>NC_135490.1:15829080-16201580 GCF_052094955.1 Ictidomys tridecemlineatus
GGGTGTTGGTTGTGGGTCACAGAGAATGAAAAGAAGGTCTCAGAAGCCCAAGACTCGGGTCTGAATTACTTGGACAAGCCACTTACTCTTTCTGAAGGTGGATTTATTTATCTGCAAAACGGGGTCTGATACCCTGTGTGTGGTGTGACCGTGAGACTGAAAGGGTCGACGTGGATGAGCGCCTAGCACCGCGCCTGGTGTGAGTAGGAGCTTGGGGAAGTGTTTGACTCTGAATTGGGCATCTGTTAAGTCCAAGTGTAGACTTCCTGTATCTCCGAGTGGAGGGTGTCCCCAAGGTGTGTCCCTCAGAATAGGGTTTCCCTGAGGGTCCCCGAGGGGAATGAGCTCTGAGGGTTTCCTTGAGGTCCCAGAGGGGAGAGTGTCCCGAGGTGGGGAATCCTTGAAAAGGGAGTGTGTGTGTGTGTGGGGGAGTTCTAATGGAGGCTCCCTTGAGAGGGGATGTTCCCCCGGGGAGGGTGACAAGTTAGTCCTTTGCTTCCTCCTCATCCCTGGTGACTGAATTGCGACAGAGAGTGCTGTGTAACAGGCATGTAGATAATTCCCTCTCAGTTCCACCCCGACTTTCTAGGGTGAATGGAAGCTGTTTACATCTGATCAAAACCAGCTCAGGAACTGGAGGTGGTCTGGGCTGAGAGGTTTACTGCAGAAGCCGCAGGGAAGGTGTGTCCATGAAGGTACGAGGAGAGTAGTGTCTGAACAGGAGGGAACTGGAGGAAAGCCACGGAGAACAGGAAGTGGCCATTAGCGCGGACAGAGTCAAATCCTTAGCATCCTGGAGTAGGTCATAGTACTTTAGCCTAAGATGTAGTGGCCTAAATTCTTCAGGCTGTCTGGAGATGAAGTTTCAGCTGTGTCACCCGCATCATCAGGCCGTGATACCTCGCCAGTGATAAAAGTCCAAATTCTAACACTGTGGGAGATGTACCTCAGAGGCCAGCCAGCCTGCTTCTCACCAGTCCTGGCCCTTGTCCTCCAGGTCTCCTGGCTGGTGGTCATTGCCCTGGTCCCCCAGGGCTGCAGCCACGTGGACAGAGCAGCTTGATGGGACTCCTCATTTTGTATCCTTTGAGTTGACATAAGATAGTAAGTGGTTGTAGGTGAAGGAAGTTTTATTTTGAGGTATATATTTATGTTAAGGTTAAAAGTGTGTGTGTGTGTGTGTGTGTGTGTGTGTGTGTGTGTGTGTGTGTGTGTGAGACAGAATGATCCTAAAAAGTTTTAAAGGAACTAAAAAGGTCTGGTATTTTTCTTTACCCCCGCCCTCCCCATTTCTTAGGTGTTTTGGAGAAGTTGCAATCTCAGAAGAATTGTGTTAGTATTGTGGGCTGAGGAAGTACAGTTTGAAAGGGTCTTAGATGACCTTGGGTTTTTTACCTTTTTTATTTTTTAAATTTATGAGTTCTAACCAGTTATATGTGACAGCAGAAAGCTCTTCGATTCATTTTTCATAAATGGAGCACAGTTTTCACTTCTCTGGTTGTGTACAAAGTAGGGTCACACCATTTGTGCGGTCATACATGTACCTAGGGTAATGATGTCCATCTCATTCCTACCCCCATTTCCCCTTGACTTTGTTCTATGATAAAGAATCGGTTTCCCATTTTGGTGGGGAGACTTACCCAAAGTCACACGACTCTCTACTGATGGAGCCTTTGCACAAGTTCAAGTCACCTGGTGCCTAGACCTGGCCTTTTCGCTGCTCTCGGTGCCTGGTCTTTAATGTCATTACTGTTTCTTTCCATCTGCTCTGTTTTATGCCATGTGTCTTCAGAAATAGAAACTGGGGTTGGTCTCTTTTCAAGAAACTAAGTTTTAATTGGAGCGCTGGTGGTGGTTGGTGTATTTTTTTATTTTTAGTTGTAGATGGACACAGTGTCTTTATTTTTATGTGGTGCTGAGGATCAAACCTAGAGTATCACAGGTGCAAGGCAGGCCTCTACCACTGAGCTACACCCCCAGCACTGGTGGTTGTTTTTGATGGTGGTTGGGGCGTGTTGTTGAGTTTGAAGGAAAACTTAACAAGTCATTAATAAACCTGTTTCCATAAGATTTTAAAGCAATCAATGAGCAGCTTTTTAAAACATCCCTCTGCAGAGGTAAGGAAGTTGGC
This sequence comes from Ictidomys tridecemlineatus, assembly GCF_052094955.1. Lineage (NCBI taxonomy): Eukaryota > Metazoa > Chordata > Mammalia > Rodentia > Sciuridae > Ictidomys > Ictidomys tridecemlineatus. Next base: position 15,831,212 of record NC_135490.1, read on the forward strand.
TTGGAGGTATTGTGCCTGCTGAGGAAATCCAGCCTAGATTGCTGACTGCACAGTAGTCAGTGTAATTGATTGCCCTCAGCCAAGCCCTGAGGGTCAGCTCGAACTCAAGGAAAAGAATATCATCCCATTTTATTAATAAGTACAATACTTACAAAAGAAAGGTGATCAATACAACAAGCTGACATGCTGGGTGCTCCATTTCTGTTCATGGGTCTCCGGTATTCCTGGGTCCTAGGCTGGGGTCTGACCACATGGGCTAATGTAATCTCTGAGGAAGGGCTGAAGAAGGGACAATGAGACTGAATATCCCCCAATAATGCCCTTTGATATTGAGTAGAATACTTAAGGAAATTAGGCCCATCTGAATTGATGTTAATGTATACAGTCTTGGTTGTTAGCTAGTAGAAAATATTCTAAGATTACTTTAGCCTAGTCTCTAATTGTGCTTTCATATAAAACCTGAGGCCCACGGGGTTTTATTTATTTGGTAAAGCTGTGGTGTTTTAAGTCTCTTAATAAGCTAGAAGAAAGAATGAAGCTATTACTGTTCTCATTTTTCAGACAAATTAAAGCACAGAGAGTTTAAATAACTTGCTCAAGGTTACACAAATGGTAAGAGGTACACCCAGCACCTGAACCCAAGCAGTAAGCCTCCAGAGTCCATGCTCTTAGGACCTGTGCTGAATTGAGCTCTTTAATCAAGGGGATGACTGATAATGATTGCATGATGGATCCTAAACAGGACCAAATACCTTCAACAAAAGCAACAGCAAAAATATTTGTTTTGGTATTGCTTGGAAATATTTTTAAATCCTTTCATATTTTAGTATGTGTTTTTTACTTTGTCATGAAAGATTGTTTCGGTGGCAGTATTTGACAGTGATTTCTTTTGAGCATGTGCTGATGTTATTTTATTCCTTTGCTACTCTAAAGAAAGGTGAGAATCGGGAGAGTTGCGATGAGTACTTTGGAACATCCTCTTTCAGATACAATCTAGAGTTAGCTGTGCTTTGGTAGCCATAGATAGATCAAGTTCTTTCCTGCTGCTGTCCCTACTCTAAGTCCAAGAAAAAAATATTCCAAATCTATACTATTCTAATAGCTGGTTGGGAAGAACATTTTTTTTTTTGAGTATTTATCTCACTATTTGTCTTTGATTAAAGCAGTGTATACCTTTGTGATATCAAGCGGATCACTCTTGGTAAGGATAAAATGCCTCTTTTAAAGTCTTGGAATCAATCTGGACAGAAACGATTCTGCCAGGTGCTCAAGACTGACGGACCGCTTACCAAGGAGCTGCCTGTCAGCCGGGAGACAGCTTGCCCTGCCGTGTGTGTAACACAATATTTTAATGAAGGGGCAAAGAGTAACATCTCCTCCCTTTGTGGTCCAACTACAGGCACTCAGGCTGCCCAGGGTCAGCGGTGCTGTGTGAAGTCCAGTCACATGGCTCCCAAATTAGAAAGGATAGGGACTTGCAGTTGTCTGTGTTCCAATGGGTTCCTTTGTGTCTGGGTGCTTCTCTTGTGCTGGCTTATCAGCTGAGGACCACAACTCCAATCAGTAAGTTCTGACCCAAAGACCATAAGGCACGGATGGATGTTATCATTGTGACCACGGAGACCCGAATGCTGTCAGCTTCTTTTAAGCTTGGGTTTGGACAGAGAGGAAATGCAGTAATGTGGCAGGAACTTCTCTTCTGGCTTTTTAAAACTGCTTTTTAAAATTACCTTTTCTGCATAGTGGGTGGATTCTGTGTCTCCGCTTCCTAGCTTTTCCTTCAGATATTGAGGAGTTCGGGGAAGGGGTGGATTGCATCTGTGTGCAGCTGACAGGCCTGAGGAAGTGCTTCAAGTGTTCAGTCCACTCTGAATTTGGTGTTTGTGGTTTTTCTGCTTCCTCCTCTCTCCCCCACCCCATCTCACAGGGAACGCTGGTGTTCAGAAGGATCCTCTGTCGTCTTCAGTTTGTCTCTTTCCTTCGTGCCTTTCTGCTTATTAAGAAGTCGCATGAAATAAGAGTCACACAGAAATTTTTTAGAAGTATGACTTCAGAAATTTTTCTGGTATCCCAATATAAAACCCGAAAAAACATTTCATCCACCATATAAATAATAAAATAGTGTGGGGTTAGCCGAGCTGATGACAGGGAAACTATTTTGACTTTGTGTCGTTGTCTCTAGGGATCTGGGTGCCCAGGGAGCTCCCGACTCTCCTTCTGTCGTTAGGGTTAGGATCGGGAAGCTGCGCTGCCTCGTGGTTCATCGTGGGCTGCTGTGGCTCTGTTCACCTCTTTAATTCTTTTCTTCTATGGTTTAGGGAGGATCTCATTGTTTTTTCTTTCTAGCTTCCTGAAGTGGATGTAGTAGTGAATTTTGATTTTTTTTTTTTAACCATAGAGGAGTTCCTGCTCAGTGCTGTGGGTGGGGTGGGGACTCCGTTAGGGTTCTCCCACAGTGGTAATCGGTTTTGAGTCCTTTCTCAGTTACTTACTGGATGTGCAATTGTGAGTAAATACATAAAATCTGTATTCCAAGTGCAAAAGCAAATTAATAATACCTACATAGAGGAGGGAGGGGCAAGTGAGGTGGATCACAGGAAAGAAAGTCAAGCCGACTAATAATATCTGGCACATAGTAGATGATGATGAAATGACTAGCAGTAGCACCTGAGGAGGAGCCATCATGCCACTCCCCGAGCACCCCCACTGCCACCCGCCTCGGCACCCAGCCTTCCCAGCCCTAACCCTTCTGAGACACTTATTTCTGGATTTCCTGAAACATCACTTCCTTTTTATAGAGTGCAATGCACTGTGGTAGGTGGAATGAACATGTGGATTACTGGCAGCTTGATCTTGGGTAGGTTGTTTCATTCTTGAAACTCTGATCCTTATCGGTAAAGTGGAAATAACCTTTCCAACCAATTTACAATTCTTATGATTTTGTTGGAAGGATTTGCTAAGTTCTAGTCAGGGGATATTCATTCACCTTCAGTTTATCACAGTCTTTGTAGTGGTCTAGGTCATACTTTATGGAATAATAAGGAATTAGGAAAGAAAAAGCCTGGTAAAGGGGAAAAAAAAATTAAGACACAAGGATTTGGCTAATGTTTTACGTGTAGGACGTGGGGGGCTGACTCAAACCACGGGTGCAATTTCAAGCAGGTTGGCTTACTGAATCAAGAGGCAGTTGGCAGGAGTCTGGGAAAGAAACAGGGTTTGTAGAACACCTTGGAGGTCAGCCTTAAGTAGGTTGATTTGAGGAGTGTGAGAGTCTTTCATGGAGGGTGTTGGGAATGTGGAATCGAAGGTCACTAGAGACTTTGAAGTCACCCCTCTCCCAGGTGATGCTTGCAGCTGTGGGATTGAGGAAGCACTCACTGCAGGGAGTGAGCTGAGGGTGGGCTTGAGAGGTGCCCACATCCAGCACAGAAGAGCACCTGGGCCCTTGTGGCTCTTCACGCTGTGTTGTAGACGGTATGCCCTGAAAAGCCAGTTTCTCTTCTGTGCTTGCCTCCCTTCTCCACTGTGGGCCGATGTCAGGGACCCCCGTGGGGAAGCGCGGTGCTCTTTGTTGTGTTGCTTGTTCTTTCTGGGCCCTTCGTAGGGCCCTAGCTCCGGTGGCCATGGACTGTCCATTTGTTGGGTGCCTCTTGTATAAATTTGTGATGACTTAGGAAGTGGTCCTGGATTTGAACTAGTTTCACTCTCAGAGATGTTCTGATTCTGTGGTTTAAACATTAAACAACCAACCATATTTCCACGGGTGCTCATGGATATTGGCGTGAAGATTAGTAAGGAGCTGGCTACCCTGGTGATCTTTTATCAAAGCTGACCTCAAATGATAACAGACATTGGGAACATAAATTATTACAAGGAAAACCATGACCTTAAGTAAAAACCGGAATGGTGGTTAGTGTTTTAATGGGTTGGGATGATAGATACAGCAGCCTTCTTATTCATACATCCGGGCAATTTTTAACTTTTAGAGAAGTGACAACATTGTTCTTAGCAGAGGTCACTTAACACCAGGTTTGTGTCCCTGCATGTCATACATTGATCCTTGGTTTGGAGAGGGAAAAAGACATGGGTCTTTCCCATGTAAATAGTTCTCTGAAAGTATTTTACCTAGAATCACAAATTTGCCTGAAACTCCATTGGGCATGTTTCCAATGCTTTAATCCTGTGTTTCTTTTTGATTTCTTAAAGTGTTTTATGAGCAGAGGTAGGGTCCATGTTGAATCGGCTTCCAGCAGGGCCTTCAACTTCAGCACCAGCAACAGGCTGTGGTGGTGGTGCTGGGGAAGTTGACTAGAATCTTTCTCACTGATGTTACTGAAGTTTAATATTAAACTCTATAAAAACCAATATTAAAACATGCTGTGGCTTCCTAATCCCCATGCTTCACATGCTGTTTCAGGTTCCTTCCTGTGCCTGAACCTCCATGTGCTAGTCTCTGCATCTAAAATTATGAAAGGAAAGCTTTATAAATCAAATGCACCATACCACTGAAATTTTCTGACCTTTTTTTTACTCATCATCTTGCTACTTAATAGCTTTCACATGCGGTCTTGTTAGAAATTCAGAATCTCTGACCCCACTCCTAACTACTAAATTTTAACAAGATAATGCAGGTGATTTATATATATATATATACACTGAAGTTGGGGAAGTTACAACTATGGTCCATGGACCATGTTTGTATAATAAAGCTGACAAAAACTGATTCTTAGACTTAACAGCACATTGGAATTATGTGGGGGTTTCTCTCAAATTCTGATTCTGTACTCTGTGGGTCTAGAGTGACTCCCGGACACTGACAGCATCCCTGACTTTGCAGTGATTCTGATTTGCAGCCCAGTAAATCCATCAGTCCATCTCAGACTAACAGCATGGACATCAGCGTGGACCTTGTTAAAACTACAGCATCTCAGATTTTGCAGTTTAACAAATTCCCAGGGGATTCCACAAGTCCCAAAAGTTTGAGAAGCACTCACTGGAACCTGGTTAGAGGCAGAATTCAAATCTGAGGAGGTCACAGTTGCTGTCTTGGGTCAGCAGGCCTGTTAAAGGTAACTGTGCTTGTGGTAGGGAGAGCCCATCTAACAGAGATTTTTAAAAGCAAAGTATTCCTGGCTGTGGGCCTGGAGTTGACTTCTTGCCTCTCTGCTGTAGTAACATAGGCTACTAGAAATACAGGGGTGGATTGACTTTTTTGTTAAGAAACAGTATTGTTATTTTTTATTTTTGGTACTGAGTATTCAACCTAGGGGCACTCTATCACTAAGCTCTGTCCCCAGTCCTTTGTATTTTTTATTTTGAGACACTAAGTTGCTTAGGGCCTTGTTAAGATGCCCAAGTTGGGGGGCTGGGGCTGTGACTCAGTGGTAGAGCACTTGTGGAGCATGTGTGAGGCGCTGAACACCCCATAAAAATGAATAAATAAAGACATGACATGCCGTCCATCTACAACTACCAAAAAAAAAAAAAAAAAAGAAAAAAAGAAGCCCAAGCTGGCCTGCAACTTGTGATCCTCCAGCCTCATGCTCCAGAGTCACTGGGATCACAGGTGTGGGTCACTGTGCCCAGCTGGTGTGGGTCTGAAACGTTTCTAAAAGGCTCCTGTGCTGAAGGCCTGCTCTCTAGCCTGGGGGAGTATTGGAAGTTGTGGAACCTTTAAGAGGTGGGGCCTACTTGGAGGAAGTGAGGTCATAGGGGCGGGCCCTTAGAGGAGATATCAGGACCTGGCCCCTCCCTCCCTCCCTGTCTCTTCCCTGGCACCCTGAGGTGAGCATCTTCTCTCTACCCAGGTCTCCTACCATGATGTGCTGCCTCACCACAGGCCCAAAGTGGCAGGGACAAGCCACCACGGACTGAAACCCTGGAACAGTGAGCCAGATAACACTTTCTGCCTTTTAGTTGATCCGGCGAAGGGAGAGGAGACTACCACAGACAGCTCAGTGGAGGGTTCTTCCATCAGGCTGCTTGGGTTCAGATTGAGCGAATTCTCTCACCCTCCATTTCCCTCAATGGGAAAAGGGACAGCAGGCCACCTGTGCTGATGAGTGCCCAGGAATGTTGGCCAGGTCCCCTCAGGGGCATGTTGTCCTTCTAGCTGCTTCAGAGCCACCGGGTCTGCTGTGGAGGGAGGACCTCGGGTGCTGTGCGTAGCTCATAAAAATTCCAAGAGCCTTGGATGACTGGAGGTGAGGAGTCACAATGACAGCTTTTTACTGTCTTTCTAATGACTCTATTTAGCAGCCCCGCCTCCTCACAAACAAGGTGATATTTTCTTGCCAAGAGTCATACTGTGGTCTTCGGGAAAATCGAGGCGTTGAATAATCATTATTGTGAAACAAAATCATAAAAGTTTATTATTGGTTCTTGGCGTTCATTTAACAACTGTTTTAGGATTTTGTATGAGGTTTAGTCGGGGATAGGCCTGTCCCTCTTATCAGGCTGTCAACTAAGACTCCTTAAGTCTTGCGTTTGGGCCTTGAGAACCTCTAGCACGGGGGTTGATACACACCAGGCACCCATTTTTGTGGAATGAAGAGCTTAATGAGCTGGCTGCTGGCTATGCCTGGGTGACTCCGAAAGGGAAGGGGGATACCTCACAGACTCCAGGACAGAGCCTGGGGGGCAAGGCAGGGCTCCCTCCTGGAGGGTGGCTCTCTTGGAAGTGGGCCTTGCAGGACAAGGTGGGCATACATGGGTGTGAGTGGGTGTGTGTAGGACAGGGTGGCTTTCCAGAGGGAGGGAGCCCAACTGTGGTACAACTGGTGGCAGCTGCTTGGCTCTGGGGACTTTCAGAGTTGGGAATTAAGGGAGTTAAAGACCTCTTGACTCCTATTCTCTTAGTCTGGCAGCCAGAGCAGGTGAGGAGAGCCACTAAGCAGCTGATGTTTTCAAACTGCATGATGTTTGAGGGAGGCCAGCAAATGCAGATGATAATAGACACCTGTGACCTCACCAGCCCACTTAAGAAAACAGATGAATTGCAAACTCCTGTGAATGCCTCTGGTCCTGTTCCTCCTTCCCTCCCTCCGTCAGGGTAGCCATGTGCTGATATACATCACCACAGCATGGGGTGTGGCCATAACCATGGTATCACTTAATGTGCTTTTGAACTTCATGAACTAACTTAATGAACTAAACTCTTGTTTCCCTTTGTAACACTTTTTACTTCAACATTTGAAAATCATTTTTAATAACTTAAAAAGCTTTTGCTTATCAGTTTGATTATTGTATAGTATTCACTGTGTGTGACTACATTTTATTTTTCTATTTGTGAGCATTTTGGCTGTGACTTGTGTTTTTTTGTTGTTGTTTTTTTTTTTTTTTTGGTATCAGGGACTGAACCCAGGGGTGATTAACCATTGAGCTACATCCCCAGCCATTTTTAATATTTTATTTAGAGACAGTCTTACTAAATTGGTTAGGGCCTCACTAAGTTGCTGAGGCTCGCTTTGAACTCATGGTCCTCCTGCCTCAGCCTCCTGAGCTGCTGTGATTACAGGTGGGCACCCCAGCAACCGGCTGTGACTTGTATTTTTAAACTTCGTACAGTGCAGTAATGTGCCCATGTTCTTTGTGGCTTCCTGTGCACATATAGAAGAGTGTCCTAAGACTAGATCTATATTTAGGAATAAAATTGCTTGTGTTATAAGTATAATCATTTTCTGGTGAACCAGGGCATATTACATTTTGTCTATAATTTTATGTGCTCTGGTTATAAGGTAACTTTTAGTTCTTTTACCTGCTGATCCCCATAATTCCCACATCTCAACAAAAATACCAGAAGCCCAAATTAAAATCTTGGCAAAGAAGGCAACTGAAGTTAATCTGTTCCCCTCTGGGGCACTGCTGTGGACTCTGCTCTCCATTAGTTGGGTCTGGCGGCTGTGTCTGGGTCACACCACCCAACTCCTGTTATCCCTGCTCTTTCAGATGCTTCAGTGGCAGCTGTTGTCTGTATCTGACAGCTGTGAGTGTGTCCTGTCTACTTCGGGCTGTGTGAAGTAGGATTTGAACAACGGGACAACAGATGTCTTTTTATCAGCCAGAAATGAAACTAGAAAACACAAGCACCTAAGATTAGGTCGTGCATTTAACATGGTTAAACTTTGCATCACATAGTAAGTTCTGGTTTGTGGGTTATTGCAGTCATTCCTGTAGGGCCAGTGTGTGTGTGCTGTTGGAGACTGGGCTTCAACAGTTCTTCAAAATCCTTAGAGCTCTTAAAGGAAAATGATGCTGTGGTTACTTGTTCTCTGAATGATTTCGGACAAACATCTTTCTTCAAACAGCAGCCATTCCAGTTAGGCTCAGACAGCTGCTTTTTCTGTTGGCTATGAGCTTGTGGCTGGCTTTTAAAGAGTTAAGCGGGATGTTTGTGAGGTCATGTGTGACCTCACTGGGTCGGACTTTTGAAGCAGGTCTGTTGGAGGGAAGCGCCTGCTGAGAGGGGTGGCCCGCAGGGAGCAGGGAAATCCTCCTTCAACTTCTTTCAAGTTCTTATCCCGCAGCCCCTGAGGGATACAGTGGCATTGTGGGAGAATGTCACTGCCGAGTCAGTGTGTAGCAGTTTGCGCTCGCCACAGAAGCAGCTTTAGAAGTCCAGTAAAAGAGCCCTTGCAGAAGATGAAAGTCTGCTGAGCAGATGGAACGGGAGAATGCTCTTCGTGTTCCTGACAAATTTATGGGCTGACTGTTTGCTGACGGAGGTAACTGGAATTTGGTTTATTGTCTTTGTCTGGTCCTAGGCAGTGCTGGATTGTGGATAACTGTAGTGATAGAGAATTCCTTAGATTTGAAAAGAATTAATTTCAAATTAAAAACACTGTGGTCAGATCTTGGGGAGAAACTTAAGAGAATGATTATTCCTATATATTATTTTCCTATAAGGCTGACAAATGAAGAGTCTGTATCTATCGCAAGGTCTGTAACATATGCAAGGTGAGCTTTTCCCTGGATGGAGTTGTGCTGCTCCTGGACTGTGAACATGTTAGCAACTTCTTGGGGTTGTCATTCTTATTTCCTTTCCGAGAACAAGTTGGCCATGCTGTTAGTATGGCAAGGTGATTTGTCTTAGAATTCAAAGGAGCCTAATGAAGAGCAGAGGGAGGTTTTTCTCCCTGGAGCTGAGGGAATTTCATCTCTACAGTTTATCTCTGGGAAGATCTGTTTTCATGTCCAAGAGACCCAGACAGTTGGAGAGCACAAGGGAGATCATCAGTGTTAAAGAAGGGACAGAAGCCGAGTCCATTGATACCACATCCATTCTCGGGATGCTTGGGATTGAAGGATTCATGAACACTCAAGACCCAGCGAGAGCCCCAGTGCTTGACCTTCCAGGGTGTTTAGCTGTTTCTGTAATAGGTGTGTTTGTGTTGGTTACATTGGCATTTCTTGATTATGGATTTTTAAGTTCATATTTCCAATATTTTATAATGTCATTTGTCTCATTAGTTCATTGGTATAAGAATTTTGCCTCCTCTGTTTGAACATTTTGTTGCATAGTTTTAATCATAAAGAACAAGTAGAATACTTGGGGAGAAAGGCACTAAACATATTTTATGGGAGGCACAAGCATAGTGTTTAGCAGTCCTAGACCAATAAGTGTAAGTGTCACCTCTACTTTTTACAATTTGTCTTGGAGCAATTTATGGAACCACTCTGAAGTGCCGATCCCTGTCCTGTCCAGTAGGAATGGCTTCAGTGCTTAACTAGTTGACTAGTGACTAGTTGTTCTGCACTAATCAAAAGCCCTGTAAACATCAGCATTCTATTTAAATTGTGCTTTCTCATGTTGGACACATGAGGGGCACCTAGAGGTTAGAGAAGTGTGGTGATGAGATGGGAGCTGTGGATTTGCTCACTCTCTGTGCTGCCTTGTTTCAGGTAGCACCCCTCTCCCTGTCCCATGCCGGCCATCTCACAAAGGCTCTGTTGGGTGGCAGGGGGAGCTAGAAGGGGAAAATGGGTCTGTTAGTGTAAATCATCAATACTTGGTAAAGACTGCTGTGTGCACCAGGCCTGTTGATGGCATGCCAGTGTCGTCCCTGAGTATGGAGGACTCTGCTCCTGTGCCTCAGAGGTGGTGTGCGACCCACACAGGGAATAAAATAGGATTGCCAGAAGCTGGCCGCTGTTTTGGTGTCCCTTCCCTGGGTGCAGGTTGCCCTTTGCACGCGGAGGTGGTTGCTCTTCCAGTGCTGTGGCTTTGCCCTTTCTCTTTGCTCCAAGAGTTGGTAGCTGTGCAGCTGTGTCATAGTTTAGCTTTTATTTCCTGGTCAGCTACTATGGATAATAGTATCATTTCCATAGTTATTGAGGTAATAGTAATATGTAAAAATATCTGGCACAGAGTCAGTACTACACACATTCTGGCTCCTCCAAAAACAGCTCCATTTTTCCTGTTATGGTCAAGGGAAGGTCCCATACAAATAGTGTATGGAAATAAATACACCCTGTTATGCCTTATACAGGTCTCATGCCTCATCACTGTTTCTGAAATTTTGGTTTAAAATAATTTTCATGTGCTAGTAATTTACACTGTTTCTCTTTTCACCTTCATAACTTTCCAGTAATCCTCATAGCTTTAAATTTTAGTTTCAGTTCAGTTTCCAAAACTATTATGAAAGGAATGCGGTGCCTGAGGTACCTCACATTGAGGTCCCTTCGATCCCGCTCCCCAAGGGAGCCTCTGTTGGCATTTCCTAGTGTATCCTTGCAAGGCATAGTCTGTCCAGTTCTTCTTTGGAACTTGATTTGAAACTGTCGTGTGGTGTGAAAGTACAAATGTGGTATGGAAAGTTCTGTCGGGTCTGCCAGCTCTCTGTACAGCTTGCTTCCTCCCTCAGTCCTGCAGGGTCTGGAATGTCTGGGAGCCGCCTCACAGCTGGGCTGTGTCACCCAGAGCCTAATGTATCTGACACATCCTGCCCTAGCCAGGCTGTGTGGGTCATATGATCCACCCAGAGTTCCTGCAGGGTGACCAGGGGTTGGAGCTCTAAGTAGAGGGCTGGGCTGAGCCCTGAAAATCCTCTGTCTTGAAGTTCTGGGGAGACAGTCTGTGATGAGTTCCAGCAGGGCTGTTAGTATCTTTCAGCAGCCCGAGGGTGTGGTGTAGTCAGCCTTTTGGTCTGCTGTTGTATTTGGCTTCTTGTCATCCACAGCACAGGGTGGGGATCAGCTAGAAGGTACACTGAATATGGACTTGGAAGATATGGGCTCAGTTTCCAGACTTGCTCTTTCTTTACCAGCTGTGTGACCTTGGCCAAGTTTCTTTGGTCCTCAGTTTTCTTTCTTGCAAAGTGGATATCTTGTGAGTGAAATAAAGTAATGCATGTGGAAGTGCTAGACTGGACTATCTTCACGGGTTTATCTTCTTGGATTATTCAAAGGACACAGTGGCTTGTCCTTGGATCTGGTTTAGGTGTACTGAACTGTTTATGCTTTGGAGAAGGGGGACAGCTGTCCAGTGGTGTTCTTAGACTTTGTCTCATTCTTTGTGTCAGTCTTTTGATTCATCTCCACCCTCCCACCCCTGCCTCCTCTGGGCACTGGGAATTGAACCCAGGGCTTTACATATATAAGGCCAATGCTTTACCCCTGAGCTACATCCCAGCCTTTGCCTCATCCATTATTGGATGCTGCTGATATGCCTAGTAACAGGGAGGAGGGCAGTGTTGTTTCTGTTTCCAGAATGATCTCAAATAAGCCACTCTTGTTTATTCAGCTGGTTCTTTGTCGAGGCCCTGGTTTTCAGTAGGGGGAATCTCCAAGAGCATAGGTTGGACCAATTTTGCTACTGATTATGAGATTGGGACGTCACTTTTTCTCTTCACCCCTTAATTCCTAGGTGTTGGACTAAAAGACTTCTGTGTGTGGAAAGGAGATGACGACTATCTTATCTTTTCTCTTTCCTTAACCTTCTTAAAGCCTTCATCTCATAGGGCAATTTCTTCTTCCTCTTTTAAATTTCTTAGGAAATTTTTCTTTAAAAAAAAGCAGGAGAATCAATGAGACTACACATCAAACTGAGATGCCATGTTGGCTTCTGAGACCTAAATGTAATGGGAAATTTTTAAGTGAGACCAGGGTGTTCAAGGTGAGAATCAGACCACCTTGGTGATCCCCAGACCTTGACATCAGTCCTCCTTGAGGTTGCCCAGGGATGATGGTCTTTGATCAGGGCCTCTGGTTTCACCTGTTGTGAGCTTTCATGAAGCTGAGAGTACCTGAAGGTGTAGTGGGTGCCGTGCAGCTGGTGGCTGGAGTGGAGATGCTTGCTGAGGAGAAAGGAAGACTGAAGGGTCTTCCAGCTTGAGGCGGTAATCCCTGCGGGTAGGGGAAGTGTCTTCTGTCAGTCATGCCTGATATGTTCGTTGCTGTGTTCTGGTTCTCAGAACCATGCTTCCATCCTGGTTTTTCCTGGAGCTCTTCATCTACAAGTTGTTGAGCAGAGGAGCACATTCATCATGTGTGGACACTGGCTTACCCATAGCAAGACTGCATTTTTAGGGAAGAGAATAATAGGGAAACTCTTGTACTTCTTCAGTATTTCACTACTAAAAGATAAGCATGAGGACAGTTAAAAGTGACCTTTATGGTATGCTATCCTGGAGGCTCAGGAATGGCCCTGGTGAGGAGAGATAAGTCACTGGCCTCTGGAACTTGTGCATGTTAAGGAGTCCCTCAGCCCTTATCAGCCAGACTAGGTGTTAGAGACCCATGGAAAAACGTCCTTAATTCATCTAAAGAACTCCAGGAGTCATGGCTTCAAAAGGCAGAGGTCCTAAGAGGAACATGGATTTGTGGTTGCCTGAGCAGCCTGAGTGTATGACCATCATTTGTAGGAATTGTCTCTGTTGTTGTTCCTTTCAGTTGCAGTGTCTGTGGTGATTCTGTTGATCAGGATTTGACACCAAGTTCAACCATTTTACCTTGCATGCGTTTCATAACCAGTAGATGATTATTCACTTAATTGATAGGTGTGTAAGTGCTGCTTCAGATTTGGAGGTGGAGGTATGGCCAATGGGCTTAGACAGTTAATATATACCTAAGGATTGAGTTGATACAAGGCGGGTTTGGCCTTGTGTTTTCTGGCACCTTGACCTTGGGAAGCTGTTGTGTCCATCCTCTGCTGTGACTTTGACTTCACTCATGATTTGACTTTGTTGTGGAAATTGCATAGCTGAGCATTTTCTAAAGCTTGAAAATGAGGGAACCACAGAATATCCACCTGAAACACAGCCAAAGAATGCAATTGCCACCTTTTTATTGAACAGTAAACTGCCTAGGCTGTTTCCCCACCTTCTCTGTGGGGTCCCACCTTTGTGCATTCTTCCCAAACCCAGGGTGAGTTTATTGGCCATTCTAAGGGCTCCTCAGTTAGCAATATGAAATTTTACCATCTAGTCCTTTGAAAGTTCCTCCTCCTCCTCCTCCTCCTCCTCCTCCTCCTCCTCCTCCTCCTCCCTTGAATTATTTGTAGCAAGAAAATATTTTCTTGGGAAATTTAGGTTGAATTAAAAAAAAAACCCAGGCAGCTACCACCACACCCACACCCCCTTTCCAGAAACATCTACCCTGGGAACACAGGCAGCACTTTCATTTGAGCTGCAGTCTCTGGAGTTTGAAGCACCAACACTGTTACCTGCTGCTTCTCAGTTCTGTGCTTGGCTCGGCGCCTCGGTGGGAGCTGGCCATCTCCCTAGTCGGCAGTCTTCTCCTGTGGCACCCAGGTCTTCTTGGGAGGTATCAGGGCCACATAGCCATGTGGCAAACTTAGAGAGGCTAGAGATCCATTTGTCAGAGCTGGGTTGCTAACCAGGGGTGGGGATCCCCATCTGGTATATGTTCAATATGAAATCCACCTGCCCTTGGATGGTGTAGGAGTACTTTTTATCTTGGGTTGCACTCAATTTTTTGAAAACATACCTGGAGGCTGTCTGATGTAACTGTTCATCCACTTGGTTCTGGATTGAATTGGATATATCGCCTTCTTGACTTTCAGAGCAGGAGTGGTAAAGGAAGTGGCAGGACTTGGACTTTCTCCTTTTGGATCCTGTGTATTACATGGCCAGTAGCTATCTTAGTGCTGTCATGTGGTTCTTTTCACTGCTCTCTTGATGGCATGTGTGCTGCTCCCTGCTCCTCTATACCTTTCCTGTCTGTTGTGTAGAATAGCTCAGTCATCATGGATTCCCACCTTTGAATTTTTAAATGTGCTTATGTGTCCCTTATCATTTCTTTGGCTTTAGACTATCTTGCTGAACATCCTTAGTGCCTGATGGATAAAGATTTTAAGTTGTTATGCTGTTGTGGCCTTGGAATGTCTTGGGCCTGTGTGATGCTGAGGATCCCAGGAGGATGTGTGAGGCCAGTGTGATGCTGAGGATCTTAGACTCGCCGTCATAGGTAGATAGGTGCAGTGGCTTAGAGTCTGCTGATGGTGACACTAGTCATAGCATTCTGCTGGGGGTCAAATGACTTTGGCTCGTGACTCTAGTTCTATCTGTCCTGAATTTTTGATCTCTTTCTCTCTGAAGCTTTCATATACTCATCTGAAGTGTTTAAATAATTCACATGGCATATTCCAACTCCCCAAATCCATTACTCAAAAAAAAAAAAAAATCATCCGATTCTGGCTTTTTCCATTAGCTCTCTGTGACCAGTTAGGGTCTTATATGCAGAACAAATTGAAAAACAATGAGACTGGAATTAGAGCAGTAGAGTATACAAGAAAGTTAGCAGTTGCACCTCTCATTTGCTTGGTGGTGGAGTGGGAAAAGCATTTTCTGTTCTGTGGTCTCGTGCGGACTGCCCATGCTGCTTGAGGTTTTTCACTGTTCTCTCATGGAAAAGCAGCACCCACCAGATACCTTTCCCCATTCTGAGTTGACCCATAGGAAACGCTCGTTGTGAAGCCCCGGTTTTACCTTTTCTGGGGTGAACCCAGGGACAGTGGGAGGGTATGGTCCTGTTCCATGAGGTAGGTGACTGATGGCTGCACCTACTCTAGTCCTGTTTGGAGGGCCTTGTTTCTCACACGGAAGCAGAAGTTTGAGCCACGCGGCTGAACTGAAGATGATGTAGGAGGTAAAAGGCCACATACTTCTCTTCTGATTCTTAGTTATCCAGGCTGTGAATATTGTAGGCAGACCCTGTGCTCAGAATGATTTCATGCTTTAGAATTGAAGAAGAGAGCATGAGGTTAGCAGTTTGGTGCCAGGAGTGCTTCTTGTATTTCACATTAGTTCTGTGATTTTGGGCATGTCACCCATTTCTGAGATAGTCTCTTGTTTAAAATGAGGTGGTAAGTCTAGGCAGCTCATAGGGCCTTTCCCAGAGCCAACACGTCATGAGCCTGTGATTTCCCTCTTTAGCAAGACCACTAGAGAGGAGTACAGTGAGAGAAGAGGAGTTGACCATTTGGGTTGGGCTGACGCCTTAAATACAGTCTGAAACCTCTGTAAAGGCAGAGGTTGCTTTAATATTGGGGCAGCACTAAGTTCAGGTCCCACAAATTGTTTTAAAATTGATCGTTCCTTTTTGTCCGTGTGCTAATTTTGGCATTACTTCATCAAGGCATAGCAGTCTCTGGCACTTTCTGCAAGGAGCACAACTGCCCAGAATCGATCGAGGTTCCCCCTCCGAGTTCCCTACCTCAGCACTAGAACTTTCCAGCTATCTACCTTCCCAAAGAAAATGTCTCTTTCCAGGGTTGTAAACTTTTCTGCCAGTCTTTACCTTTCTGTGTCTGTTTTCTCTTCTGCAGAAGCCTCAAGGACATTCATTGTCACAAAGCCTGTACTAACATCTGTTGGCCTTCAGGTTGAAATTTTGCACTTGAAACTTGAAGTGGGGGTTAGCAAAGGGAGCATCAATGTTTGTTTCTTCAGAAAATTATTTGCTTTTGCTTTCTTGATAATGACAGTACCAATCAAAACATTTGTATTCCTGCTGATAATGTTTCAGCACATGTGTTAAATTGCTTACTGAAGAATATTTTGTGGTCTTGAGGGAATTTGAAAATTTTGTTTTCTTTCCTTTGGTTCCACAGGGCAACTTTGGATTTGGCAAATTGCCTCAAGTTTAAAATGCACCATCTCCACTGTAGGATGCCATTTTCTCTAGTCCTGGAGAATGCTTTGATTGAGGTTCATGTCACTGACTTAAGTGAACTGGATTAATATGAGGAGTTTTACAGATACATTTCATTCTCTGTTGTTGGTTAACAGATTCAAAGGATTTCATTTACGCTTTTTTTTTTCTTCAAGACAGTAGTTTCAGTATTTTCTCTGGTCAGATTCTTGGACTAGGTGGTTAGTTGCTTCTCCTGGTGCCTCACCATGAGGTCTGTGAAACTTCACCAGTGGGCAGCAGGGATGGAGAAGACAGTCACAGGGATGGGAAAGAGAGTCACAGTGCTCAGGGCCCCCATCCTGTGACTGACACAGCCAGCGTGGTCTTGATGTGGTGACAGGGCACCAGTTTGGAACTGTTTGTCTCTTGAGCCCCTTGTGGTACCGCTGGAAGTGACACTCATGTCACTGAATCTGGGCACACAGAGGACTGTCATTGGGATATAGTGCCCCTGCTAGTGGCTCAGTGGACCCTGTCAACTCTAGGAGGTCATAGGGTTTCTCTGCTGCTGTGACCCTCCTTCTTCTTCTCCTCAAAATAGCATCTGTATCAATGCTGCAGACTTCCAGGAGCAATGTAATCTCAAATCCGAGTGTAATGATGAAACTCGCTGGTAGCTACCTTTGAAGAAATATTCTAATATACAAAATCCCATATTTTTACCTCATTTTTTCCCTGTAGGAATATAGTTACTCTTGTGCCTTTATTTAAATAATATTTTAGAGAACGTAGACCAGATTTTGAGCTCATGGAACATGCTTTGAGCCATCTATGGCTGTACATTCCTAGATCTGAGCTGGGAGCCTTTCCCATCAATGCAGCATGAACTGGTCATTGTAGCCAGTTTTGTATGGAACAGTTGTTTCAGATCCCAAATCCTGGAATGACGTCATTTTCTTTATACCCAGAGTAAATGCTACAGACAGTAGCTTATTCTAGAATTCTGCTATACAGTTTTTCTCCTGAGTAAAATCTTCCACAGCAAAGGAGCCCTGTTAGTGAATAATTTCCCTTAAAAGTTAGTTTTTGTGTTTCTCATGTTTCTAGTAATTGTATTTTTCCCAGAGAAAGCAGTGCAGTCTATTTAAAGTAGGGTAGAGGTTGTGGTTAAAATTGCAAACAAATTTTCCTAGCTCAGAAATCAGTGAATCAGTGGAAGTGATTCAATCTCAGTGTGGTTTGGGTTTAAGGATACAGAAAGTAAGAGCTATAAATATGTTAAATAGGAGGAGGATCTTTTTTAGCTAAGATAAAGTATACTCTAAATTGTTTACTTATGAGGCCTTGAACTAAAAAGAGGAAAGGTGGGCGTTAATAGTTAACACTGGTGGGGAAGTTTTCACTGCATGGAGACACAAGTGCTTCCACTTCAAATTATTTATGTATACATGCACTAGTTTAGAGAAGATGTGAAAATGTAGAAGATTTCACCCTTTCACCTCTTGATTTCTCAGGGGCCCCAAGGGAGGAGGGGAACTTCCTCCCTTTCTTTGATATCTTCATATTTAAAGAATAATTATGAGAACTCTTGTGTTTCTTTTTCTTCTGGAAACATATGCTTCTTAGATGATTATGGGTAATTTCTATGAGTTAAAGAGTAGTAATGAATGTCTTCCCACAGTTAAAAATTTGGAATCCCCTCAACCTAACCACTGGACATCCAGGACTCTGTAGTAAGTAGAATCTTTAGTATGGTTAGGATGCTGTTTGTTGGGGTATCTATCTTTAGTCCAACTTGACCATTTTCTGACAGTATTGCCCTTGGCAGAGAACCAGGAAACAAACCTCCAAATCTTTGTAAAACAGTTACAGTAATGTCTGCTTTCTAGGGTTGTGAGGACCAGCTGAGATGGTGCATACCAAGGGCTTAACACGGTGCCCGGAATAGTCAGTGCACAGTGGATGTTGTCATCATCACTGGTCCTCACCAGTACCTGATACACCTCTTGTTTTACCATGCTCTTTGTATTTCCCATAATCACAGAGCTCGGATGAGCAACCGTGGATAGAACCACATGCTCATGCCTTTTCCTCTCCTCCTCTGTACTTTATATTTCTTTTGGTGCCCTCTGGGCCCAGGGTGCTAGGTAAAGATTGAATTTATATCTTGAAGCTGTTGTTAGAAGAGGAGAGAGCCCATGGGATACAGGCTTCTCTGCAGCATCTCTCTTGAGAGCAGGAATCCTCCTAATATTTCTTATTTCATTATATGAAATCGGGGCAGGAGGAGAACATGGAGAAACTCAATCTGGCTCAGATTTTAGTTGTAGTGATTCTGATTCCTCTTGTTGCAACTTGTCTGTTAAGAGTAGTGGCTTTTGATGATGGTTCCCTGCACCCTTCTAACGACTGTATTGTTTAATAGCTGTAGCAGAGACACAGGCCTCTTGAGTGGCACATTGTAGAAAACATAAGGAAAGTGAGTATTTCCTTACATAAGTTAGAATTTTAGGGAAAGGTATAGGTTTCTGCTCAACAAAAATTCATGCCTTGGCGTCTGCATGTCCTAGTAGGAGGGGACTTGTGAGGCTGGTTCTCGTACCCTAACATGCATGAGGCTTTCTTTAGTCAATGTCCTGGTGTCCTTGTTTTTTGGAACATGCTTGCATCTAACACCTTTGAGCACGGTTTTAATATTATTTAAAACAATTTTGTGAGAGCCTAAAAACAAAACATCCAGATTGCTCTGAAAGAATGCAGTGTTTTCCTCAAGCCCCCGCTGAGAGCATTTTTATGTTATACCACTAAGGAGCCTGTAACCCAGAGGGGCTATGAAATGGTGTGTAACTTTGGAACTGTGCAGGCGTGGGTTGCTTTGGGTTTATGGGGATTCACATAGTGCATAGAATAGCCGTGGATTTGGTCCGGGCTGCTCTGGTTGTGGGAAAAATGCCAGCTTGTGCGATGCTCAGTCAGCAGACTCGAGTGGTGTCTGGTGGAAAGCTCAGGTACTTCTTCCTTCCTGGTGTTCTGGCTAACAGAGGAAGATGTGAAGTCTTGTAAGTTGTTGGCCTTGGAAACAGCAGAATGCCTTTCACCACTTTCTGCTTCTGTGGCCAGTGGACAGTATTTCACTCAGCTCTTCCCTGCCTCATCATTGGTCTTGAATATTCTGTTTGGAAACACAATAGGTTTTATTTATTTATTTTTTAATAAAAAAATTTTTTTTTAGTTGTCAATGGACCTTTATTTTATTTATTTATATGTGGTGCTGAGAATTGAACCCAGTGCCTCACACCTGCTAGGCAAGTGCTCTGCCACTGAGCCACAACCCTAGCCCCACAACAGGTTTTAATGAAAGTAAGGGGGATCAGAGACGCATTGTTAGTTCATGCACTTAAATTCATTTTGTTGCCCTCATACTCGAAGTCAGGGTTTCTCTCCTGGGTGGTATGGTTCACTGTGGTGCTGAGAATTGAACCCAGTGCCTCACACCTGCTAGGCAAGTGCTCTGCCACTGAGCCACAACCCTAGCCCCACAATAGGTTTTAATGAAAGTAAGGGGGATCAGAGACGCATTGTTAGTTCATGCACTTAAATTCATTTTGTTGCCCTCATACTCGAAGTCAGGGTTTCTCTCCTGGGTGGTATGGTTCACTGTGGGATACTCTACTTCCTGAGGTTGGTTCATTCCCGTTAGTGGATGAGGGTAAAACCTTGCTGTAAAACCTCAAAGAATTTTGTCCATCTTCAGCATAGTTGAGTTACCCAGACATGACTAGTTGCAGCCCAGAAAAGTACCCCCACTCTCCAGGTCTTTCCTCTTTCCCAGCTTGAACGTTGCACACTTCTCTTCCACACAGTGTCTGGAGAGCCTTTTCTCCTCAGCACAGTAAGGGTGGTGGCTCCCCCATAGGGTTTTTTAAACTGTGCATCTGGGTGTGTGCATTTAAATAAGAGACACATTTTAAATAAAGAAGAGCTCTCACTTTTATCAGCTGGCTGAAAGTGAAGCTGTTTTTTTCAGAAGCTTACATGGGGTAGGTGCTGAGCTCCACTCTGGCCTCAGGATGCTTCTCTTGTCCTCACTAAGAAACACTAATGTATTTCTCCCTTCCTGTCCCTACGGAGCTGAGTGTGGGTGCACATAGTGACCATAGCAGGTAGGACAAGTCTACCAGGTCAACCAGTTAGTGTGACTGCTTTCTAACAGCCTTTGGCAGGAATTGTCACTGCTGGCCTCAGGTTCACCAAGCAATTTTGGTTGTAAACTTGATTTTTTACAGAAAAAAATCACTGGATTTTCTATCCTCTATTTAGGTTTTTGTTTTAGTACTTTTTAAATAGCATATAGTATGCTAATGACCATGTCAGGTATAGTAAACTAATAGAATTTTAGAGTTGGAAGACTCATTCATCTAGTCGTACCTCCCCCCCCCCCCCAGTTGTGCAGATGGATATGGAGGGAATCATCTGAAATGATGAGGCCAAGGAAATGGAGGGAATCATCTGAAATCACAGTTAATGGTGATGTTGGAACAAGATTTAAACTCTTCTTCATACATCCTGCTGTTACAGAATGTCATCACTATCTGACCACTCTTGGTGAATCTCTGCACTACACTGGTACCTCAGACCACAGATGCCACAAGCAGTAGAGCAGGTGCCGGTCAAGCTGCCTGGATGCACATTCCAGCTCGTCTGGCTGCTACCATGTGCCTCAATTCCACTGTCAGGTAGACACACCTGCTTTATAGGGTTATGAAGATTAAAGGTCTTCCTACCTGTAGAAGTCTCAGAAGACACATGAAACACCGGAAGTGTTTAACACATGATAATGATCATCTTGGTCTGAATGTTTGTAATGACAATGAAGAGAAATTAGAGTCCATTGTGAATCTCATTGAAAGGTTTGGCAGCCTGGGCAGTCCAACGAGGGCTGGTTTAAGGTGAGTGGAGTGTGTAAAACACTCCCAGGCCATCTCTGGGAGTCCAAAGTGTGTGTGTGGAGCCGGTTTGGCTTAGTGCTTCTTGGCTTAGAGCAACTGAGAGTGTGAGACTCGGCTGTGCAGAACGATGTGGTTGGTCACTTCAGGTGGGCTGAAGTTCTCGGCTCTTCTGGCGTATGCACTGGGGAATCACTTTCCTTTGAAATACCAAGGAGTAATTTTGCTCAAGGCCAGAGGACAAAGGGGTTAGCAGTAGGATCCTTAAAGGTGCAGTGGGCTGACTCCTTTCTACTAAGCATGAGCCAGCATTCTGTTCCTCCATGTAACACTCTAAGTTATCATGTGGCATTGCCATATGTGGGAGAAAAGTTTTTATGGCAGGGATGGCACTGCATTGTCTGTCTCTGTGAATGAGGTGGGTGAGGCAACCACAAAGTATTGCTAAGTAACTACCACATCTGTCAGTGCAGGGCCATTGGCTGTGTGGGAGGCAGGAAAAGCACAGTGTGGAGCTGGTATGTGTCATCACTGTGTCATGGGAGAGCTCCCGCCAAGCTCAAGTCCTGTTCTGTGGGATGAGTAAGGCACTGGGGGATGAGCCTTTTCTGCTGGAGCTCAGGGTTGAGTTGACCTGTGTTGGTGATGCCTGCGCTGAAGGGAGTGTTCCAGAGCTGCGGAGCCATCAGAGGAAACTGTTGCTTTTCCCTGGGTGAGCAACCCTTGTTCCTGGGTACGTTTGCAGAAGTCTCTCCTGCTCTGTGGCTGGCCAGCACCCTTCGCTCCTCTTCATGGGCTGTAGCAGAGATTCCACCATTAAAGGACCAGAGGAATGAGGAGGAGCTAGTCGGTGGAAGGAGAAGCCTGGAAACTTTGCTCTTGACAGTAGCTCTTTCCAGAGGAGAACTTGGCCCTACTGTTCATGCTGGCTTTCTTCCATGCCTAAGAAAAGCGTTTTCCTTTAAAAATACTAAAACGTTCAGAACTTTAGGCTTGTGTCTATAAATTCAGTGGACATATCTTTTCTAATTTTGAGGAATTAATTATGCCAGAAAGTGACACACTAACCCATCTGAACACTTGTAAGTGGTACAGATACTCTCAAGTTAGGATCGAGGGGAAGCTTTTGCAATTCTGGGTGAGAGGAGGAACAGCCTGCAGTTTAGAAGAGAGCAGAGAAAGGAAGTGGGGTTTTGAGATTTGGTTCCCTTTTCCAGGGCCTCTCTCTTCTGCTTGCTGTGATGCTGCTTTTGAGTTGTCTGCCTCTCAAGTAGTACAATAAGCCCATTTCCTAGGGCTTTGCATTTGTAGAGCGTTCAGAGACTGCTTGAGATTACTGAGAAACAAACAAGGCATCCTTGAAAAAGCTTTTGGAAATGCAGTTCAGTGAAATAGGTTGTGAGCCATTGGAGACTTGCTTTTGTTGAACACTGGGGCTTTTTAAAATTATTATTTTAAATTTAACTTTGGTTTGCATGTACTTAATTGTTTCCCAAGCTCCATCTCTTTTTGTTTCATTTTTTTAAGGAAAGGATACATATATTGAATAATGATATTTAGATTTGCTAATCTCAAAAATGCTTTCAGAAAGCAGGAAAGACAAAGGCGGGAGGGTCAGACTGTTTCCTTTCAAGGAAACCCATGTTCTCTACTTGCCAAGAGTGGTACAGTGATGTGACCTTTAGGTAGTTTTTCATACTTGAATTTCTTTTCTTTTTTGGTACTGGGGATTGAACTCAGGGGCACTCAACCACTGAGCCACATCCTCAGCCCTGTTTTTTAATTTATTTAGAGACAGGGTGTCACTGAGTTGCTTTGCTGAGGCTGACTTTGAACTCGCAATCTTGTCTGAGCCTCCAGAGTCCCTGGGATTACATGCGTGTGCCACCACGCCCGGCTCATGCTTGATTTTCTTGATCACATTGTGAAGCTATAGCTCTTTATGTTATCAAAACTTAGTTCTTGGATTGTTTGAAGATTATTGGAGAAGTCGGAAACCCCGCTCAGGGATGTGGGTGATTTTAGGTGTGAGCTGTGTCAGATGGCACGGCATGATTTCACTGTGTTATTAACTCATTAAGCCTTATGATTCACTTGATAGATGAGATAACCTAAGAACATTTATAATTATGCTCTTTACTAGAGAGATTGGAGGGCAGTGTCTGTACGCAGCAGTTATTTAGAACAGTCCTCTATTATCTCATTTCCAGTGACTCTCCCCTCCCCAGTAGCTGTCTGCCTGACATGCAGCGTGATGTCTTGTAGATAAAGCCAGGTGTGGATCTGGTTGAGGTTACTGTGAAGGCATTCTTGTTCCTTTTTTTAAAAAACAGTATCTTTATTTAATTTTGGTGCTGAGGATCAAACCCAGTGTCTCATACATGTGAGGCAAGCACTGTACCACTAAGCTGCAACCCCAGCCCTGACATCCTTGTTCTTAAGCTATGAAGTCCTTGGGGCTGACCAAAGTGATTTTGGGGTTCTCTTATTTGATTGATGAGGTACATTTATGGTCTTTTGCTATTTAGTAATAAAGCATCAAGTACTAAATGGTGTGAGCTGGAAACTTCCATGCAGTTCTGGTTATCTATGAAAATACTATCATTAGAATAGAGAGGAGGAGCATAATCGAGTTCTTTTAGAGCCCATTCTGATTTTTATTGAGCTCACTCCTCTTAAGCTCTGTGTATGCATGCCAGTGTTTAGTATACCTGGGTACTGTCTTGGATGACATTTACATAGAATGATTTGAAGATACGGTGTCATAGTATTGGCATGCGTCCAGTAGATGTGTTCATCACAAAGCAGTGAAGCCTCAGTGGGGACTTGTCCCTGGCCATTGAGTAGCCAAGAAGCCTGGTCATGGCTAGTTAAAAGCATTTCACATTCTTTTGCCTTCTGGATCTTGATTTTTGCATGTGGTATGCTGTCCTTTGGATTTTAAAGATTGTGTGTGTGTGTGTGTGTGTGTGTGTGTGTGTGTGTGTGTGTGTGTGTGTGTCTCTACTGAGATTGTTTCTAGTTTGTGAGCATGACTCCTCTCACCCCTCCCTGCCTTTGTAGGTCTGTGTCCTCATTCCTTTCTCTCCCTCTGGATGGTCTGTATATGTATTTAAAAACATTACTATCAGATCCAGTCAGAAATGAAAGAATTTGATCTGAACAACATGTGCATGCATATTTAAAATTATTGAAACTTAAAAACAAATTTGATTTATAGAAGTGACATAGGTGTTCATTGAAGACAATTGGAAAAATACAAAGAAGAAAGTGAATTTTATTAGCCCATCAAGAAATTAGTATTGTTACCATTTCGGCATACATGTTTCCAACCTTTGAGTATGTGTGTATGTTTGAATGTACATGTGCACAGAGACAAAATACATATGATTATTGCCTGTCTGGTATTCTATGGTGTAAATGTATCAAGTTACATAAATGCGTCCCAAAGTATGGGTTCATGACACCATTTGTCATATATGAGATAATAATAGGGAATATATGAATGTTTGATTTTAATAGTTATATATTTATTCTAATGTGCATTATAAAACTACAACCAGCACACCGAACATATGATTTTGTGGTTACTATTCCTTTGAAAGACTTTTAAATATTGGAAGTATCCGGCCTCATTCATTAGGCAATTTCACTAGGTCTCCAGCATCCAGCATATCAGCAGTCTGGGCAGCTCTTTCTTTAAAACACATGGAAAACAATTCAAAATAATTAAACTCTGTTGCCACTCCTGATGCCACTGTGATCCAAGGCACCGTGGTTTATTGTATCTTTTTTGCTGCATCCTACTTCAGTCTTAGTTGGCTTCCCATCTCACCCAGAGGAAAAGCCAGTCCCAGATCCCTGCATTCATGATCTGCCCCCTGTCCACACCCCAATACCTCTGTGACCTTGTCTCCTCCTCTTCCTCCTCCTCCTCCTCCTGCTCAGAGCGGTCCAGTTGCATGGCTCTGCCCGCCATAGAGCACACTAGACTTGCTTTGTTTCCATCTGGTCCTTGCTTTCTTTCCTTTATTCCTACAGGAAGTCTCCTGACCTGCCCCCCCACCCCCATGTCACATTTTAAAGGTTCCTTTCTGGGGGGTACTTATCTAGCCACTCTAAGATTATGAGTCTCTTCCCTCAGAGCCTCATATTCCCCTTGCCTGCTTATTTATTTTTATTCTTAGGCATGTCATTATTTTGTACTCTCATGCATCCTCCAGAATGAAAGCTCCACAGGGGCAGGGATTTTGTCTGTCTTGGTCACTGCTAAATCTCCAGCACTTAGAACAGTTCCTAGCACATAGTAGGCACTCAGTGAATATTTGAAGAGTAGGTTAAATAAAAATCAGTAGCTGACTTAAGGAATATTAAGTCAATCAATTCATGGGGCAGAGGGCTTGCTAGTTATGAAGGTGATGAATGGTATTTGAGAAATATTGATAGATGATCTTTCATTTTGTTTGTTCTGTTTTCTTATTATAAATAGCACTACAGTAAATACCCTCAAGTAACTTTTTGAGTAGTGCATTTGAGATTATTTCCTTAAAATTCATGGAAGTGTAGTTGCTGTTTTGGATATGCACGTTTCTAGTTATTGAAACTAGAATGTTCGTCAGTTTGAACTTCTGTCTCCAGTGTGTTTCTTCCCACACTTCACTCTGCCTTATCAACTATATTTCTTTCTTTGCCAGTTTGACAGCTGACAAACCACTCTGAATGTCTTGGCTCACACTTCTTTGATATGGATGAGCATTTTCCACACATCTAGTTCTCATCTGTTTTTTTTTTTTTTTTTTTTTTTGTTGTTGTTTATTGCTTGCTCACATCTGCTTTGTTCCAGGCTCTGGTTGCTGTGGACTGAAAACCTACTTGAATTAGTTTTTGTGGATAGATAGCACAGGCACCTGGCTCATGTCCAAGGACAGAAGGCAAAAGGCAGGCAGGCTCCCATGGTCAGGCCTGGAGGGCCTGCTCCTTTCTGCCAAATCTCTGCCTCCTTTTTTCCTTTGTATACTATATTTCTTTTTCTTTTCCATAACTCTTTATTCCTCTGGTGTTGGTGTGCCTTGCCACTTGGTTGAGCTCCTACTTTATATGATCTGTCAGTGAGGATACCTATTATAGTTGAAGTGCCAAGGATACCTGTGTCCCAGATTTCTAGGGGTGAGCAGTGTGTTGGCTTGGATTGTCAGGTGGTCACTCCTATCAGCTGAGATCAGGATGGGGATGAGGTACCTGGGTTCTGTTCCTTCCAGGAATTGTGGATGAAGCAGCTTCTCCAGTCAGGGCACAGTGACTAGAATGTTCAGGGAAGAATCTTGCCTGTTTATTGAGTCGGTGTGTTGATTTTTCTTTTATGAGTACCCCCAAATCATTTACATGTGAAGGTTAGTGTTGTCGTTTGTCTAAGTGTTTTTCTCTCCATTTATCATTTTAATTTTGGTTGGTAGTGTTCTCATCTAATTAAATCTGAAAGTTAAGTCATGATGTCTACTATTTATAAAGGATAGAATCACCTTCTCTATACAGAAATTATGCATTCAGCTTTTCTTCTAGTTCTTCGTGGTTTTATTTTTTATATTGCTCTTGAATTTTATTACATTTTAGTGGGAGTTGAGAAAGAATCAAATATTGAATCTAGGAGCATAATGTTTGTATTAGTCAAGATTCTTCAGAGGAACAGAACTGACAGAATGGATATGATTATGAGATGGGATTTATTAGGTCGCTTAGGCTGAATAGTTCCACAATGGTCCTCTGAAGGCTGGAAAGCCAGGGAAACTAGTAACTGCTCAGTCCACAGAAGCCTCAGAACAGGAGGGACCAGTGATGTAGTCCCCAGTGTGAGGCCGAAGGCCTTGGAAGTTCCCTGAGAGCTGCTGCTTCTGCAGAGCTTTGTTCAGTGGCTGAAGAGTCTGGAGTGTGGTGTCTGCAAGTGACAACAGCAGCAACAAACAAACAAACCCCCAGCAACTACAGCAAAACCCACACCTGCTTAAGAAGGGTCGGCAGTGCACTGACCTGCTGCCCCTCTTCCACCTTTTCCTTCCATCTGGGCCTGTTGGGTGGTGCTGTCCTTGTTGAGGGCAGGTCTTTTCCACTCAGTTCACTGACCCACATGTCTCTCCTCACAGACATGCTCAGAAGAACCCTTCATTGATTTTTTTTTTTTTTCCAGGCATCCCACAATCCAGTCAAGTTGACAACCAAAATTAACCATCAGTGTTTATTTAGTTCAAATTTATTCTTCTTGGCAAACTCTTAAAGCTTTATTTATTTTAGTTCTATAGTTTTCTTTATTCTTAGCTACTTTATACATTTTATTCTTGGAGTTTTATTTATTTCCTTTAAGGTTTATTAGTGCTGCTGTTCTACTTTTATTCTGTAACTACCTTAGTAGCTCTTTTACTTAATTCTTCTGGGCTTTACATGCGAATAGATAATCCATCTGCCAGTGGTTGTTACTATTTGTACTGTTTCTCTTTCATTAATTTTTCTTAATTTACTATGGTAGGTCTTTTAGAATGAAGAAAATGATTCTTTTAGAATGTGGTGTACATGTCTTATACTGTTGCATATTGTTGATGAGTTATTCTGACTAGATAGAATGCTTTTGTGACTTAGCAAATATAGGTTAATCACCTGTTAGAAAACCCATCCTGACCCAGTGATCTGTCCACTGCTGGTGTTGGAGCTTGGACATGGCACTTGTGGTTACTCTTGTGAAAGGAAGCTTTGCCTCTCCAGAAGTTGCTGTTATCCTTCCCCTAATATACCAATTAGTGTAGTACGTCATGGATTTAGTTGACTGTTTTCTAGTAATTGATACTAGAAAATTATGAGAAATGGGCCTTATTGAGAATGGAATAAAAGGTTTTGATGGTGATGTCCACAGAGGCCTTTGCATGAGACAGCTGTACCTCTAGCCTCACATTCTGCCTGTTCTGTGTTCCACAAATCTCATAACCGTCAGCTATAGCTGCTTTTCAAATGCCTTTACTCCAGCCTATGATTTTCCTATTTACCCCTGCTTTAACATCCTGGTCCTTGTGTCAGCTCCAGTGTCACTTTTTCAAGAAGGCTGATTTCCTTAGACCAGGTTTTCTGTTCTGCATGCTTCTAGTGCAAATTGTATTTTAAAAATAACATCATTATAATTGCTCTTTAAAATCATCTTTCATGGCTACTCATTGTTAACCTGGAACTGCAGTCACAGAAGAGCACATCTATCTTGATGACCGTTGTTCTGACACAGGAGTAGTCACCCCTTAAACGTTTCCTCAATTAATGGTTAAGAAGGGATGGAGGACAGTGCTTGACGCGTTATCAGTGATGGAGAGACTGCAGGGAGCCAGCTTGATTAGTTGGGGCAAGAACACTGTGTGCCCATGCCTGAAGCATTTCAGCAGTGTCTGGTTCTGAATGCACATGCTGAAGGGCAGGCCTGCCTTCTGCTAACTGGAGCTGTGCAGAGTGTAGAGGGATTTGAAAGGCAGTTTTACACATAGATGAACTCTGTGCAATCTTGGGCATGAAGAAAATATAACCCTGTGCTTTATGCTTTTATCCTTTAATTTCTTTGCTCTTTAGAGTTGCAGTAATGCATCCACTGAGCTTTTACAGCTTCTAAAATGGGAAGCTGGCTCATAAAGTTCAGGAACTCCACCTATAACAAAGACCACATTTTAAAAGCTAGGGGAAAAAGGACAGTAGGAGAAAGAAACCATGATTGTTTCAGCATAGCTCCTTCCCCGGTAACAGTAAGTTACTATTTGGTGTTTCCTTGGCAAAAGAAAGGAAGGTTTGCGTTTGTGAACCTAGATGGTACAAGTTAATGAGAATATTTCCAGATGTGAATAAATTTTATACTTCCAAATTTTCCCAAGGCATAGTAAAATTTAGCTTCTTTCCCATATCTCTATTTTTTGTATTATCATTAATTCTGTTATAACAAATTTTAGACTTTGAACTCAGAACTGGCTGTGAACAGGAAGATTGAATAAATTTTTTGTTTTCTGTATCATTTATGAGAAAACCTGTCTAATGTGTTTTACTAAGGATATTAAACTTGCAGAATTAAAAACAAGTGGTGATAGAGCTGATTTAATGTGAAATTGCTCTATGACCAATAACATATTAAGCACATTGAGATTGGTATTGGCAGAGTGGGTTGACTTGGTGCTGTATTTAAGCTCAGGCAGTTCTAGAGCTGTGCTGGGTTTCAGACCTTTCACTTTATGGATGAGGAAACTGGGATGTTCAGCAACTTGCTTGGGGCCAGGCAGCTTTTTAGTTTGAGAGTTGGAATAATAATAATAGTAGCTATGCTGTTGTATGGACTTAGATACCACTTGTACCCCATTTTATAGAAGAGCAAATGGCGGTACAGAAATGAAGAAAGTAGCCCAATCACACACTACTAGCTAATATTAGAGACTGGATTTGAACAAAGGTGATCTGGGTCCTATGTCCTTGCTTTTAATGGGCTAACTTGTTTTGCTTGCCCTTCACCTAAGGGGCAGTCCAGTGTCTCTGCTGATTCCGTGTTGCTACCTAGGATTGTTTCATTGTAGCTTTTTCCCCAATCAGAGGCTGCTATAGAAGTTGTCTGCACTTGAAAATGGCAGCTTTTCTTAAAGAGATCATGCTGTGTCCTCTGTTTTTTGGTTCAGAGAATCTGATGTGCAATCAAGAAAACCCTAAAGCAGGAAGCATGCCTATGGGCACTGGGGGCAGCTATACCCTGAAGGGGCAGTGTTTGGTCATGCTGCACTCTTGCCTATGTCCTTTGTCCACCATGGAGTTGCTCAGTTAATCATTTTTGTTTTGTTTTTTAAATAAAGGGACCAAAAGTCAACAAATGAAAGTAGCTGATAGAGTAGCCAAAATGTACTAAGACTTATGAAATATATAAATAATCTGTTTCTCTGCTTTGGATGGGAGGAAATACTTTGTTACTTTTTCTTTTTTTTTAAAACTGATTGGCATTATCCATCTGTTTTGTGTACTGGGGAAAATAGCTAAAAGACATGCCCAGGGACTTTGGTGTATAAAACTTGCTCTAAGGCAGGATTCGCCCATGGGTGTCTGTTTTGGATAGGGTCCATTAAGCATTTTTAATGAGAACACCCCACAGAATGTTCCAGCAGTGGCACTTACAAAACCCAAAGGCTGTGATGTCCTTGGAGCTTGAGGATCCCTGGGATTCAGAGGTTTTCCAGTCTGTAAAAGTTACTAAGATTTGGTGTCTCCAGAGCTTTCTGGGGGGAAAAGGGGTTGCATTTTTCTTCCTGCCTGATTCTGTGAAATGGTAGCCTTTTAAAATTTTGCTTACAAAATTGTCGTAAAAAATTATCTTAAACTTTGGAGTATCTTTTAAATCATCCTATGTTATTTCAACATAGAATTAAAGAAGTGCTCTGTTGGAGATGTTAACAAAGATGCTGTGGGTTGTAAGGTGACATCAGTCATGACTTTAGGTAGATTTGATAGAGGCACTGGATTTGAGCCTTGAGGAATGAATAGATTCCTCAGGCTGGAAAGGAAGAAGGACACTGCGGAACTCGGGAAACCCTCACATGAGCAAAGGGATTGCGTTGTGCAAATGGGAAATTGTGGGGAATCGGATTCAAGACTTGACCAGCCAGTTGTAGCAAATCTGAGAGCACCGTGCTAGCAGCGGGGTGGAAGGTACGATTCTGCAGGCACTAGGATGTTTTTGAGAAAGGCAGTGACATTCATTCAAGCTGTGGGAGAACTCTGGAAGAATGGAGTTGGGTTAGAGAGAAGAGAGTAAAAGTCTGTTGGTGATTGATGGAATCTAAAGACTTCCAGGTTACTATGTAATCATAAAACTCCATTGCCTCTATTTTTGAGTAAAAATTTTTAGTCTTGCTATAATATGGGATCTGCAGGTTTATTTTAAATATTAGGCACTTTGCCTTTTATTATGAAGAAAAATGCCCTTTTCAAAAGAAGGCTTTAAAAATTGTGAATGTCTTTCTTCTGTTACCAAAGCTTGAATATAGTCACTTGGTAGTGGTTATAATGTTGTGAATGGACTTGACTTTTAATAATAAGCATTTTGGGAATTTCTCATTTCTAATAGATACCACAAAGACTTCAATGGAAAAACCAGAAACTATAGGCTAGAATAAGCTGTGCATAATGACCCATGCTTGTGATCCTTGTTATGTAGGAGGCTGAAGGTGGATGGCAAATTTGAGGCCAGTTTGCAAGCTATCAAGACAGTGTCTCAAAAATAAAAAGGACTGGGGATGTAGCTCAGTGGTAGAGCATCCCAGTTCAGCAAAACAAACAAAACCTAATTTCTTTTTTTTAAAATTTTTTTTATTGATTGTTCAAAACATTACAGAGCTCTTGATAAATCATCTTTCATACATTTGACTCCATTGGGTTTTGAACTCCCATTTCTACCCCAAATACAGATTGCAGAATCACATCTGTTACATACTCACATTTTTACATAATGGCATATTAGTGACTGTTGTATTCTGCTACCTTTCCTATCCCCTACTATCCCCCCTCCCCTCCCCTCCCCTCCCATCTTCCCTCTCTGCCTCCTCTGCTGTTGTTCAATTCTCTCCCTCCCCCCCCCTTGCCCATCATAACCTCTTATACTTTGTGTATCATTGAAGGTCTTCTACCATTTCCATATCCTTTCCCTTCTCTCTCCTTTTCTCTCCCCGCATTCGTCTTTGTTTACTGTTAGTCTTTTCCTCATGCTCTTCCTTCCTGTTCTGTTCTTAGTTGCTGTCTTTATATCAAAGAAGACATTTGGCATTTGTTTTTTAGGGCTTGGCTAGCTTCACTTAGCATAATCTGCTCTAATGCCATCCATTTCCCTGCAAATTCTATGATTTTGTCATTTCTTAGTGCTGTATAATACTCCATTGTATATAGATGCCCCATTTTTTTTATCCATTCATCGATTGAAGGGCAACTAGGTTGGTTCCACAGTCTAGCTATTGTGAATTGTGCCGCTATAATCATTGATGTGGCTGTATCCCTATAGTGCGCTCTTTTAAGGTCCTCAGGGAATAGTCCGAGAAGGGCGATAGCTGGGTCAAATGGTGGGTCCATTGCCAGCTTTCCCAGGAATCTCCATACTGCTTTCCAAATTGGCCTCACCATTTTGCAGTCCCACCAGCAGTGTACAAGTATACCCTTTTCCCCACATCCTTGCCAACACTTATTGTTGTTTGACTTCATAATGGCTGCCAATCTTACTGGAGTGAGATGGTATCTTAGGGTGAAAACCTAATTTCTTAAAGGAATTTTTGATGGCTTCTATAGTTGGTTTTAGAAGAAGTAGAAAGCTAGGGTAGGAGAATGATCTTTCCTCTGGCAGATCTCTGAAGGGGAAATTACCATGAACTAAGGAGTCATAAGGCTTGGCTTATGGTTATGCTGCCTGCAACTTTTAATTATGTGAGTTAAGGAATATCTTATTAGCCTCCAAGTCTTTTATTGTAAAATAAGTATAAACCTTACAAGGAGTGTATGAGACCCAAGTGATTTAATTATGTGAAATATCAGGGTTTCTTAAAGTCAGACATGTTATCTACTGCTTTCCTAAAAGACATATTTATTTTGGTTCAAAGTTGGCTGACTTGATCCACCTTGTTGTCCAAGTCTGAAGTCTGCCTCAGTTCTGCCTTGCCTTAGGGTCCCATGTGTGATCACCAAATTGTACCAGTCTTGCTACTTTCTTACCATTCTGCTCTGTATTCCTACTTTGCATGGAGTTCTTTTGTCTCTTCTGGATTTGGCAGTGATCTTCTAAGTGGACCCATATCTTCAGTCTCACCCTCTAATTTCCTTGATGCTGTTTTAAGCACTTTATAAATTCCAACTCATTTCATCTAGAAACCTTCCATAATGTCACTTAGTTCTCTCTCTCAGACTTGATTTTTTTTAAATTCACTTTTGATCTTCCCCTGGTTCCATTCCTAAGCACCCCACACCCACCTCTTGTTGTCCTTTCTCCACGCTGTAATCTAGTGACACCGGCCTATGTCGGTGCCCTGGACGAGCCCTGTGGTGGTGGTTTTACACCTCTGAGCCTCTGTGCACCATTCCCTGGACTGGGAGAACCTTTCTTTCAGCTCTGCTGTCTGGTAAGTGCCACCTTTTGGTATAACATTCTCAGGTAAAGTACTAGCTGCTTCATTGTTTCTGTCTTGCTTGTGTTATTTGAATAGAGTTTCTCTTTGTTGCCTGGGCTGTGAAATCCTGAATGTTGGGAGCTGCATATTACTCTTTATTCCTGTTGTGCCCGGCAAGGGGTGTGGATGCTCAGTAACTGATGTTGCTCTGAGATATTGAAGTTTGAGAGTGGCAGCATCCATTGCAATAAGAGGCAACTGGCAACTCTGAACCTCAAATTTGTTACAGCCTGGGATGTTTCTGGGAATGGAATTGACCAATTGGTTCTAAAACTTTAGGTCCAAGATGGGACTGGAAAAGTTACCTTCATCAGTTTCCTAAGTAGTTCTACTGCCAGCGTAAGTCTGTCATTTGCTGCATTAGGATACGACATCAGGGCAGTGAAGTGGGGGTCCCAGATTTCTTTTCTGTAGGTGTTAATAGATGTTGCTGGCACAGAAGGGTTCATGGTTAAGTAAGTTTCAGAACTGCCGCCAAGTTAAAGAGTGGGATATGCACACACATGAGTGTTTTAAATAGCTCTAATGTTTCAGCACCTAAAATACTAGGGTTTTGTGGGGGTAAAAGGGTGATGTTTGACATGTGTACTTTCTGGCACATGATGTTGATGTGCTGGATGTTACGGATGCTATGGTTAGAGGTTTAGTTAGTCTCTTCAGGGTATCTGTGTTGCTCTCAGGTACTGAACAAAAAAGCCATCTTGGTCTCCACTTTATTAATCGCTACCCCCAAACACAACAAATTTCTTTGTGGCATTTACTGTACATGGTAAAGTAATGTGTTTTAAGCACTGATAGATAGATGGCCCTTGAATCTATTTAGGGGAGGTGCAGGGGACATTTTCTTCTATTTCTATTTTGCAAAATCAAGAATTCTGGGGAGTAGAAGTCATTACAATCTTAAACATTAACTATTTGAGTGACTGATTTTTATCTAATCTTCATGGTAACCTTTTAAGGCAAATATTTTGATCTGCATCATTTGTAGGTGAGGAACTTGAGGCTGAGAAAGGGGACATAATTTGGAGGTCTCTTAGAGCCTTCAAATCCATGTTCTTTTGGTTTGATTTAGATCTGTTTTAAGGCAGTGGATCGCTCACTGTGGAAAGTACTGCAGGATTGAAGACAGGTAGGAATGGTTCAAGTACTGCTTTGTATCTGTGGGGAAGTTAGCTTCTGAGTCTTACATTTTTCTTCCTTTAATTTTATAGTGCTTTCTAGGTCTTCTTTCCAGAGTATTAGGTATTTGTGAATACAGGTAGGGTTGTGTGCGTGTTTAGTGTAAGCACTGTCTGTAATTGTAAGGAGGGAAAACAGAGTAATGTGTGCGTGTGTAATAATGAGCTTGCTTCTGACCTCTGGCAAGTTCTCAGCAGTATCAATGCGGGTTACTTCTGGAAGTATTTTGGTTGCTATGAAGCGACTAGCATGTGATAACACTGTGACAAGGTGCCAAAACGTCATCTCTTGGGTGACTTGGAGTTGGTGACATTGCATTGTAGCCAGTTGCAGGATTTAGGATCTCCTGTGCCTGTCTGATCCCCTGCCGAACAGGACCCTGATGCCTCTGGTGGATGGGAGAGGGGGAGGATCACACCTTTGCTATTACTGAACTGGCCTCCTTTCAAGCATCTGGGGTAAAGTGCTTCTGGTGGGACCTGTGTGAATTGATTGAGGGGTTTTTAGGTTCTTTTAGCCCTCCTTATGATGGTAGGAATTCCGAATGTGAAACCAGCACTGTCTCAGTGATTTGACTACACAGTTGAGGAGATATTTTAAAATGAATTTTAAAAATGCTGCCACAGTGAATTCTGTTTTCTACCAACTCCGAAGGAAGGAGCATATCCTTCAAGTGGAAGTCCCAGACTGGTAGGTTCATTGTGGTTTCTTGGGCGTTTTTCCAGCTATAGGCATGATCATTTTTTTTTTTTTTAAATTTTTGTCCCCTTGCCTACCTCTCTCTCTTTGTTTCTACAACTTAAGTTATATTACTTATATACCTCATAAATAAAATTGAAAAACTGAAGCTTAAGCCAAGACTTGGCATAGCTGTTTGCCTTGATTCCTCCCTTTCAGGTGAGCATATGGGCTGGAGAGGCGTTGGGTGATACCGGGAGAAGGATGGCTAAGCAAATATTCTAATGAAAGATGAGAAATGGATGGGGTCAATATATGCTAATGAGGTCAGCATATTGTTTCCATGATGAATTTCATTCTGAAGTGTTCATGTTCTCTGAAAGTCACAAAATGTGAGTGCAAGCTGTTTTCTAGGTCCATCTCTGATACACAGCATCTTGCTGCAGGTAGGGAATTGCTAAGTGGTTCACACCGACACCTTGCGGCATGTAGGTCAGGAAGCAGAGACTGTCACTAGGGAGAACTGGCACAGGAGAGATGGTCAGACACAGGGCATCACAGCCAGATCACTGGCTCTCACCATTTTAAAAGTTGTTTGACAATGTTTCCGATTTAGTCGTATGCGGTGGAATATTGCTTTTAAGGATGTTCGTCCCCTGCTTGGGCAAAGAGGTGTTGGAGTGCATCCAGCAGGAGGGCTGATTTGAAGAAGACACAAAGGTTTGCTCTGCTCTGAGGAAGCCCCAGTTGGTGCCTTTTGAGGAGCTGGAATGGGAGAGGACAGATCTTTATATAGGGCCCTGCATGTGACTTCCTTTTAAATAGTCACAGAGGGTCAGATCTTCTTAATGTGTGCTTTTCTTCGAGTAAGTCTAGTGCTTACTCAGCCGGGGCCATGGGTTGGATTTGGGGCACCTGCAGTCTTCCTGTGGCCCCTTCTGAGCCAGGTTTCTGTGGTACAAAAGCATTGTATTATGTATATCTAACTGCTGAGCAGAAGCGTGAGTATGTGCTTCGTAAAGGTTGTGCTCTGTGTAGAGTGGAAGTAAATGGTCAGCAAACAAAACCTGGAACCGACCACAAGCAGCCCACCCCCAGGTTTGATCAAGGTAAGGAGGACACGTCCTTCTGAAGGACTAGCCTTCAGTCTGACCTCTTACCTGAGGAGGGCTGGCATGTTCTTGCTGCAGTGTGGGGCTGAGGAATTACAGAACACTCGGATTGCTTGCCTTTAGTATTTTCTTATAGTATGGAGGTTATTTGTCCTCCAGGAAACTTGGTTTTGTTTTTGGTTGCCTCTCTTCACAATATAAAGTTCAAGATGAGGGACTAGATTGCAAATGAAAATAAAACATAATTGTCTCAAGCCAAGGATGTAGAAGTTCAAAATCTCTCTGGATCTGAGCTTTGGTGTGTATATAGTGGTAGGAGTGGGGGTAGGGCTGTTAGGGAGGGGTAGAGGCCAAAAGTTTAGACTTAAGGTACCATGGCTACTTCATCTTATCTGCAGCAGTATCTGAATTAGCTGGAGAAATAATCTTGATTTCCATAGAACTTATTCAAAGGGTGAGAAAAGCAACAATCATTTTGTTAGGAAAAATCAAAGTTTTCATTTGACTTTAATTAAAAGTAATGTTGGTTATAAATTCTGATCTTAACTAATTCACATGCTTAATTTTCTGTTTTCTCTGATAAGGAATCTTGAATGGTGGTGTTGTAGAAACTGATTATTTTTGAAAATGGAGAAGTAGAATTTTAATATCTCAAATGTATTAGTGTACTAAGGACAGTAGTATTGCTTTTTTTCATTATTGTTATTTTGAATTACAATTCTTAATACACCATTATACAATAATTTATAATATCTCTGATTGTATATAAGGTATGTTGATACCAAATTCACATAGTAGTATTGCTTTTGAACTTATTCTAATTTGGCTACAATGGAATTTTTAAATGTTCAAGGAATTGTCCATAAATCTCTATAAATAAATAATAAAAACTAGAATTTCAAAATAACTTAGGATGCCCAAAACAGGGTTAGAAAGCAAAGAACTTTCAAGCCACCATTGCTTGACTATCATAATCCATAAATGAATAAGGAAAATGGAGTAGTCTTGTTAAAAATCAAATGTAAATTAAAAAAATGGAATTTTAAAGCAGCTAGTAAAAGTAAATTGGTATAGCATTTTTAAAATCTGAGATGCTGGTGATGGGTAGATAAATCAAGAATTTAAGTACTACCAGGAAATAATATGGTACCAATGAACTATCATGCAATGCTTTTCAAGACTTACAGTGTCTAATGCTAATTCTTAAACTTCCAGATTCTTACATACAAAATAAGACTTGCTTTAGTTGCTTTTTTGCATACATAATACCAACTCATAACACAATCCTTTTTAAGACATTATGAACATGAATTGTCAAGATTAGATTTTCCTTTACACCTAGGAAATGAACATCCAGGGGTACCTGGCTGACAGGGTTTACGCTGCTTGCTGCATGAGAAACCATCCTCATTTCAGAAGCTTTGAAATGGGAAGGAAGAAATATGTGTAGGCATCGATGAAGCAAGTATTTGTATATATAGTTTTGCCTCATCTCTGTGATGCCCAGTGAAGGGGATGGAGTTTGGGGGGTCTTGTTCAGTAGTGTCTCTGGCTCTCTTGGTGGCCGCTCCCTTTGTGAGCAGCTCATAGTCTGGTTCTGAAGAGTACCTTTTGGAGTGCAAGCTGGTTTGCACTGCCTCTGACACCATCCGTATCTCTACCAGGTTTCTGAACCTTTGGATGGACACCCCTTTTCCCTGTCCTTTTTAGTTTTCTTCAAAAATACTCACCAAGAAATTCATTGAGATTGGGCTTGCTCGTTGGGAAGGCTGACTTTGCCGCCTATTTACCTGGTCAGCTCTGGCTCCAGACAGTGGGACAGTGGACAAAAAGGGTTGGATCGGGAATCGGGATTCCTATTCCAGTCATCTGTTGTTTTCCTGTCAGACTGAGCTGTTGGGTGCTCACTGCTTGGAAGTTTAGCATTTTGCTTTCTTAATGCCACACAGCCTAAAGGTAGGTGATTGTCCTAATTACAGAATAATTTCTCTGGACTGACTCAAGGATCGTCAAGAAGTAGAATTCTGCTTGTTCAGATGTAAACCCTGGCAAGGATTTTTTTTCCCCCCTAAAACGTTTATTAAAGGGGATATGTTTTGTAATTCATCTGTCCAGAGGGTGCCTTTTAAAAGTTTACATGAAGAAACTGGGCTAGGAAGTTCTGATTGTCATTAAAAAGAGATGATTATGTGTAAAGAGCTTGTCATGCGGTAGGAAGCCAGAGTATGAGATCTCCCTTCCTTCCATCTGATTTTAAAGGCCTTCTGAGCCTCCTGGAGGAAGCACCACCACTAAATCTGGATCCCTTTAATTCTTAGTTTGTTTTCAGAGCAGATTGTCCTGTTTCATGTCCAATAACTGAATTTGTTCCAGCTTATGTCACTAAATTCTTTCTACCTCCCTAATCACATGATTTTCATTTTAAAATGCCAGACTACTTTAAAATGGAGTTATAGTTAGCAGTGAACAGAAGTCTCTTTCCCCCTCCCATTGCAGGTGGTATGATTTTAGGAAGTTGTCATGTAAAAATCAAAACACAAACTAAGATGATATATAGTTTCCTAAAATTTGGTAACTATTTTAAAATACAGTAGTGGAGATAGGAAGAAATTGGTTTAAAAGTAGTACCTAGGTACATTCCAAGCTTAGAAATTGGCAATGGTATTTTTTTTTCTTTTTTGTGGTACTCAGGATAGTACCCGGTACTTAAAAACCAAAACACCAACTAATGTATTTCATCTTTGTATTTAGTAGTCATGCCTTTACTTTTCTACATACAAATATTAAAAATCAAAGTTCCTCTCAGTCTTCACCCTACGTTCTGCCTACTTTGCTATTGTCTGTCTGTTACATTTGCTCCCCATTGTAAAATATTAGGGAGACATAATCTTTAAAAACAAAACAACACTAAACAAACAACAACAAAAAACTAGAATCTGAGAAAAACATCGAGAAAGTGCAGTGACCTCATTGGCAAGCTTTTCCCACTGGTTAGAATTCCATAATGAGAATATTACAATAAAACTTGGTCAAAACTTTCCACTTCTTACATAGGTTCATGAGAGGAAACGTCCTAATGGTTATCTTCATACATCCACTGAAGTTTTTAAATGTGTTGATTTTTAACATATAGTCATTAACTTTTCAGTTTGCTGCAATTTGATTTGGGACACTTTTGAGTACTTGTTAAGAGCTGGCCTTTGTACAAGGCACTGTGATAGAAATGCGATTAGTGGATTCAGCCTTACAGTAGTCAGACTAGCCTCTGGGGTCAGTGCTAGAGAGTGTGCCACGGATCTTTCTGCTGCATGGTGGTTAGGCAAGAGGTGGATTTCAGTCCTTAGATGCTACTGAGGATTGGGGAAGAGTTGTGCAGAAGTTGAGGAGGTACTGAGAAGAGCCCACTAATGCTGGCAGCTAAGGTGTGCCTAAGACATCGCCTTTGGTAAGTGCTGCCTATTCTGACTATGGATGTTGGGGTCTTGGCAGTTGATTTTGGGGCTTCTAAATGACTTATTTGGAATTGAAAGACCCTGCAACTTCTTCAACTCCATTTCTGCCCCTTGCTTGCTTCTCTGTAGCTGTTCAGGATTCTCTGCTGACCCTTGAACTTGCCAAACATGGTCCGCCTTTGTGTTTCTTGAAATACTCTTCTGGAGGTATCTTGTAAGACTCTTAGTTTCTTCAGTTTTATAGTCAATTGGAACATTCTCCATGCATTGAATGAGATAGCAGCTCCCACCAGGCTCCCCTCTTCCTTCCCCAGCTGCATTTATCTTTAAGGCATTTACCCCAATCACTATCTGAAGGTTAGCAAGACTTTTGCTTGTCTGTTGATGCTTTAATATTTTAACTGTGATTCAGATACAGTTGTCCTATAATGGTAGGGAGACTGGTTCTA
This sequence comes from Ictidomys tridecemlineatus, assembly GCF_052094955.1. Classification (NCBI taxonomy): domain Eukaryota; kingdom Metazoa; phylum Chordata; class Mammalia; order Rodentia; family Sciuridae; genus Ictidomys; species Ictidomys tridecemlineatus. The sequence goes on from NC_135490.1 coordinate 15,871,311, forward strand.
GGAGGACTGGTTCCAGGACCCCCCATGGATACCCAAATCTGAGGGTGGTTAAGTCCCTGATATAAAATGGTATAATATTTGCATATAATCTGTGCAGAAATTCCCCTGTACTTTAAATCATCTCTACTTATAATGCCTAATACAGTGTAAATGCTAAGTTGTTTCACTGCACTGTTTAGGAAATGATAGAAAAAAAAAAAGTCTGTACATGTTCAGAGAAGAAGCAGGTTTTTTCTTCCAGAGTATTTTCAGTCCCTGGTTGATGGAACCTGTGGGTACTAAACCTGTAGATGGGAACGAGCCAGCTGTATTCAACAAATACTCATAGAAAGATTAAAAGGAGGACCACCTTCTGGTTGATTTATTGTCTCTTTTTATTAGAAGGTACAACTTCAGAAGGGTGGGGCTGCATTCCTAGCTCTTAGAAGTGTGCCCAGCATATAATATTTGTGCAGATTTGGTGTGTACATTTAATTGTGCAGTAAAACTATCACATTTAATCATATGACTGTACCTTAAGAAATAGATACATGTCTATATGCAGAAGTCATGCCTGGAGTATAACCTATTTATTGTAAATAAGAGAAAGGCCACCCAGCTGTGTTAAGAGCTGGCACTTTGTAGCTGTCCAGCATGCACTCTAGTCCCAGCTTTACCACTTACTAGCACTGTGACCTTGGTGAAGTTTCGTAACCACTCTGTTTCCTTCTTGGTAAAATGTGAATGACGGTACCTGTCATAGGGACAATGAGGTTGAGTTAATGTGAAGTGCTTAGAATAGTGTATGAAGCACAGTAAATATTCTAAAAATGTTTCTACATAGTATAACAAAAATATTTATGGAGGTTTTTTAAAACCCAGTCACAAAGAAGAGTGGAAAAGTGCCTTGTTATTCCCACAGCTCTAGGACAGAATGGGCCTTTTGATCCTTCCAGATAAGGTGGAATATTTTAAGGTGGAATATTTAAAAATATGAATTAAATCTTAAATAAGGGCCTTTTGATCCCTCCAGATAAGGTGAAAGCTAGAAGAGACAGGGATAGGATTGTATTTCCTGATGGAATGATCTGGTGCTTGCCTTCTAGCTAGGATATTAATTCTTCCTCTGAATTTGCACTTAAGGGAAGTGGGGATGTAGCTCAGTGATAGCGTGCTTGCCTAGCCTGCACAAGGTCCCAGGTTCCATCCCCAGTAACACACACATGCCCTAAAAATTTTTAAGCAAATCCAAGAAATCTTTTTGAGTCTCAGTTACAGATTGATTAAATCAGTTGGCTTAGGAGAAACTCAATATTAGGATCTGCTCTCAGGCTGTTGTGGTAGAAACCGTGGGCAGTGTGCAGAGTACAGTGTGTAGGGGATGCATCAGCCAGAAAGGGACATTGCAGAGCTCACCTGAAGTCCTGAGCACTCCAAGGAGTGCAGCAGAGCCTGTTCAGGATGGCAAAGGCATTCTAAGAATTGCAAGTGGGCAGAGTTCACCATAGAGATGGGGACTAGTATGCCATTTGGGACTCCAACCAGAAAGGGGGCTATTTGATCAAAATAAATGTGCATTTACAAGTGTATATTTGAGTGTGTGTAATGTTTAATTTAGGGGTAGGATACTAATATTTAGTATGTTAATTTTTAGTTGTTTATCCTTAATGGTTTATATTTCCAAGAAAGTTACATTAAAAAGAAAGATTCTAAGTTGAGACTTATAGCAGGGATTGAGAATACATTTTAAAAATGGACAACAAAAAGTTCAGCTTGAAATAGAACTTTGGCCACTTCTTTGGCACTTCTTGCAGAGTAGAAAGCCATCCTGACTAACTTTAGATGCTGCGTTTACCTGCGCCATACAGGAAGTAGGGCAGATTCCTATAGGTATGCTATTTAACAAACTGTTTGCAATAATAAAATTGTGGCCATTATCCACGTGAGGATTGCAAACCTGCGGAGGATCCATTGCAGATATTTTATGCTGAAGTTCTTAGATTCCTTAGCTGGCCAGTGCTGGACCCTTTCTGTTAGCCTCTTCGTACTTCTGCTGCTCAGCTTCTGATGCCTGATGAGTTGTACTAAGACATCTTCAGCCCAACACAAATGTGGACAGAAGAGAATATCCAATAACATCTTAAGAACATTTCAGGAGAGTTAGTCAAACTGCAAATGATTCATGCTCCCTTTCTTGCCAGTGGAACTGGGATTCACTGATTCCTCTCTGCACAAAGAGGCTTCTGTGCAAGTAATGACTATATAAACATTTCCGCATCATTTTTTTTCCTTTTAGCTATCAAGCTAGACATCAGGTAATAGTTCATTTTCAAATTATGCATTTCAAATCATTGTAGTATGTTTTTTTAAAAGTTGACTTGATCATATTGCACCAACAATGTTCTCATTTGAGAGCTCAGAAGAGTACAACTTAGTCTATAGGAAAAGGAAAAAAAAATGAAAATCTGCATCATTCAAATCACACTCCCAGGGAAGTATGCACCTCTAGGAGGCTGAAAAGTCCAATCCAAATATTTATTGGAAGTCGGAGCCTCAGAGACGAACACAGCCTGGCTTGCTCAGTTGGTGAGTTTGTTGTTTCTGCACCACTGCCTAGCACACTGGTGCCCTCTTCTGGAAAACTGAATGCAGCACTGAGTGGAAGGAGAAAATGAGAGGTTTAAAAAATGTGGAGTGGGAGGGGCCAAGACCTCCAGGTGAGGCTCACAGGAGGTTCTTCAGTGGCAAAGGCTGAATTTTGACCATGGTGCTAAATAGGGAAGTAGCAACTTGGGAACATCAATGTTTCTCTTATAAGCAGCTTTCAACCATAAGTACGAAGCAACCTCTTCTAGGGGATATAGAATGCTAAACATGAGTTTGTGTGAAGCAATTGACCTTGTAAATAAAGTAGAAATTCCTACTGAATGCCGACTAGCATTTGTGTAGGGGTTTATAATTACTAAAATGCTGGCAGGTGTTTTATCTCGCGTGATGATCAAAATAACCAAGCACAGTCTTGATGGTGTGAGGAGTAGAAGTGATGGAAATTCATGCTGGCAGCTGGCACTTATTGTTTTCTCCTTGCTAGACACTGCACTCAGCATTTTACATTTTGGATCTTTTCATTTAATCTCCTCGACAGCACCTCGTGAAGTTGGGACTGTTATTTCCATTTTATACCTGAAGAAAAGTGATGAACTTATCCAAGGTCCCACACTGGGGACCAGTGGAGCCAGCATTTGAACTTTGACAGTCTAACCAGAGCTCTTTAGAAGATACTTCTGTTTAGTATCTTCGTAATTGGTGTCACTTACTGGCAAACCAGGCATTCACATGCAGAATTGCCCCAGCCAGTGGAGGCCCACTTCACTTTGGTGAAGTGAATTGTGAAGAATGAAGATCGAGTTAGACACATTTCTGTATTGGCACATGTCAGGGTTCCTTGGTCATGTCCAATGCTATAGCTAGGTACTCTGTCTCCCAGCGTGGACTGAATCCTTGCCTCTGCAGAGTTCCTGCAGGTGTGATGGTTGCCTGCCAGTCGGCTCTGCTTGGATAACCTGTGCACCCCTTGCCCTCAGCCTATCTTTGAAACAGACTCAAGGTCGTTTTTCCTTCTCTCTCCTGTTTCTCTTTGTGGGCACACTCTAGCGCCCCCCCCCTTCTTAAGTGTTTATCCTCTTGATTTTTGGTTCACACTCTCCTGAGGTTCTATGTCAGAGATTGCCTTCTACTCTCTCTGAACACAACTCCACACATCTCAATTGTGTGTGTGTGTGTGTGTGTGTGTGTGTGTATGTGTTTGAATCTTCTAAATATTCTGCAAAGCAGGCTTTTCCTTTATATTTGCTCCAACTTTCATTTCAGGGTCTTTTGTTTTGGCCACACTATTTCAGTGTCCTTTCCAGCTGGTTTTTAAACCTTCATCTCTGTCTCCCTGCACGTTCCCCTCCATGCTCCAAGCAGAAATGTTAAAACCCAGCCTGAACATTATTACCTTTCCCTCTCCTGAGACCTCTTTGGTTATCTATGGGTTAGAGGAGTGACTCAGAATCTTGACATTATGCCAGAGTCATCTTGGGTTTTAGGAAGTTGCCAGAGTCTTCCCCAGTTGGCAGACTGAGACCCTGTAGTGAGGCCCTGGTACATGTCTCTTCTGAAAGCTTCACATAGCTACATACATATTTGGGTACCTGATGCATATCTTGAAGTTAACATGTCGAAGTTGAACTGCTTGCAGTGCTTCCCAAATGGTTTCGGCCCATTGTCCTACAGTCTATTCAAGGCAACAAAAGGGTCACACTTAAAAATACGAATTAAATCTTAAATATCTGCTCAGATGCCTTCGATATTAGCCATTTTACTCAGAATAAAAACCAAAGTCCTCATAGTGGCACCAGGGCCTTGAACCACCAAGTGACTCCTAAGGGTGGCCATATCTGGGCTTAGCAGTGAACTCACAGGGTGTCTGTACTTTCAAGGGAAATAGATCTACTAAAGTCCACTGAAGTAGTATTGAGGACTAGTCAAGGCACAGTCAAGCATCACTTAACCACAGGGATGTGTTATGAGAAGCATCTTGTTGGGGGATTGTGTGGTGTGAACATCAGTGTGTACTTTAAAAAACCGAGATGACAGAGCCTGCTGTACACCCAGCTATGTGGTGCAGCTTGTCGTTGACCAAGGTCATTGTGTAGCACATGACTGAGGTTGTTTCAGCATTAGATTGTGTCTTGTTCATTTTGGTCATATATTTTTATGAAGTTGAATTTTCACTAGTTGCCATGATATAAAATTAAGTGGTGAAAAAATGAATGTCAGTCTCCTGTCTGAGCCAAGGTGTGAGAAGTTGTGTGGTCACCAATAGACTGGCTCTGTGGACTGACAAGATGTGGAAACCTTCACCCTACACAATACTCTTCCCCAAACCCTTTCTGAACACTCTCCTGTTCCTGGGCCCAGGCACACTGGCTTGGCTTGTTTGCACCCAGCCTGCGTGCTGAGCCTTTGAACCTTGTCTCGGTGGTTCTCTCTGCCTGGAATGCTTTTCAATTCTCATGGCTAGCTGCCTCTTTCTGAAACATTGTCTTTTCAATGAGGATATGTATTAAAAAAGTATCCAGCCCTGTCCCTAAACTGGACTCCTGATCCCTCTTGGTTCCGTTTTCCTTTCATAGCAAATATTACCTTCTAACATATTTATTCCTTATTGTTTTTAGCTTCCCTGCTATAAAACATTTTTATTCTGTTTTGTTGAAGCACCTAAAACATTGCCTTCATGTCATAGGTAATTTGGTAAACGTTTGTTCAGTCAGTAAAGACGGGCCACCCAGAAGCTGACTAGCAGCAGAATGACCAGTAGGGGGCATGTGAAGACTTGGGTGCTGCAGCCCAGTCCCACTCTCCATGGCGTGTTTCTGGCCTCAGTTCCCCTCAGTTCCCCTATCTATAAAATGGAGCATGCTGCTGACTTGTATGACTGTGAAGTGCTCCCTAGGGACCATCTTATCTGGCAGCTGGTGCACAGGACTTGCCAAAGCTGTGCTAGAGCCTTTAGGTGAGTGGCACCCTGAAGGTGCCATGGGTGGTGGTTTTGACTAGTTCCTCATTTACATTTCTTTCAGGGTTATGTTATGTACCCTCTCTGCAGGGTTTGGGAAGTGAAAGCCATAGATGCTAATGGTCAACAAGATTCCCCTTCTACAGGGTTCTGTGTATGTGTATCTTGCTTACATGGAACTCTGCTTGACTGACTTCATTCCAGCCGACAGGATGATGGCTTCAGGCTGGCTTTCTTGTCTGTTGGTTCTGGGGCTCTGTGTCCCTGTCTTCAATCTGAAGAACAGCAAAGCAGTCACACTGCTCCCTCTGGTCTTGTCGTTGTACTTACAGCTGAAGTCATTTCTACACATCATTTGGGATTCTCCTGACCTGCCCTTTGCCCTTGCCTGCTTGTGTATAAAATTGAAGGTGACTGTTGTTTTCTATGTACAATTCTCAGGGTACACTTTATAAATGCAGGCTAGAGATAACTTTGATATGTTAGCCTAGTTTTTTCTGTTGCAGTTTTATTACCACAATTATGTAAAAAATTAAAGAATAAAAAAAAAAGTTCAAAGTAGGAACTAAGACATGCCTTTTGTGACCAACTACTGTCAGTTTATCCAGAATGTTCTAGGGTTACTTATAATTAGAAAGTTGGTGCCATTTGTCATTGATAGCAATGCTTTAGAGGAGGATGGAGGAAGTAGGCTCAGAATGCTCTGCTCTTACATTCTTATAACAGGTAGGTGAATAACTTCATCCTGTTCTTGTGGTTTAGATGCAAATTGGAATCCAAGGCAGGTGAGGGAGATGGAGTTTTTAAAAGTACTATAATAAAGGTGCTGGTACTAATTGGGCATTATGTAAAATTGTGGATGTGTAACCAATGTGATTCTGCAATCTGCATTTGGGGTAAAATTGGGAGTTCATAACCCACTTCAATCTAATGTATGAAATATGATGTGTCAAGAGCTTTGTAATGTTGTGAACAACCAATAAAAAAAAATTGTCGGAAAAAAAAATAAGAATGTAGGAAAAAAAAATAAAGGTGCTGGCTGCAGTGTGGGTCTCTAAGCTGTTGACCTCTGGGCTCTGGACGGTCAGTGAGGGTTTGCACAGTTTGCTGTGGTGGTGTGGGGTGTTGAGAGCAGCAGAGGGAATAGCATGGGGAAAACTCATGTGAACAGCTTGTGATTCTCTGGCCCAAGCCTGAGTGGAATGGTGGAGGATGATATAAGAGAAATTGGGGTCTGCTTTAATAGGACCCTATAATGTGCCGCAGAGTACGAAGTTTTATATTGAGCAGGAGTTTGGTGAAGTTGGTATGTCATCACATTTATGGTGGCAGTAGGCAGGCTGGGAGAAGTGAAAATGCCAAGAAAAGAGCTTTCCTTTTATATGCAAGAGGATGTTAGAGGAGGATCGGTAGATTATAGGCACCAGTACCAGTGAAAAAGTAGAGGTACAAAATGTTTCACAGAAGCAAGTCAGAACAAACACTGAAGGAATCAGTGAAACAGGGTACCCGTCTACAGGGAACACCTTCACTGGCATTCTTTACATTTAGAACAAACATTTCAGGAGATAAGGTTGCCAGATTAAAATATAGGATGCTCAGTTAAACTTGAATTTCAGATAAACGGTGAATAATTTTTTAGCATAATGTATTTCATGCAGTATTTTTTGTTGAGAACTCTTTTTTGCTTCTCTGAAATTCAAATAACTGGGTATTTATCTGGAAACTGTGGTAATCTGATATGATAGAGGTCTTTAAGGAGGAAGCCTCATGATCAGACTCCAGATCTGACCCCCATTTGATGATGGAGTGTTTGGATGAGCGTCACCACTTTTACTTGGAAGTACAAAGTCCAGGCTCCACTAGAGCATTTCCTAGAACACAAGGAGAATTTTGGGGAAAATTCTTTTTTGCTTAAGTGATGGTAGGGATTACACTTTATGAGAATTTGATAAATACAAAAAATAGGGGAAATAAAATTGAACTCTAGTAAAGAAGGGGACATCTAAACTAAAAGCAACTAGTAATACTCAGCAGACTAGAGGGACAGTGTCTTGTGTATTCAGGGGAACAGAAGGGGGTGTTGTCCCCTCTGAGAGGGGTCATCCAGTCTGCTTTATCAAGTGTGCACAGGGCTGGGCTGCATTGTTTTTCATTCCCTTGATAGACACTGGCTCTTGTGTTCTGGATTCTGTTTTTTATTGGGGCTGTAAAAACATTACAGAAACCCAAACAGTAAACACTCTGCTGAGAATGTGAGGTCATAGTAACATGACCTCACAGGGAGCTGGGGCCTTGGAAGGCTGTATAGATACAGACCCTGGAGTCCTGGGACCGGAGTTCTGGGAAGGGACCTAGGAGAGGAAGTATGGCCTCGACGCACCCTAGGGGCTGTGATGGCTATTCGGTGGTTTCTCTGTTGCTGCTGGTGAGTTTGTAGGCTCCCACACTGCCAGGTGTTGGTTTGGGAGGAGCATTTTCTGTTTTGTTCTAATAGCATCGTGAGTTGTGAAATAGGAGAGAATGAAACCGTCTAGGGATGGAATCATTTGCCCTCACTTTGTTCTTTATCTTCTCCTTCTGGCTGAAGATTTTCTAAAGATCCAGAGATATTTCATGCACATGGATTTTAAAAATTACATCCTCTAGTGCATGTGAGAAAAAGTGAAATTAACTGTGCTGGGCAAGCTAGTAGAAGGAAGAGGCAAATATGTAGGATGAGATGAGAAATAGGCATGGATTTGAGGAGTAAATTCTTCATATATGCTAATTAGGATCAACTTCTTGTGTTTGGACAAAATCAGTCCATTACTATCTATCTGGTGTAATTATGTTGTTTTTATGGAGTAGCTGAATATATGCCATGAACTTGCCCTAAGAAATGAGCAAAAAGTGGCAGTTTCACTGTGAAGAAAGTTCGTTCTTTGACATTTGTTTTTTACTACAAGAGGGCCATTATAGAGAGAGAAGGATTAAGTGGAAACAACTCCTGGGTTAGATATATATTTAATCATAAAAACAAGAGACTTGATTATAACTAATATAGTTCTTGGTGTAAACAGGAGGAAAAGGGCAATTTGTAATGATGTTCTTTACATGAAACTTCTCCTGTAAGTTTACTTGTTACAGATATGCTGTAGGTAATTAAATATTTAGTTTTTCACAAAACTGGCTGATTTTTTTAACTTCACACAGGTAGATTCTGGATAAAAACAATTTACATGCTTTCTCATGAAGATTTCAGCACAATTAGGCAATTCATTGTAATTGAAGTATTTTCTGTTGGAAAATTAAAGTGACTTAATGTTTAAGGGGGTTACAATATGTCTTGATTGGCCTGGTTCAGTTTTTGTATGCTAGTTGTTTTGCAATTGACTATGGTTTAGTATTTGACATAGATTTTAAAAAGTATTATTAGTATTTGCAGTAAAATAAGATAGCATGGGTTTGGTAGACCTCCATTTTGTACTCTGAGCTTCTTCTATGATCTCAGTGGTGAATATATGAGTTGACATGTGTATTGAATAGAATTTTCACATAGTTATATCTAACTGAAAGGCAATCTGGGATATCCTGCTTCTCTTTTCCCCAAATCACAGCCCCTTGCAAGGGCAGCTGGCAGGTTCTCACTGATGAAGTGCAAGGTGTACTTGAAGAGACATTGTTGGGGACAGCCCCTTCAAGTTGGTGTGGTTGGGAGTATTTATGGGCTCTGCCCAACTGGTGTGCAGTAGCCTTGCTCTGTTCAGTGACAGCAAGTCTGCCAGACCACCCTGTTGGAAGAGCAGTGGAAAATGGGAAATTGTAAATTGAGTGGAATATGTGACAAGGTAGAGATTGACCTGCTCTACTTAAAAATGTTTTCTTGCTGTAGTGATTTTCATCCGTGCATGCTGTGAGTTTAAAATCTATGAAGTTCAAATTAAAAAAAATTGTGTCAAAGCTCTAATACTATAGTGATTTTTTTTAAAGTATAAAATTCAGTGGTTTTAATATGTACAGAATTATTTAACGTCACCCTTAGGCCACGGTAAGGGTATTTTCTCACCCTGAAAAGAAACCATACCCATTTAGGAGTACTGTTTAATAATTTTTTAACCTTGTAACTTACAATTATGATGACGTAATGACTTTTATCAACATCACTCACCCCCTTCAGAGTGCCCTAGTTCACAGTAAAAGGTACTTGCAGAGTGGAGCAGGTTAAAGACAGTGGGATAGAGCAAGGGCTTGCAAGCTACTGTGCATGGGCCCAGTTCACACCAGCTGGGAATGGCTTTATGTCTCTCAAGGTTACCAGCAAGGCAGTGTGTGAGATGGGATAGCCTGCATGTCTTAAATATTCGCTGTCTGGTTTGTTGTGGAAACTTTGGACTCCCTGATTTAGAGACTGTGGTAATTTGTGCTGCAAGGCCATTTAATCAGCATTTTACGAACATGACTTTGTGCTCATTGGTTCATGAGGTAACCCTCTTCAGAAAGCCCAAGCTGTGGTTTGTGACTCCAGTCAGAGATTCTCAAAACGTGGCCTGTGGAGCTGGCTTCTTTCAGGAGTTGTGTGAGGATGAAAACTTATCTTGAAAACGTCGACTGCTACCACAGTGTTTTCCTGTTCACTGTGTTGATGCTGTACTGTGTGACAATAGTGGTGGGCGTCGTAATAGAAATCAAGGCAGTGGCTTCAGACTGTTCTAGTTGTTGTCATATTCTTCATTGCCAGGCACTCAAAGTAAAAAGGCCAGTTCATTTTAAAATGACCTTGGTGGAGCCACCTCAAATTAATTTTATTACATTTTGAAATCTGAATTTACGTTGTTTTAATTTTACCTATGAGCAAATGGGAACAAACCATGTGTGCTCCTGATCCTTGTCTTCAGGAGAAGCACTCTTGTCATTTGAGTTGGGGCTGTAAACTTCTGCTTGTCCTCGGGGAATGTCATTTTGCCTTGCAACAATGGCAAACTGTTGGTTACAAGCCTATCATTTAAGGAAAACAACTGACAATATTATTTGGAGCCAATGATTAAATTTAAGCTTTTGATCAAAACTTTAAATTCTGGAAAACTTATATTCTCTGATCAAAACTTTGAGAGCTTCCCAAAACTTAGAAGACTTTTCTGAAGATTTTAATGTAAGAGGGTAAAAAGTACACTGATAGATTTCTAGATTGCAGCAAACTTCAAGAAACTTCCATTTGTTTTATTTTGATATCAAATATAAAAGAATATTAAACTACATATTAGTTGCTAAAATATCTCTGAGGTTAGACTTTCTTAATATACATTAATCAAAATAATATGTTAACAAATTGAACATAGAAATGACTCTGGGAATTTAATTTTCCTCTAATAACCCAACCATTAAATTTAAAAAATGAAAACCACTAACATTTGTCTCATTAAGTTTTGTTTTTTGGGAAAATAGCTATATAAAATGAAATATGTATTACATGAAGTGCATTTACTTACTTTAAAGGAATTAATATTTATTTTTTGCTCTCATTATCAATATGTTACATCTCAGTAGACATGATCAACATAAGCAGAAGCTTGGTTGTAGTCTTTGAAAAATGTGTTTTTGTGATACTGGAGATTGAACTCGGAGCCTCATGTGCATGCTAGTCAAATGTTCTACCTCCAAACTATAACCTGCAACCCCAAATTCTTAAAAATGTAAAGGTCCTGAGACAAAATTTAAGTTTTAAAAACCTCTCATCTAGAGTTTAGGCAATCACTTCTTAGTCTTTTGAAATAGAGCAGTGGAAAATGTTTATATGAATATTTAAACAAAATAACCATTTTTAAAATAGTTTTTATTTGGTTGGTTTTTCAATATTTCAACAGATATTTCTCCTTTTTTGGCCAATAAGAAAAATCTTTTCCTTTTTTTTTTTAATCAAATTTTATAGCAATGCTGGGTTGAAATCAACACGACTAGTGGCTAATTCTGAAATGGGGAGCACAGAAATCCTGGAAAAGGAGTCTGCGGAAAGTCTCAGTAACGGTACCAGCAGCAACTTGGAAGCAGCTAAACGACTAGCCAAACGCCTTTATCAACTAGACAGATTCAAAAGGTCGGATGTCGCAAAACACCTCGGCAAGAAGTACGTTCTGGCCCAAGGCTGGTGTCTCAGTTGATCGTGTGTGTGTGTGTGTGTGTGTGTGTGTGTGTGTGTGTGTGTGTGTGTGTATTTTAATAGTTTGCATTTCACTAACCAATTCTATTCTGTTTTCTTATAGCAATGAATTTAGCAAACTAGTTGCAGAAGAATATCTGAAGTTTTTTGATTTTACAGGAATGACCCTAGATCAGTCTCTCAGGTACACTTCAACATCACTTCTATTCTTGCCTCAAAAATAAATTCTTAGAAAGTCATGTGGTTATTTATTTTTTTAACACTCTAACTTTGGGAACTTAGATTTTATTATAGAAACTATACGAAACAGATTAAGAAAAATGATTATGTGAGATAATGCAAGAACGGATATACTGCATCTAGTTATAAGCCCAAGTCCAAATGATATAGTAAAGAATGGTGGTAAAGCAAATCTGGGGAGGAGAGGAGATTCTTGTTGAATTTTTAAAAATTGCAGTTAATTGCACATGACAAAATTTACCATCTTAACCATTTTTAAGCATACGGTCCATGGTAATAAAAGTACAACGTCGTGTGACTGAATGTCTGTATAACTCTTTACATCTTGTAAAGCTGAAACTCCACACCTATTAAACGATAACTGCATTTCTCCTAGAAACCTCTGTTCTACTTTCTGTCTCTGATTTCAGCTACTCTGATTTTATCATATAAGTGGAATCTTCAGGGTTTTTGCCTTTTTGTGACTGGTTGATTTTACTTGGCATAATGGCCTCAAGGTTGCTCTGTTGTAACATTCCTTGTGAAGGTTGAGTAAGAACCCATTATATCCACGTATTCATCAAATAGAAACGTGGGTTGTTTTCTACATTTTATCTATTGTGAATGAGGTTGCTGCGAACATAGGTAAGCAGATATCTCTTTGAGAACCTGCTTGCAATTATTTTGAGTAGGGAATTTGATTTTTGAATGATCAGTTTAAAAGAAAGTTTATAGATTGTAGAATTACAGATTTTTTTCCCTAAGCATTTATTTGCTTATAATATTCAGACAGTCTTTTAAGATGATATTTTGGAATAAGCTCTTAAATAGAAACGTAAGCATAATTGGCAGAAAGTACTTGTAAAATTGTCTTTAGCAATATTCACTTTTTCTGACCTTTTCAACTGAAGGTGTCAATGAATACAATGATTCACATTATACTGCAGGTTTTTATGAAATAGTGAAGGTTAAAACTCACCAAGATTTAATCTCATAAACTATAAAATACCAGGGCCTAGAAAAGTTCCAAGATACCTAATGTAATGTTCTAATTTCACAAATCGGGAGGCTGAGGCCTGTGAGGTGAAACAGGGACTGGAATTTCGATGGGTCTTTCTATGAATCTCAAAGGTCCTTGTAGGTTTTCTAATGAACAGTGGGGAGTGGAGCAAGGTCTGTATATGGCTTTGTGTTCTGATGTGACATGTTTAAAAAAAAAATGAAAAGTTCACGTGATCAGCATACTTCAGATTTGCAAACTGTAAATTTGTAATAGGAAAGAAGGCAAACTTTTCATAGAAATAAGGTTCATTATGATTTTTTACAATGGATTCTTTGGAACATTTTAAAGGATTTTTCATCCTCATATAGGGTAATATATCTACATTGTCATGAGGGATTAATCTGTAATAATAAATCATAGTTAACTGGTTTAGATTATCCTTATTTAAAGAATAAATCAAGGTTTTATTTCCCAGTTTCCTCCTCATATCAAATTAGTAAAATGTGAGGATGGCCAAAATTAACAAATCTCCTGTATACAAGCAATGTAATTGTAATTAAAGTGGTGAGTTAGTGGAGATGACAGTCATGTGCATAATGACAAAAGAACACTGATATATGCAGAGTTTTAAAACATAGCCTGTATGATTGTGCATTGAGTCCTGTTTTATCTGATGTTTTACAACTGGCCCTTTGGCAGTCATAATGGGGGAAATTACCCACCTTCTCCAGGTTTATTTGATGTATTGGCTACCTTGTTACTACCCTGTCACTTTTTATATTGACATGTTGTGGACTATAAATATGAATGCAAATTTATATTATCATCTGATAAGAGATTTGTGGAAATAAGTATAATTCCTATAATATATTGATATAATAACTATAATATCTATAATATTTCTCTTATGTTAATATAAACTAATATAAAAAATTAGGTAAATTTTCTAAAGTTTTTTTCTCAATATTTTTTTTTTTTTTTTTTTAGGTATTTCTTTAAAGCCTTTTCTCTTGTGGGAGAAACTCAAGAACGAGAAAGAGTTTTAATACACTTCTCCAATAGATATTTCTCTTGTAACCCAAATACAATTGCTTCACAAGGTAATCTGTTGGAAATCCTTGAATTTACTTTTATAATGATGGTGTTATTTTCCTTATTAGGAAAATTACATTTTAATGTAGACATAAAGGAAATTATACAGAAGTAAATGGAAGATCACCTAAGTAGATCCATCTAGGGAAACAAATAATATCAACACTAATTTACTTCCTTTTAGTCTATTTTTTTAATCATATTTTATATCAAATCAAAATCATGTTACAGTTTAATTTCCTACTACCTTTCCCTTTATTTTTTCATATTACATTTATTTTTCTTAAAAGGAACATGATATTCTTTCCTCTTTTTTTAACCCTATTTTCGAATCTGCAGTGTGACAGGATACTGTCTTCTTCACATTGCTCAGCTTTGTCATTGAGATTTTACATAGAAAACACACATAATAATTGCCAGTTTTCTTATTTCTTCTTCTCATACCCCTGAACTCTACACTTCTTGATGAAAACACACATGTGATTAGTTTTGGAAACAACTTATAAAGTTGACTGAAAAAGTTGTGGTGTATCTCTGGTGCTTCTCTTTCATATTGATTTAAACACTGACCACCAACTTTATAATTTTGATGAACTATGAGTTTATTCATTGTATTGTTTTTTACAAAGTATATTTAAATTGTTTACCTCCCTTATGAAGTGAGGTTCTTTTTCTCCATTTCATTCCCTGCAATAAAGCAATTTATCTCTTACAAACTTGGAAATTCTGGAGTAAATATGAGACTAGATGTACAAAAAATAATTCTCTTAAATAGAGACTAGTAACTTTTGACCAAGGTGATTGCTTTCCTGCCTCTTCCTGTTTCCTAGGCTGCAGCTATAGTTAATTAACTGATTATTAAGGTTACATTTCTATGTAACCTTAAACTGGTTTTGTTTGCATAGTTATTACTGTTTTTTTATTCTTCAGCATTGTTTGTTTCTTTATTCTTCAGCATTGACTAGAGAATGAAAGAGATGCAAGATGCAACTCCATTGGCTGTTGATAAGAATATTGAGAGTTTGCAGAGTTTTATAATTTAGGAATTTGCTTTAAATGTGTTAGTGATAATAAATGTGTGTTTGTGATAATAAAATAGAACTGTAGTAAACATACTTTGGGGCATTTAGTAGTGTCTGCTTAGAGACATTGATAACCGAAATCACCTTCTGTACTGAAAGCCATACTTTCAAAAGACAAGTTTATGAATTCATTGAATGATTTTTCAGTTAGCATAAATT
Organism: Ictidomys tridecemlineatus; assembly: GCF_052094955.1. Classification (NCBI taxonomy): domain Eukaryota; kingdom Metazoa; phylum Chordata; class Mammalia; order Rodentia; family Sciuridae; genus Ictidomys; species Ictidomys tridecemlineatus. Next base: position 15,886,544 of record NC_135490.1, read on the forward strand.
CATAAGATTTTTTACTGCACCTTAAAGAACTGATATATCAATTACACTTGGATTGAGAATTACTAGGACAAAAATAAGGAGAACAACTTATTTTGCTCTTTGGAAATAAGAAACTTGACTCTTCTTTCCATTTCAATCTGTGTATTTGAAGAACATTTTTAATGACCTCAGCATAACAGAATTGTGTTTTTGGAGGTTCGTATTTGTCTTCTGACATGAGCTACTTCTCTGATTATCTTCATACTTTATGTAGATCCTTTACAGTTTCCTTAGTGTAAAAGCTTGGAAGTAATTTTGTTGTGTCAACTTTCCTCCAGAGAGGTTGGGATAACTTGGTAATCAGTGGAATCCATCTCTATCATTGAGGTCCTTCTTATAATTTATTCTTCTTAATTTTCCGGTCCTGCCCCCCTCCCCCCCAAAAAAAACACCCAAATGTGATTAGTGGTGTTTAGCATAGTATTTTTCTATAGATTACTAGTGTATGCTATTTTAATGATGAGGGGAAATCCAACAGTAAATACTGAATTAATGGTTTCTGTTCTCTTTAGATGGAGTCCACTGCCTTACCTGTGCAATTATGCTTCTTAACACTGATCTACATGGCCACGTAAGTGTAGGTTTGTGGAGCTGTCTGGAAAGAGTATCATGGGCTTATCTTTGCTGTTGCATCCAAACACATTCTATGCCTACTTTATCTTATTCTCAATATGGTTTCCAAGGCATGTTGATAAATGTAAATCTTTGAAAAAAGAAATAATTATTTTACATGCTAACACAGAGCATAATTATAAGTACATACCATATTGTCCAGGTGCTGAGTGGTTTTTGCAGTAAACTCTGCTCTGTATCTTGTTTCACCACCATGTGGTAGGCAGAGGTTTTACCTGTTTTTATTTTGCTTTTTGGTTGGGTATTATGGTAATACAAAAAGTTGGAAAAATAAATCACAACTGAAAATGTCATTCGGGTTTTCACTAAATATAGTATCAAGTCTTTCAGCCTTTTCTGCACATTTCAGCTCATCTTGTTTTTTTTTTAACCAGTTAAAATGTCAAAATATTGAAAACAGAATAAACTTCTTAAATTTACAATTTTAGATAAAATTTCAGTTTTTATAGAAGTGAAATATATTTAAACTCTTCACATCATAGAAGAATTGTAAAAATATACATTAATATGCATGTTTATTAACAAAAATTCTTTCATAGTTCCAGATCCCTTTATTTTGAAGAATAAAAATCAATTATGTGAATTGAAGAAAAATAATTTAGATTTTGAAAGCTATACTAAGAGTGCTATTTAGATACTAGTTCTATTGCAAAAAGCCACATAGTTCCCTTACTTGAAATGTAATCCTGCTCTTTAAAAGAGGCAAGATGGAGCTGTACAGGACCATTAGGTTGGAGTAATTGTTAATGAGAGAGGACTGGGGTGGAACAAGAGTGCCCTGTGGTGAGATAAAGGGGAAATGTATTGGTAGAATCAAATTTTAACATCTTCACAAATCTCAAAACTATTAACTTTGAAGTCCCTTTCACAATTTGTAAGAGGTGGATTATGATAATGGTATGAAGACACATAGAATTGTCCAGAGATTACACAGACTGCAAATACAGATGTGTTTTCAGGGAGCATTCTTGGATAGTAGTCTGCAGTGCATCATGTAGAAATGATGGCACTGTGATTCCCACAGCATGAGCTTTGAACTGAGCATTAGAATTGGACATTCTTTCACTCATTGAAAGGATGACCAAACTCTGGATTGTTGGGGGACAAACAAGTGTTTACTATATTCTTCTCTGCTCTTTTTGTGTTATCAGTTTGACCCTTCCCATTCTTGTCCACCCCTCAGTTTATTAACCTAACTTTCTGGCCAAGGGAGATAATTTTGAGTATAGTATGCTTGTCCACTTACAACATTGACCAACCCACCAATTCCCTACACGAGGAGTCCTATTCACATTAGCTATTTTGAAGTCCCAAGAGTATATGACAGGTATATGAACAATATATGAACAAGTATATGAACAATAGCATCTGGTGACTGAGAAGATATGTAAGGATGGAGAAAATCTAGTAATAGTTCAGTTTTCCTTTAAGGGTCTAGGATCACAAAGAATTTTTTATAGGTTGATTTTTGTGGGGACTCATTTCTATTAAATCCAACCTTTTTTTTTAAACTCATATAGCTTTAATAATATCTTGAAATAAACATGTATCTTCTTATAATAATTTGAAATATAGCAGCAAATAAAAGCATAAGGTTTTTATTTAGATAACTTAGTGTGGTTAATGTCCAGGCAAGCTCTGGACAACCCAGTATCTATGGTTCACAGGTTCAGTGTACAGATCTAGGCTATTTGCTTTCTTCCCAGCTTTAGGCAACTTTGGAGGAATTATAAGGAGGTTAGTTTTTTTGTTGTTGTTGTTGTTAAATGTACTTGGAGTGAAAAAGATGGTGTATATAAATGTTGTCTTGAGTTTCATTTACAAATAATTAACAATTGCCTAGGGTAGTAAAATTACTGATACAACTGGGAGAAAATTATAAATAACATTAAATATATTATCTTTTGGATCATGATTTTGGTGATAATTGGGTTTCAGCTTTGGTTTTTAAAGTTTATACTATATATTTAGGACTATGTGTTATTTAGGCTTTATTAGTTTTTTTTTAATCTTTATTTACAGTGCATGCTGTTAAAGTCTGATATGTAGTAGCTATTAAAAGACTAACCATATGAAAATGTTTCTTTTATCTTTCCCTCTGGATTCATTTTAAAAATAAATTTTCCTTCTAGGTGGTAAGTTGTTATCCATAATTCTGGGTATAGCTTCTCTTGCATCATGATTGCCTGATTTATTGTAATAGTGTCTGACTTAGCAGCATGGCCCCTGTACAGTTAAATCATTTAGAAGATGAAGTAAATTATTTCTAATCTCTGCTCCTTTCCCTTAATGCTACTGTCTAGGCCATCCGTGCCCATACTTAATCCAATGCCAGAACAATCCTGTTGAGAGTAAACTAATAGATCATTTTCTTTTCCTTCCTTACCATGTTGGCATAATAGCAGTCCAGCAGCATGACTCTTCTAAGAAGTGCTCTGACCAGCTTGTTCTCATGCTTTATATGGGGGAGAGTTGATTTGGGAGATTAACTTATATTGGCTGTTCTTTGCATCATTCCTTAAATGAAGGATTTAAAATGAAAAAGTGTTGGAATGGGCTTTGGCCTGCTAATGTTTTTACTAATAAAATGATGGAATGTATACTAATACTTCTAACAAGTAGCTCCGTGTTACATATTGGAATGCTTTTCTATCTTTTAAATGTATTCTTGCACTAAACAAACATTGATAGTTTTCCTACTCCATTCCTAGTTCTATGCCATCTGGGTAAGGATCAGGGATGAAGGAGACAGGTTCTTGGTGGAAGCCACTCATCTATAATAGTGTTGGCAGAGCTGCGCCTCCATTAGTTGAATTTAACTGGAGACAAGGCTAGCAGGTTACTGAATGGCTATGGTGGAAAAATTCTGGCTAGATGTTTTGATTTAATGTAGGGTTGTAGTTAAACTTTGCTAACTAGACTAGGAAGAAAAACACAGCTTCAAATATATATTTTGGGGTGAAGTTTTTTAGTACATTTTAGTACCTGCTTTAAAAAACACGTGCATGGTTAATCATATTAGCAGTAGTTTTGATTTTCATTTTTTTGTCTGAGTATATTCTCTTAGGATAGATAGATATTTATTTAAATGTTTAGGTAAATATTTGTGGTCATGGGGTTATTTGCTAAGTAATCTTTTATTTTTAAAATCTTTAAATATAAAATATACATGCAAGTTAAACATACATATAAATTTCTAGTAGAACAAACTCCTGCTCTTTTGAGCTATCAGTAAAAGAAGATGTAAATCTTTTTGTTGCTTAAATCTTACATGTTTTTTTTTGTATAACAATGCAGGTCTCCTTCCATCTTCCGTGCAATTCCCCTTCTCTCTTCCGTTCCCTCCCACCTCTCGTCCCTGTTTGATGGTAATCTTCTTCTCATGCTCTTCCTCCCTGCTCTGTTTTGAGTCACCCCTCTTATATCAAGACATTCGGCATTTGTAATTTTAGGGATTGGCTGACTTCACTTAGCATAATCTGCTCTAATGCCATCCATTTCCCTGCAAATGCCATGATTTTGTTATTTTTTAGTGCTGAGTAATATTCCATTGTGCATATATACCACATTTTTTAATCCATCTATTGAAGGGCATCTAGGTTGGTTCCACAGTCTAGCTATTGTGAATTGTGCTGCTATGAACATTGATGAAGCTGTATCCCTGTAGTATGCTCTTTTTAGGTCTTTTGAGAATAGTCCGAGAAGGGGAATAGCTGGGTCGAATGGTGGTTCCATTCCCAGCTTTCCGAGGAATCTCCATACTGATTTCCAAATTGGCCACACCAATTTGCAGTCCCACCAGCAATGTACAAGTGTACCCTTTTCCCCACATCCTCGCCAGCACTTGTTGTTTGACTTCATAATAGCTGCCTTTCTTACTGGGGTGAGATGGTACTTTAGAGCGGTTTTAATTTGCATTTCTCTGATTGCTAGAGATGGTGAGCATTGTTTTTCATGTATTTGTTGATTGATTGTATATCTTTTTCTGAGAAGTAACTGTTCAGATCCTTGGCCCATTTGTTAATTGGGTTATGAGGGAAGGGGAGGAAAAAAAAACGAGAGAGAAATGAGTTATGGTAGATGGGGTAGAGAGAGGGGGGAGGAGAGGGGGGATAGGAAGGGCAGCAGAATACAACAGACACTAGTATGGCAGTATGTATAAACGTGGCTGTATAACCAATGTGATCCTGCAATCTGTACACATGGGAATAATAAGAATTTATACCCCATTTGAAATAAATGTATGATATATGATATATCAAGATTAATGTAATGTTTTGAGCAACTAATAAATTTCTGATGTTTAAAAAAAATCTTACATGTTATCGGAAATGTTATGAATGAAAGGATTTGACATGTCGGAATAAATTTAAATTTACTTCACATCTTTTGTATTGACTGTAACTAGCTATCTCTCTTGTACTTTGAATGGTCAGAATTCAGCCACCCTGAAAGCATTAGTCCCTGAGCCCGAGGACAAGGGCCGAGGCATAGGCAGGCCCTTATCAGCAGGGTTCACTCTCTCAGGGTGGGAAGCTTTAGACACAGACTGGAATTGCATGAATGGTAGATATGGGCATAGTTATGTGGCCAGTTTCACAACTAGGTCTCAAAAGAATGCCCCAAGTCAGAGGCTAGCTACAGTTGGGCCATGGTTAGAGGCAATAGCTAGACATAGTTTTTAATCAAACGTTCTAACAATCTACCATTCATCACTGTGACTTGATTTTTAGTAGCAGTTTCATCCAGCATCTGTGCTGTCCAGTATTGGCAAGAGCCAGCTCACCTTGTGCAGTGGGTACAAGAGGTAGAGGCTGGAGCAGTGCTTCTCTGCCTCTGGCCGGACCTCCTCCATAGGCTTTGTCCTTGGGATGCACAGGGTATGCTGAATATCATCCTCTGTGGTCTCATTTATTATAGGGCAGGATCTTGCTGTTTTTATGGGGTTACAGGTTAAAGGATAAAACCATGGCTAATGTACCGTACCAATATGAAGAAAAAAGGCGTCAAGGAATAGGTTTAAGTTTTTAATAGATTAATGTTAAAAAGGTAGATGGAGTTCATTTTGAGAGAGATGATAGGAATTATTTCCTTTGCAGTCTGAGTTGGCTTTGTAGGAAACTAGAATTTTAAATGTTGGATAAATATTTGGTTTATTATCACTAGTGGAAAAGACTATTATGGAAAATGTAATTAAAGCAATTTGATGCATTTACTTCCTCATATTGTGCTATTTTGTATTTCCATACTGAAAAAGCACCATAAGCCTCCATGAGGTAAATGACCCATATGCAGTTAATATCCTCACAAAGTCTCTTTATCTGGAATTACCATTATTGTAACTGGCATCTGCCTTAAGTGCATTTTGCCTGTTTCCTTCCCTCCAGTAGAGCTGTCCTCCCTGTGGATACTTCTTCTCGTCTATGCTCCTAACATGCCCCGTCTTCTGCCATGAAGGCAGCCTTTGGCTTTCATTTGTCTCCCTGAGCTTTGCCCTGCAGAGGATTCCAGCCGTTTTGTACTGGAATTGAAAACAGCAACACTTCACCATAGAACTGCATCCCCACCTCTCTATTTTTTGAGAAGAGGTCTTGCTAAATTACCTAGATTGCCCTTGAATTAACCATCCTCCTGCCTCAGTCTCCTGAGTTGCTGGGATTGTGAGCATGCATCAGTAAGCCCCGCCTTGATCTCTTTTGAACCACACAGCCTCCTTCCCTTGGAGCCCTCCCCCAACCTCCATTGTACCACACGTTCCTTTTTGCCCTTTTGGGGCTTCCCAATCACGATGGCTTCCATCAGATTCTCTCATTTTTGGAGCTTTTCACTGATAAAAGGTACATGGAAGACTGGGGTCTAGATCTTGGAGTTGTTAAGGGTTTGTAGTGGGTGTCACAGTCGTTTTCACCATTACTATTTCTGTCATCAGAAAGTGTTTATGTGATAGTCTGATAACCTAATCATCAGCTGTGCAAATGCTTTTATATAGAAGAATATGATGATTTGAAAAATTTAAATTTTAAAACAACCTTTAGAGTGCAATTCATGGTCATATTGGCAACTGCCTAGATTTTAATAGGAATCCTTGTTTAATTGTGCCAAGGCTTAATCATGCACTGGTCCATTTTGTTGGATTCTATCAAAAACTTTTCCCCTTCCTCCATTCCTCTCTTCATTGCCCCTACTCTTCTTCCTCCTTTCCTCCCTCCCTGTATCTTCCATCTATCCTTCTTCCCGTTATATTTGCTTTTTGAAAGGTTCCTACAGGAATTACATCAGTGGGGTTCATTTAGGGGCCTCATGGTATCCCATTTGTGTTATTCCATCACTATATGTACCTTTTCCTTCTATCATTGCAAGCTTCTTCACATTTGTATAGTTCATTAGTAGGTGATAAAAGCAGGTTTAACTCAATACTACAGTCATTTTATTTCTCCCTTATTCCTGAAAATGATTTGTGGTGGGAGAAGGCAGAAGGTTGAAGAGGGTGACTGAAAGATATCACTTTGAATACTATTTCTTGACTCAGTGCCTGTTTTACTATGGCAAATTAAAAGTAAAATTTAGCAAATCTTTGTTTTTCTTCAAATTTTAAAGGAAATACTTTCCATTAAGAACTTATAGAATCTACTCTTAGATCAAAATTTGAAGTTTTCTAAGGGAATCTTTAATATTCTTAATTTTTTGAGAATCCCAAAAAGATTTTTGGTATAAATTGATAAAGTCCCATACTTATTAAATCACTAAAATCCATTAAATGAATAATATAGTTTTTATAATCAAGAATTATACTTTCCAAAGTAAAAAAAAATTAGTGAAAATAATAGCATTTAAAATTTTTGCAAATCTTTTAAATATTTGACTAAGTAGAAGATAACTAGTCTCACATTTGCATTTCTGTTACAAAGTATCATGTACTTCCTATGAAACTGTATGCTTATGAAAGAATGAGGTTTGACCTCATGAACAAGTGGAATAAGATCCCTGAACAATACTTTGAGAATCACTATGCTGGGATAAAATTTCAATTCAATATATATACTGTATATGTATATACATTAATTTTATGTTGTATATTATAAATTATATATTAGTATCATGTAGTAAACATTTTATAATTGTTCACATATTTTACATATACCATATAATATACACATGTAATATACATTTATTTTTATCTTTTAAAATTATTTTTTGTATTATAATTCTTAATATACCATTATACCATAATTTATCATATCTCTGATTATAGATAAGGGAGAGAGGAGTGGGGAATAGCATGGATGGTGAAAGGAGACCCTCATCATTATACAAAATACATGTATGAAGATGTGAATTTGGTAATATACATTTTATATATACATGTGTGTGTTCATATATAATTGTTTTTGGTCTTTTTACCACTTCCAGTCCTTTTTTAATGGCAGTGTATTATAGGAGGGGAGATCTCACTGATGTTTCAAATATTCCTAAAAGTTGAACCTCAAACCACTTTAAAGGAGTTCTGTGGTTGACTTTTATGAAAAAGCACTTTTTTATGCTTCCTGCTTTGAGATATTTCAAAGGACCCCACTTTGCCCAGTATTCATGCATATAAAAATGTGGACACCTGAGGGCAGCATAACATAACCACACTTATTGGATAGAGAAGCATAGAAAACAAAAGTGAACGGAGCTTTGAACAGAGCTGCACAACTGAAGTAATTACCACACCAGTAGTATGCTTTTTCATCATTATTGTAACATGTTGGAGGAGGTGGAATTGCGATGTGGGAGGGTATGCCTGCTGTGTTTTTAATATCCCAAGATTTATGAAGCCAGATTTTACCAATGGATGATGAGAGCTTTGAGTTTCTCCGAAAGCATATTTTCCAGATCCTGCACTCTGAAAAATAAAGAATTATAGGATCATTCTGCAACCTCTAAGTCATTGATAACTCTGGTACACCTTGCTAGAGAAAGTTGGCCCTGTTGCCAGCTCCCCCTAGGACCAACCAGGTTTGAGTTAGGCCTTGGTCAGAGCTTTGTAGAAGGTTCCATTTCCTCACTGGTCAGGGAAGCCATGCTCACGGCCAAGACTTGATCTCACTTACGCTGAATTGTAGACTGGAGCTTGTATGGTTTCTGGGTGTCCCTGCTAAGAATGAAAGTCTCCAGTGTTCCCTCTGACTGCCCACAACAGCTGGGAGTGAGTTCTTTAGTAGGGTGGGAAAATGCTTTAACAAAGGAAAATACCTGAAATTAAGAGATAAGACAGGATGCCTAATCTATTGGTATGTTCTCTCATGTTGTCCTCAATAGCAATGCTACTTTCTTCCAATTTTCTCTTTAGACAAGGTTGGGCAAAGTATGGCTCATAGGTAAAATGGAGGTGAAGCCTGTTTTTGTAAATAGATTTATTAGAACTAAGTTCTAATAAATTTAACATTGTTTACATCTTCACACTAACACCAGTGCTGAATAATTGTAACAGACCTTGCGTTTTGCAAAGCCTAAGTTATTAACTGTATGGTGCTTTAAAGAAATTCATAGAATTTATCTGTTTTAGACTTTTGCCTGTGATAATGTCTACAATTTGGATACTCTCTTCCCAAAACATAGGTTGAGGTTAATCTCTTTACCTAAAATTCTAGCTCAAAATTTCTTAAAAATTTATTCAAATAATCCATTACATGCCATTGTCTCACTTATGGAACACCTGAAAAACTTAAGGAACAAATACTCCTTATGTTACTTTTGAAATAAATATTTGTTTTGAAAGTATAGTTCTTTTGAGAAAAACAATAGGTGAACAATTAGTGACAATATTCATTAGTAGTATTATAATTTACATAATCTCCAGATTATGATTTCCAACCCATTTTAATGCACATATGTCTATTTCCTTGAAATATTCACAGAATTGCTGGGTATGGTGGTGCACACCTGTAATCTCAGTGGCTTGGGAGACTGAGGCAGGAGGACAGTAGGTTTGAAGCCAGCCTCAGCAGCTTGGTCTTAAGCAACTTAGTGAGACTCTGTCTCAAAGTGAAAAATGAAAAGGACTGGGGAAGTGGCCCAGTGGTTAAGCATCCCTGGGTTCAATCCCCAGTATCCCCCCTCCCCCAAATATTCACAGAATTGAAAACTTGGGATTTAGTGGGTTAAGTTGTTTCAGAATTTCAACAAAGAATTTCTCTCCAAAAGCCATTTGATATATCTTTTAGAGAAAACAGCTCCTTTTTAAGAAAGTATATTTGAAAACGACAGCATGATCAAAATTGAGAACAGCCTTCAATTTATCAAGGCATGTGAATTTCCAGGAATTGGGTGTTTTGACTTTTTGACTAGTATTATTTAAAGATGATACCTTGATTAGTTAAGTATTCAAGATTTGGACTTGTCAGTTAATTTGAGGTTTCAAATGGAATTGGCACTTTTGGGGTTCTCCATTTTGCATCTGTTTTTAAGTTTGATTAAGATGCCGCCTCTTGGACTGGGGATGGGGCTCAAGTGATAGTGCGCTTGCCTGGCATGCATGCGGCCTGGGTTCGATCCTCAGCACCACATACAAACAAAGATGTTGTGTCTGCCGAAAATCAAAAAATAAATATTAAAATTAAAATCAATCTCTCTCTCTCCAAAAAAAAACAAAAAACAAAAAAAAAAAAGATGCTGCTGCCTTTTTTCAGTGTTCTAGAGAGTCATGGTCAGTAGCATCTCAGATTGGATTGGAAACGTAGCATTGATTTTTATGGTACCATTTCTATGCCTCTCAGTATACCAGGAGGCCTTTTCAAATCTTCAAGCTTGTTGTGTGAATAGTCTAACCAAATGCCAACGTAGTGATCTTTTCAAAGAATAAACCTCTGGGTGCAGATTTTTCTCTGCTTTCCTATTCTTTAATTTTTATAATTTCCTCGAGTTTCACTGGGTTGATTTTGGTCTTTATTTTTGTTTCTCAGTTAGATTGACTTGAGAATTTTATTTTTTAGTATAGTCTATAGATAAAGCTAATTCTAATCACTGATTTTGTATGTCAAGGATTCTTATGCACCAGAGAAGCTCATACATTGTCATGTGTATTTATTCATTTGTTCATCTGTATCTTTTGTAATATCCTTTTAAACAAGGGAGTAAATATTACTGTTACCTTGAATTCTGTGAGCCATCCTAATAAATTAATTGAACCCAAAGAGCGGGTAATCAGAATCCCTGTGTATACATAATCAGAAGTATAGGTGACAACTATTCGTGAGGGGCTCTTGTGATACCGAGAGCTTAACCTGTGGGATCTCACCCTATCAGCAGTTAGTGTCAGAATTGAATTTGAATGATAGGATAGCTAGCTAGTGTCTGCTGGAGACCTGGTGGTTTGTGGGGGAAAAACCTCATACATTTTAGTGACTAGAGTAAAAGACTTAAGTGCTGAGTTATGTGTGTGAGTATGGGGAATGTTTATTTCCCCTGAAAGCCTATAAGACAGATGTGAAATACATGAAGAAAAATCAACAGAATTGAAGGGAGAAATACATTCAATAATCATTCATGGGGTGGGGATGTGGCTTAGTGCCTAGGTCCTGGGTTCAATTCCCTGCACTGCAAAAAACAAAAACCAATGATCACAATGTTAACAAGGAAATAGAAGATCTGAACACCATAAACCAACTAGATCTGATAGAAATCGCTCGACTCTTCACCCAACGAGGGAGAGTGTTCTTTGAAGTATTCATGGATATTCTCAAAGATAGGTCTAGAAAGTCTCAAATCCAAAGGATTAAAATATATGAAGTCTTTTCTCTATGTGCAATGGAATGAAATTAAAAACAAAAGGAAATTTGTGGAAGTTAAAACGGTATACTCCTAAATAATGGGTCAAAGAAATTTTACAATGCAAACAAAAAATTTTGAAATGAAAACACACTGATCGGATGCAGCTGAAGCAACAGTAAATAGCAAATTTGTTACTGTAAGTGCCTATGCTAAAAAAAGAATGCATCCAAATCGGTCTAACCAACAGAGAAATAAAGACCAAAATCAACCCAGTGAAATTCAAGGAAGTTAGAGTGGAAATAAATGAAACAAAAGAGGAAAGCCGAGAAAATACACCCAGAGGTTTATTCTTTGAAAAGATTAATGACGATGACATTTGGTTAAACTGATCACACATAAGACTCGAATTATTAAAATCAGTATTATAAGAAGGGGACATTATTATTGATCTTATAGAAGTAAAAGAATTCTAAGTGCATAGTGGCAACAATTGTGTCATCAAAACAAAGCAAGGTGAAACAAATTTTTATAAAAGATGGAAACTGACGAAACCTGAGAAGAAACAGAATTTGAACTGTCAACATGTTGTAATTAGTAATGAAAACACTTCCCACAAAGAAAAACCCAAGATCAGATGGCTTCACTTGTGTACTATACCACACATTTAAAGAGGTTTTACCTTCAGTTCTTTACAAACTCTTCAGAAAGTGTAAAGGGAACATTTCCCAAATCATTCTGTGAGGACAGTATTACTCTAATACCAAAACCAGACAGATGATCATGAGAAAACATGAATATTCTGTGTAAAAATTAAAAAGCAAACATAATCCAATCTATAAAAGGATTATATATGGGCATAATTCAGAGATCATTTGGTTCCAGACCACCATAATAGAGCTAGTGTGGCAGTAAATTGAATCAGATTTTTTTGTTCCCCATGCATACGAAAGTTCTGTTTATACTGCAAGTATGTAATAGCATTATACCTATCAGATTTTATTAATAAAATCATAGATGCTTTGCTTAGTGTTTTTAAGAACACTAAAAAGGCTAATGGCTGTTTGAGCCATCAGCAGGTCAAACTCCTTTTGCTGGTGGAAAGGTTTGCCTCCTGTTGATAGCTGCTGGCTGGTTAGGGTGGTGGTTGCTGAAGGACGAGATGGCTGTGACAATGAGAGAACAATGAAGTTTGTCGCACTGATTCACTCTTCCTCTCTGTAGCATCTGACCTTTCAGAATTGTCCTAGTCCTCTCAAACCCTGCTGTTTCTTTATCAGCTGGCTTTATATAATATTCTAAATCTTTTATCTCAGCAGTGTTTACAACATCTTCATGGGAAGTAGATTTCATCTCAAGAAACCACTTTCTTTGCTCATCCATAAGCTAGATGAAGTGGACATATTCGCCTAAGAAGAAACTCCTTTTAAACTTTTTTTCCTAAGACTAGAGCGATCCAGGCCCATCTTAACTTCTAACTCCAGTTCTCTTGTTGTACAAACACCTCAGTCATTTTCCCCTCTTCTGACATCCTCAACTTCTCAGGCACCTTCATGGGGGCTGTGATCAACCTCTTCCATCTCCCGTTAGTGTTGAGATTTTGACCTGCTTCTGTGAATCACAAATGTTCTTAATGGCAACTGGCATGATGAACCCTTTCCAGGAAGGATTTTTTTCCCCCAGAAATCCATCTGAGGAATCAGTATTTTAGCACATTCTTTTTGTCCTTATATTTGTATTCTCAGTCTGCTTTTATCTAAATGTGCGCTCTTATGTAGTTTGCTTTTATGTTTGAAGTCTTTTATGATCATTATTCAATTCACATTTGCAATAAATGGAAACAAAGGTTTTTTAAATACAATTTCAAGCGTTAAAAACATTTTTCTAGAATAATTTGTATTTAATAATTGTTATTAATGCACACTTGGTTAAAAACTAGATAATGTTATTAGTATTTGAATTTCTTAAATCATATTAAAATATTTTGGGTGATTAACGGATGATTAAGGGAGGTTCTTATTAAATTTTGTTACAAGCAAAGCATTGGAAAAGAATTTGCTGCCTAGTGATTGTTCATTCATCTTCTCAAATCCTTGGATTATATCCAAAAAGGCCTTTCCAAGTCATATCAAAATGACTTGATTATACTTATTACTTTTTACCTTGAGGCATTTTGGTTGACCTAATACATTTTAAAAGGATCGAAAAAATTGAGTTTGGTTTTTTTCCAATATATCATTGCACAACATTTTTTTTTTCATTAAAGTTTCTGAGATTTAAATACTCATCAAAACTTTGGAACTGTAGATTTAATTTATGGAAAATCTCTACCAAATTAGTTCTTTGGCAAAACCAGATCTCCATCTCAAATCATTCATTCTATCTTTTCAAATGAAGTTTTTACCTTCCTTGCTGATGGAAGAGGCACGTTTTTTTTTATTCTTTTTTTTATTATTGTTTAAAACATTACAAAGCTCTTGACATACCATATTTCATACATTTGATTCAAGCAGATTATGAACTCCCATTTTTACTCTGTATACATATTGCAAATTCACTTTGGTTCCACATCTACTTTTTTTACATACTGCCATACTAGTGTCTGTTGTATTCTGCTGCCCTTCCTATATCCTCTACTATCCCCCCTACCCTTCCCTCCCCTCTCCTCTCATCTTCTCTCTCTACCACATCTACTGTAATTCATTTCTCCCCCTTGTTTTTTTCCCCTTTCCCCTCACTTCCCCTTGTATGTAATCTTGTATAACAATGAGGGTCTCCTTCCTTTACCATGCAATTTCACTTCTCTCTTTCCCTCACATGTCTCTACCCTGTTTAATGGTGATCTTCTCATGCTCTTCCTCCCTATTCTGTTCTTAGTTGCTCTCCTTATATCAGAGATGACACTTGGCATTTGTTTTTTAGGGATTGGCTAGCTTCACTTAGCATAATCTGCTCTAGTGCCATCCATTTCCCTGCAAATTCCATGATTTTGTCATTTTTTAGTGCAGAGCAATACTCCATTGTGTATAAATGCCATTCATTTATTGAAGGGCATCTGGTTCCACAGTCTAGCTATTGTGAATTGTGCTGCTGTGAACATCAATGTAGCAGTATACCTATAGTACGCTCTTTTAAGGTCTTCAGGGAATAGTCCGAGAAGGGCAATAGCTGGATCAAATGGTGGTTCCATTCCCAGATTTCCCAGGAATCTCCATACTGCTTTCCAAATTGGCCGCACCAATTTGCAGTCCCACCAGCAATGTACAAGTGTACCCTTTTCCCCACATCCTCGCCAGCACTTGTTGTTTGACTTCATAATGGCTGCCAATCTTACTGGAGTGAGATTGTATCTTAGGGTGGTTTTGATTTGCATTTCTCTGATTGCTAGAGATGGTGAGCATTTTTTCATGTATATGTTGATTGATTGTATGTCCTCTGAGGAGTGTCTGCTCAGGTCCTTGGCCCATTTGTTGATTGGGTTATTTGTTATCTTATTGCTTAATTTTTTGAGTTCTTTGTATACTCTGGATATTAGGGCTCTATCTGAAGTGTGAGGAGTATAAATTTGTTCCCAAGATGGCGATACTAGATTTTAAACTATACTACAGAGCAATAGTAACAAAAACAGCATGGTACTGGTACCAAAACAGGCAGGTGGACCAATGGTACAGAATAGAGGACACAGAGACTCATCCACAAAATTACAACTATCTTATATTTGATAAAGGGGCTAAAAGCATGCAATGGAGGAAGGATAGCATCTTCAACAAATGGTGCTGGGAAAACTGGAAATCCATATGCAACAAAATGAAACTGAATTCCCTTCTTTCACTATGCACAAAAGTTAACTCAAAATGGATCAAGGAGCTTGATATCAAATCAAAGACTCTGCGTCTGATAGAAGAAAAAGTTGGCTCCGATCTACATATTGTGGGGTTGGGCTCCAAATTCCTTAAAAATAGACACCCATAGTACAAGAGTTAATAACAAGAATCAACAAATGGGACTTAAACTAAAAAGTTAATTTTCTCAGCAAGAGAAACAAGAGAGGTAAATAGGGAGCCTACATCAAGAGGCACGTTTTTAACAACACAAAAGTCTTAGCATTTTTCACACAGTGTTTAGAAAGCTTGGTTGGGCTGAGGAGTTCTAAGAGTTGGGAGAAAGGCAGCTGTGAAAGGGAAGGTTTCTCTTTCAAGGCAGCCCCTCTTGAGCACATCTCTTTTAAAGTCTTTATCTCCAAGAATATGCTGCCTGGGTGGTTGTTGAAGTTGGATGTTTGTGTGCTGGGGTTTGAATGTAGGGACACTTTACCAATGAGTTACACCCCCCAGCACCCTCCTCTCTTTTTTTTTAAAAATTCTGCCCTACTCTTCATTATTTATAAATGAATAAAATAGCCTTGGAAAGTAAACGTATTTGTGAGGATATGCTATACAGGGATGTGAATGTGTTAGAGATTTTGTTAATGTGGACCACATTTTGCTAGAGATGCTTTGCCTATGCCTCTTGTACATCCCTCTCCTGCATGTGACACATTTCTCTTGCTGTACAGGTTGAACTAATGTGTCCTTCATGACTGGCAGCTTCTACTGGTTGATTTGGCTTAATTAGCTTAGGAAATAAAGCTATGTGACACCAGTTTTATTATTTTCCCTTGTCACTATGTTTGTCTTTGTAGTTTAGATTTTCTAACTATATTTTGTTCATGAATATGATTTTCTTTTATTAAACTCTATTATCTTTAAGTCAAGTTGGAAGTATGCTGGGGCCCAATTCTCTATGGGTCACTCACTTTTTGGAACATCTTATGGACAGATGATTTGCTTACTCTGGTTCTTTATTTTTTTCAAGATTGTTTCTTTAGTGAGTAGCTTATAAGGATATAATAACTTCAGAGCAGTGGTCAGGTTGGCTTATGGTCTTGAAAGATAGAGCTGGTGCCTCCATCTATAGTGAAGGGGTAGCATACTTATTGTCCATTATCAAATATTTCAGTTCCTGGAGCTTAGGGTTTGTCTTTTATAATGAGGTCTTTTGCATGTGCAGATAGCATTTGACTCTATTCAAGTTGCTTGAGAATTAGGGCTCAGGGAACCAGATCAAGAAAAAGCTAATATTCTGGCTATTTCTATTACAAATATAAATATTGTGTCTCACCCAGGAGTCATTTCCCCTGCCAGCATCCATGACAGGCTAACCTGTTAGCTAGAAAGTGAGGATCTCAGATCCTTCACAGTTTTTGACAATATTTGGAAATACAAGTAACTATCGGAATTTGGCTCAGAAATGTTATTTTTTTCTACATTTTTAAATTAAAACCTACATTATTATGAGTGTAGTATAGGTTCTTGAAGGTTTTTTTTCCTGAGTTAAAATGAGGGCTTGACATAATTTTGACATGCTTAATGACAGTTTTAGAAGCATAATAGGCCATATTTTTCCTTGCGTATTAAAACTGTATTATATGTACATATACATGTATTAGTATGTATATATATTTGTTTTTGAAAACCAAATCAATTGTTTTTTAATTACTTAAGCATTAATCTTAATTCCATAAATGTCATGGTATATATTTGCCTCTATTCCAGAATATTGGAAAGAAGATGACATGCCAAGAGTTCATTACAAACCTCCAAGGGATAAATGAAGGTGTTGAATTCTCCAAGGATCTGCTAAAAGTAAGTATGGGACTGTTTTGTTTTTAGATTATGCTTGTATTTATATTTACTGCTTATTTTCTGTTTCAAAACAGGCTAAGGATCACTTAAGAATTTTGCTTTATGCTTTTGATTTTATTGGTGATGTTTCTATTGGGCCTTGGCCTTCATGCTTCAGGCTATAGAGTACTCTTAAATGGATAATCTTAAAGATCCACATTTTAATCATATACTGAAATAATAAGTAGATTAGGAATAGTTGGTAATACAAAAAGTTAGTGGACAGTTTTTGTTTGATTTATTTGTAAGCATGCTTTCAGAACTTAAAGGTCAGGAAGGCATGTTCACTATGGAAACAGAAAAGCTCTTATAAGATAATAATGCAAGCAGTTCTGACAGTGTTCAGCCTGTAGTCTCAGAGCCACTCAGGTTGTCTCTGGAAATAGATTAAATTAAATTTTGATAATTGTAGAATGCCGAAATTATTTGTAATCGGCTTTATTATTGCTAACAGTCAGCAAGTTTTTCGTAGATTGCTTTAAAGGAGAAAACACAATCAACTTTAAAATTCATGCATTCTTCAGCATTATAAATAAGATGTGCATTTGATCAAATACATAATAGTGATTGATAATGAATATGAATATTTTAAAAGTTGTAGGTAAGATGTGAATGTTGAGTATGTGGTTTTTATAGATGTCTATTTGATTCTAGCCTTTTTAAAACAGTACATAACTTTCAAATGGGCTTGGAAAATAAAAGGTGCAGAATTGTGATGTGATAAATAGGCTATGAAGTTACACAGTGTTAACAAGTCTTTTTTCATTCTAGTGTATTAGCAAGGAAAGTAATGGAGTCTCTATGAGATAGAGGATTTGTGAGGCTTTTATCAACTTATGTCAGAAATGAAAATTGACAGGAAAGCTTTTAGGTTTTAGTGGTAGACTTAGGGTAACCTGCTGACTGTAGATAAATTATCGGGTAGCTTTAGAGCATGTTTGGTGCTGTCCAAAGCCAAGTGTAGTTAATGTACAGTTCTGTGGTTACTGTTCACCTTGGGTAAACATATGTCCTGTGATTTGTCCTGCCAAGTTTTTGCCCAAAGATGTGGTGTTGTACAATTGAGATTGTTTTTAAATCCCAGGGTAAAGATATGTACTATACTTTACTGTGGGAGCATGACAGCCTAGTGACATTGGAAATGATAGTGGCATTTGGTGGGGAAATTGTCAAATGAAGTATTGATTCCCTTTCAGGAGCAAACCTCTGCCATTTACCCACTCAAGATGAGGATTTTTGCCTTTTTGTAGGAATGGTTTTTTACTGTGAATTCAGTCAAGAAAATGTTTCCTTTAAACCATTTTTTGTTTTGTTTCACTATGTGGAATGTGATTTATTTCCCTTCTCCTTCCTCTGTTCTCCCTTTCTCTTTATTTCTATTGTTTCCCTTCTTTCTTGCTCTTTTTTTGTCCTTTTTTCCCTTTCTCTTCCACTTTCCTTCCCCCTTCCCCTTTGGGTGGGTTGTCTCTGAATTGGCTGCTGAGATGAATTATTGGATGAAATTTGTTTGAATTTGGGACAGTATGATTACATGCCAAATAGCTGCATACACATAGAGAAACACAGACATTTGGTATCCAGGTTTCTGAGTAATCTCTTTCTCTCTTCCTGCACACCTTTCCTAACCTACAAAATTAAAGGCATGCATGAATTCAGGTATTTTAAATGAAAAGGAGGATAACTTTTACTACATTTCTTCATAAAAATAGATAACTACTACTAGTTTCAATATCAGAAAATGCTTGTTTCCATTGATTAAATGCAGGTTGTTATTGTTACTTAATGACCTTATTGCTTTTAGATTTCTTTGGATCAAAGGTTGCATTTGGATTTATGCCTGTTCAGATTTCTTTGGACCAGAAGTAACATTTGGGCTTAAAGCTTGTTCTGTGTGTTAACATAATTAGGGACATTTGTTGAAGGTCCATAGTGTTCCCCAGGTGGTGTGGAACTTGGAGAAGTGCTGGGAACTACAAGGATACCTGTTCTCAGAGACCATAGACTACTAAGAAACATGGTAGTGGTGGTGGGGGGAGACTTTCTCCCTTAAAATGGATAGTTATTCCAAATTAACATAAAAGCATAAACACTATTGTTTTGTCTTAATAGAAATAGTTAAGTATATAACATATTTAAATGTATGAGAAATGGAAAATTTGCCTTAAACCTTTAATTTGGAGAATTTAGTTAAGTTTTGCCTTACTACATTGAAAAAGAGAGATGACACATGGAGCCTGTTTTACAGGTTACATGCTACTGCGTTTTCTGTTGTTGACATAAATAACTTGAACATATTTGAGGGCTTTAGCAAAAAAGAACTTTTCTCCCTAAGTTGCTTTAAGAATAAGTTCTGTCTACAATCCAAAGTGAAATTAAGTTGGATACCAAAAGAAAATCAGTGACAGAATGTCATTGATATTCCTCAAAGCAGAAGGCTGGGAAGAGGTGACATTGGCGAGGGCCTTTGATATGGAGGTGGAAGACACCTTTTTTATGTAAGTCATTCTTTTCCATCTCTTGCCTCCTGCCACCATAAACATTCTGTTGTGACCATAGGAGCCTCTGTCTATCTGCCTCCAAGTTGTGGAGGTCTCAGGGAAGCCCCAATCCAGCAGAGCCTGCAGCAAGATTGGGTAGCAGAGCCCAGTGTGATCACTCAGAGCCCCTTCCTGACCCATCTCAGCAGTTGGACATGGTTCACCTTCAAGCATCATTGGGGCAGGGAGGAGGAGAAAAGGGAGATTCTGCATAGATTTAATAAAACATTCCTGAGACTCTTGGAAATAGTAAAACTATTAAAGACATGACTACAGAGGGATGAGAATGTAAAATATAGGCCACCTCTGAATTGGAGGCTGAATTTCAAGAGAGACAACATAGTATGAAAGAGATTATGGGCTTGAGAATTATCCTGACTCGGCTCTCCCTTAATAGCTGAGGACTGTAGGCAAGTTTATTTAAATTCTCTCTCCCTCCCTTCTCATCTGTGAAATGAGAGGTTTTATTAGTTTCCCACCTTATTTATTTAATAATTAGTTAAATTTATATATGTATAAAAATTTGTATAAAGCCTTTAGAGTCTTAGCGTGTAGTTATGCCATATGTCAGCTATTTTATTTTTAATACTTTGTTCATCACTTAGCTCCAAGTGGGCTGGAATGGGACCCCCCATTCCTTCTTGCAGTATTTGGACTTAAGGTTGCATTCAGTTCTTAGGGACAAGTGAGATTAGTGCCCTAGACAAGACTTATACTCAATGTCCCTTTTTAGCATTCTGCTTTCTTTGTATACCTATTCTCTGTTCTTTGACAAGCACCATCTGTGACATTTATCTGAAAATGAACCTTGGTTAACCCTATATTTTCCTTACCTTGCCATTAGTCTTTCTCCTAAGCCTTTCCCTCCCCTTTGATGTTACGACAATGGAGGTACCTGGACTGGTCCTGGAATATTGAAGAATCTGAGGAAGAAAACTAGTTCTTATCCTTTTGAGACCCTGAGATAATCCTGGAATGATAACAGAGCATATCTCTATTCAGACCATTCATAAATGATCCGAAGTAACTCAAAATCCTAGGGAAAAAGAAGGGTTGCTAGGTCTCCTTGCTGCCTTGTGTCTTTTCCATTTGGAGAGCACAAGGTTTGAAAGGTCAGGACCAGGAGTTGTTGGTACTGCTCAGAGCAATTTGTTTAGATTCTTTGATGTTAGCCTGGGGACTCTTCGGTCCAATCTCATCAGGGGTTGATTCCAAGGAACTGGGAGGTATAGGTTTTCCATCATGTGCATGTTGTGAAGCTTGTTACACTGTGGGATAGTTTTTTTGAACATTCAGTAGCCTGGGCATGGAATCAACCTAAAGGCCCATCAGTGGATGAATATATAAAGTAAGTGTAGTATATATGCACACTGGAATATTTGCTATTCAGTCTTCAATCTAGACTGAAGATTTTGACAGTGAATCATGAAGCCATAATTATTTTCTCTCAACTTTTCTATTTTCACCTGCCATTTAATGTTCCAATAATGTTATCTTTAATATTTTTGTCAGTTAAATCTTTTCTTCCTTTCCCTTTCCTCCCCCTCCATCCCTCCCTTTCACTCCCTATCCCCCTTCCCTCCTTCCCTGAGTAGCAATTGAATTTAGTAGCTCCCAAAGGGACACAGAAAAGGAATTAGTTGAAACAATCTCTTTGTTAATTTTTTAAAATAATTTTTAATTTTTAAAAATGATTGATGCAGGGGATGGAAAAAAGAAAACAAAACACCCAAGACTTTTCAGAATTTTTCTAACAAAGAATTACAAAACAAAACTAAGCGCAGTTTGCAGAGGGTTTAAAAACATACATCCTCCTAAATGTGCCTAAATACAAATAGGTGTAAAAGGCAGTGTTGCTAGAAATCATTAAACAGGTAAGTAAATTTTAACTAATCAATATGATACTTGTGATAGCTAGCTTGTTATTCCTGTGGCCAAAATACCTGACAAAAATAACTTAAAAGAGAAAAGATTTGTTTTGACTCATGGTTTAAGAGTTCAGTCCTTGTTGGTTGACTTGTGTAGTTTCCCATGGCTTCCAGGAGTCTGTTCAGCTATCAGTGAATTAATGCACCAATGAGATGAGAGACCTCAGGGATCCAATTGTTTCCTGAAAACTCTGCATCTGAATATTGCTACCTTGGGGACCAAGCCTTCAGCACATGAGTCTTTGGGTGACACTTTGTGTCCAAACCATAGCAATATCCTTTAATATAATTGTTGCAGTGAAGGATTTGACTTGAATATTCTTTAGAATTTTTTTTTATTGTAGAAATGACTTGTTTCTTTTTCCTTTACTTGGAAATATATTAACTTTGAAATTAGCTTACATTGCCTTAAGGCACGGACAAAAGTTATTTTATTCTCTAATTTGTAATTAATAGTGGTGTGTGTGTATGTGCGTACGCACGCACGTTAGGAAGTGCCAATTAAATAGAAAAGATGTGAATCAAAATCAGTATAGTAGGCCTCTGGGTATTCAAATGTTTCATCATTAATGGGATGATAAATAACACTGTGAATTAAATTATTACATGTATTTTATTGGTTAGAATCCCATTGAAAGTTCTCACTTAAATTTGTTTTCCCTTACTTTCTCAAAGGACAGAATTTTTGGTAAGATTCTTTAAAAAGAAGACTCCAAAAATATATATGCTATCTGCATCCATTCTTTAACTTTGAAATTAAATGTCTACATAACGGATAGCGCTATGTTTTATTTTAAATGTAATTTTCGTTTTCTTTATTTCTTTTTTTGGTATTCTTAAGGAAAAATAGTTTGTGAAAATAGTGGAAAAATTAGCCAGAAAGGTAGCATTTAAACATCCTTGGAAGGTCAGCAAAGAAAAATACGTTTTAAATAAAATGAATCTTGTTGGACAAGGAAGAAACCTAATTAGGAAATATAAAGTTATACTTTACAGGTTCATAATCATTAGGCTTTATAATCAGTTGTAACTGTATTAAGCTATATGCAACAACAAAAAATCAATCATCCATTATAAATATTTAGAGGTCAGCAATTTTTTTTTATAAGTTTAAACTTTGAAAAGGACCTGTTTACACAGAAAGACAGCAAGAACTATAGGACTCTCCTACAAAAGAGAGAGCAGAGCCAGCCCAGCTCACTCCCCAAGTCCCATCTGCCCCTCTGTTTGACTTTCAGCCAGGTAGAAGATTGAAAATGTAGCACTGATAATTGCCCTACTTTTCCATGTTTTATACCCAAAGCTTGACCTGAAGCAGCATGAGGCTTTCTTTTCTCCTTCTCTCCTCACCTCCTCTATATTTCTGCTGTCCCCTTTAATCTTAGCTTTGATGATTATCAATGAGCCAGAAGTATAACTGAATAAGGTCAGATTTTATTAATCTTACTATTTGGGATATTATACTATTGTTTTACAAATGGTAGCACTGGCAGAAACAATATAAAGATGCAAGGAGTCTATTATTGCTTAACCACTGCATTTGATTCTATGATCCTATCAAATTTTGAATGAAAAAATAATGAACGGGTCCGTTTTAAAGAAACAAAACAACAAATGGAACAACTTCAACCAGAGGGTTAGGCATCATATTAAAATGACCTTAGTGAAATTTTATTACTCTTATTTTATCCAAGTACCGAATAGCATGAAAAATAGCTCAGCTGTTAACTATGTAGCAGCATTAAAAAATAATTGTATGTTAAGAAAAATCAATGCTAGTTCAGATAATTCAAAGCTGAAAAGTGACACAAATCTATCATTCAGGTGTTGTAAAGAATTGTTTGAAGGAGGAGTGGAAGTGGAAGAGATAGTAAAGTGCCAATTGTCTGTGCAAGAAGGGGTGGTGGCTTGGATGGGATTGGTGACAGTATTGAGGGAAATGTATTAAGTACTGATTTATTTCAAGCTGCTCATTAGAGCTTCTGTTGCTAACTTCTTTCTCAGATTGCCCCTTTGTCCTTTCAGTTTTACTTACCATCTAACCTGCATGGAGAAGAAGAGAAAGAAAAGAGAAAAACTTGAATTCTGTCTTCCCCATTACTGCTGCTTGATCTGCTAGGCTGCATAACAGTGGGGGCTTTGTAGCAGTGTGACATGAACAGTGGTAGATCTGGAGAGCAAGCCCAGCACTTTGCCTGGGCCAGGCAACTCGGCTCTTCCATGCATAAGATGCGGTAACAACACTTTCCTCCAAGCACAGTTGGGGAACTAAACGACATGAGGTGTATTGAGTGCTAGTATTTAGTGCTAGCATTGAGTGCTAGGTGCATTGTGCTCAACTAGAATGAAGTAGGTTTTGTGACAATATTACGGAAGTCTCCAGGCCCTCCGCCTGAGTGTTTCTAGTGGATGTCACTAAGGATAAAACCTCAGGGTGATTATTTCATGCCTTAGTTTCTTCATTTGTAAAATAAGATATCTGGCCTGCACCCACAGTTTTCAGTTTAGGTTTATGGAGCTCCCTGGGTCCACTGTTCACCTTCATCCTTCCACCCTTTCCACCGAGTCTAAAACTGCTCGTTCTGTTTTCCTGTTGTGCTGAAACTTCCTCATGTAATGTCTTTGGAGCAAAATGATGTTTGGCAACAAAAGAAATTGGAAAGCTCTATAGGTGATCTTTAAAGGATCATTTCAATCTAAAGCACTGGGAATATTCTTTATTAATTTGTAAACTCAAATTATATCTTTTAAGTTTGACCCTTCCTATTTATTTATTGGTTTAGAAAAGAAGCATGTACTAACAGTGAAACTAGCAAATGTTCATATTTAAATCCCAGAATATTGCTTTTGTTGTGTAGCAGCATTCTCAGAAGATTATTTATTTCCAAAGGACTCGATTGAGAGGAAGAAGCAGGCCTCAGTCTGAAACAAGTCTAAACTTTTTATAAATGAAAAGCCTGAAGTGAATTTTCAAAAATACTTGATCTGAGTTATATTCGGAGTATGTAGTTGAAAATAGGAACTTATGGGTGGTATTTAAGTGTAGCTATAAAAAGAGCATCAACTGTTGCCTAGAGTAGGTGAGCTCTCTCCAGAGAAGGTCATGGAAACCTGGTAGCAACAGTATCTATGGAGGAAAGGGCTCGATGCTTATCCTAGTGTAAGCAGGAGAGCCTTTGAAGAGAAAAGCTATGTTAGCAAGCTTTATAAGAGGAAAGCTTTAAAGGTTCTGGCTTAAAATATGGACTCTTGCTGTCTTTTTTTCAGGAAAGCAAATCAAGCTGAGTTATGTGATAAAAGGCACATGGCGCGGTTCTGCCTCTGCCTTCCCCATGGAGGTCTGGAAGCGTGCTCTTGCTTTCAGGCACGCGATCATCACCGGCAGAATAATGATGCTGTCTTTGCTGTGGTTTAGACCTTGAATGAAAAATGGTGACGATAATGAGGGTAATACTTTGAAGTAGCTGAAGATCCACAAATCATGTTCGTGTTTAAAAAAACCCCCCAAACCAGAAATCTCTCCAAAGAAGTCTGTTAGAACGTTTTGACAGAACAGATGCTGCTTAAAGAGTACAAACAGATTTTTAACCAAAAAGAAAAAAAGGAAAAAAGTTTTGAGTGGGGGTGGGTAGTAATCGTTAAGGGTACTGTAATGGAATATTAATGATTCCCAGACAGATTCTATTTTTTATGTCATCATGAAGAAGTGCTACAGGATTGCATATTCAGATGAATCCGTAGAATTTTGAATGTTTGTATGTTTGGAGTTTTTTAAATAGCACAATCCATCACAATTGGTACTGCTATGGCTAAAGCATGAAGGGAGTATAATTGGTACAATTTTAACTGGTTACATAGTGACTTTAACTATCTTCTTTTTTTGCTCATGATGTACTAGAGGGGACTGGGAGTTTCCTTAGGAGTGATGTTCTTTCAACAGGTCTGGGATCCAAGGGTTAATGGGCTATCATGGCAGTTATGTTGTCCTAAATGTGGATTCCATTAAGGAACAGAGGAACATTTTTAACTTGAAGTGTTTGTAGCTGGTAGCTTTATAGCTAAAGTATCTCATAAAGGAAGACAGTGTGTTTTGTGATTGTAGTTATACTTCACTATGTAAAGATCAGTTGTGTGAAAATGACTCAAAAAGGTAAAAATGAGCAAAAAGCAAAATAAAAGTGAAATAAAAATAAATAGCTAGAATAGGTGGCTGTTAGTATGTGTCATTAACCTCACATTTTAACTTAAACCCTCATTTAGTGCCTTATTTAATAATAATCAGTTTTTTTGGCCTTCATCTCTTTGGCATATTGTAAACTATGCATGTGTAGACACAGGTCAGTGTCAGTATCATGCAGCAGCTGTTTGACACTGGGGATGGGACAGGTCACTAGGCTCTGGCTGTCTTGCAGCCAGCTCTTCATTGACAGCCACTCCAATGAATTTTTCTTTCTTCCATTTTTTTTTCCCTTTGTATGGGGGATTGATAAATCATTGAGCAACAACATCCCCAGCCCTTTAATTTTTACTTTGACACAGGGCCTTCCTAAATTGCTGAGGCTGACTTTGAGCTCATGATCCTCCTGCCCCATCCTCCTGAGTTGCTGGGATTACGGGCATGTATCACTATGCCCCGCTTCAGTTAATTTTTCTAAAACAAAACACAGGCATTTAGGTTGTTTCAACTTGAAGCTGTTTTGAAGAAAGTTATTTTCTCAGTTTGACCGTGAGTTAGATGAATGAAGTTGCAGGCATTGTTGTTAGGTATGTGTTGGTAGCAGAAGTCATTTGATAATGAGGGGAAGAGAAAATAAACCTGAAGGGTAGGAGGTCTTTAAATGGAACAGCTGGAGCTATTCTGAGGCCAGGTGAGCGAGCCTAGAGTCCTAGTCCTAGTCCTCAGCTTCTCAGAGCTGCTGCATTACAGCTCAGCAGGGCAATGCAAGGTCTCAGTGAGTCATCAGAAATGTTACATTATGTTTACTTAGTTTGATTAAGGCAGTGTGAAAGAGATTTGGAGAGATTGCCAACAAAACTATTTTATACAGACTTTGGCATTTAAAGAAATTAGCTTCAATCAGAAAATACACTAATTAGAATAGTTCATTTCTCTACCCCAAACCATTCTTGAACTCCATTCTCTGTCAGTGTTAAATTTCTACTGTTATTACACTCCACCCTCTCCATCTGTGTATTCAACTAACCATGGATTAAAAATACCTGGGGAAAAAATTGCATGCATACTAAGTATGTATAGACTTTTTCCTTATTACCAAAACAATACAGCATAACAGTTATTTACATTGTATTAGGAATTGTAAGCCATCTAGAGAGGATTGAAAGTAAGCAAGGTTATGCATTAAATTATAGGCAAATACTATACCTTTGTATCTATAGGACCTGAACATCCTCAGATTTTCGTATCCATGAGAGTGGGGATTGGTTCCTGGAACCAATACCCAGTGGATTCCAAGGATTGGTTGCATTTTAAAGTTTTCATTTGATTTAGTTGTTTACGCTGCTGTCAAATTTTTTATAGATAACAGCATATTTCATTTTCCTGAAATATTGCTCACTTAGGAACACCCAAAGCCATATTTATCCACACTTTATGTGAAATTATTTGGGGGATAATGCAGATACATGAACCTTCCCCTTCACAGCATTACCATCTTATATCTGGTTGGAGGCATATGTATCTGCAGTTCTCCCCCATCACCTCCCAGATGAACCATTGAAAACAGTGCTGTGACCTTCACACTTTTTTCCCTGTAAAATGAAAGATGTCCATTTGTACACCATTGGAAAATTAAGTTCAGTACGTGCTTCTACGGAAAGTCACTTTCTAAGTCATGAAGTCACTTAATTCTAGGTATGGGTAAGTTGTTACTTTTCTCATTTTCTTTCTTTTACTCCCAGAAACGTAAATCAAAGGTAAATCTGTATACCCAAGTTACATTGAAGAGTTACTTGCATTTCAGGTTGTTAGTCATGGGTTATGGCTTAGGCAAAAAAGAAATCTTTGAATAGAGTTATGGATTTTGAGACCATATTAGTTTTGATTAGATGATGTTTCCTGTCACTTTTGTGAGATCTCCTTGCCTCTGTTCATGAAGGACAGACTGTCTTGTTGGTCATAGCACCCCATGAACCTATTATAGTTTATAGGACAAATGAGATGTTCAACAAATATTTGTTTAGGAATCAATTGTGTCATAAACACCGCAGCAGTGATTCTAACCATGAATAGCATATGGGAGCATTGTGTGAATAGTGAGACATTCTGTATGCAAAACTGGGTGTGTGTGTGTGTGTGTGTACCTAGATTTATCTGTGTTTTAAAGAGAGAAGATCCATATCTTTAATCAGATTTCTGAGTGATCTTTGTTTCTCCAGTTATAGATTGGACTTTTCCAGAGTGCAGACTTGTGCAATATTGTTTTGATTAAAACAAAGAAAACTTAGGAGAAAGGGTTATTCTTCAAAGCACACTGCTCACTCATGGAGGCCCTTCGGTGTGGTGTGCTGAGTTCAAGGGCGGGCAGCAGGGCCAGTCCTCACATAGCTCATAATTTGTTAGAGAATATATATTGGATGATTACACTCATTATGAAATACGTTCCTCAAAATTATGTACTAAATGTTTTTAGGTTTAGAAGGCATACTCAATAGATTTGCCGTGTGTTGGCAAAAGTCAGATGAAATTTACTAGGATTCATGAGTTCTTGCTTTGGTAAAAGCTGGGCTAAATGTACTGGGTAAAGCAAAGGTGAGTAAGATGTGAGTCTTGCCCTGAAGGATTTTTTAATCTATAATTGTAGTTTTCAATTCTGGCTTTACATTAAAATCATTTTCGGCAAGGGGAGATAAATAGGTAAAATGTTTTTACTCACATGGAAAATTATTAAAATGGTACATTTTGGAGAAAGATCTGCCTTTTCTTGCAAAACTAAACATGCCCTGTGATTCCAGCAATTGAAGAGAAATGAAAACATATCTTACTGGAACAATCATAGCAGCTTTATTCTTTATATCCTCAAATTGAAAACAACTGAGATTCTCAACAGCAGGTATTGGAGAAAGGTGGTATGGTGTATCATGCAGGAGATGCCTACTCAACAGTGAAAAGGAATCAGTAGCTAATAACACGTCATAGGGAAAGCAGCCTTACACAGTGAATTTGTTACATGAAGTGTGAGGGTGCAAAACTAATATATGGTGGGGAAAAGATCAAAACAGTTGTTTACTCTGGGGATGTGAGGATGGGCATCTCCTGCGAATGGGCATGCAGGACCTCTCTGATGCTAATGTTCATAAGTGGGAGGGGAAATATCACTGGGGAGATAAAAGCAAAAGCTTGATGTCTTCTGTCTTCTCACCCTTCACTTTCACCAATTTGTGATCTGCAGGAATGTAGCCTATAGGTATTTTTAAAAGTTCCTCAAGTATTCTGATGGTCATGAGATTTGAACTATTAAGTAGTATTATTAGTTCATTGGTTTTGTATTGCTATGATAACAAATTACCCTAAATTTAGTGGTGGCTTGAAACACCAAGGAGTTATTGTCTCATCATTCTGTAGGTATGAGGTTTGGCTTGGCTTGGCTTGGCTTGGCTGGCTTTTCTGTTCCAGGTTTCACAGCCTTGACTTAGGCTTAGGCAGGGCTGTATTTCTTTGGGAAGATTCTGAAGGCAATCCATTACCAAGTGCATGCAAGCTGTTTGCAGAATTCTGTTTCATTTGATCATAGGGCAGAGGTCCCCCTTTCTCTGTGGTCATTGGCCCAGAGGTTCTTCTCAGCTTCTGGAGATGGGCTCTGGTCCTCTTCTTCTGTCTTAGAAGCCAGCAATGGTGAACTGTCTGACTCCCGCCCCTTCCTGCCTCACTGCTCTCCTGGTCTTCTCTTGTGTGTGTAGCATATCCCAAGTGACTGTTCTGCCTTCCTCTTTGGTTTGAAGGGTGTATAGAGTTGCTTGCATGGATCTTACCTGGTTAATTGAGGGTGACCACCCTGTACTAAGGTTAGCTGATTTCCAACCTTAATTCCATTTGCCAAGTTCCCTCCTAGCAGTAAAGAGGTAAAAATTTGATGAAATAATCTTGGAGGCCAGCATCTGTAGATCTGCAGATAGTATAGAATTACATGTGAAATGCAGAGAGCTTTCAGAATAAAGAGAAATGTCTTCTAATTAGGGAGGTTTGGGAAAACCACCTTCAAGATGGCCACGTTCCCATGTCTTTAAAGTCAGTGCTGATGGATATGCTGTGGCACCAGAATGGGAGAGATTTGGGGGTGGGGGTGACAGTTTAAATGCCATTGAGGATAGAGAAAGGGTGACAGTGTGTGATGTACTGAGAACATCCCTTACCCATGAGCACACTCCTTGTGTGTTAATTATTATATACAGGCCATGGTAGCATAAAGTCAGACTTACCTAACATTAAAGTAGAAAAATAGGAATGTCAAAAAGTATATCATTCCATGAGCAAAAGTACCATTTTTAAAGGACTGGGGCAGTTTTATGATGTGACATTTTTGTGTGTGTGCCTTCTCCTGGACCGTTAGAACTGAGTAGAATTACATGTGAAAATCTAAAAGCTATTTCCACATTTTTAAGTTTCTCAAAATTCCAAATTTATAGATACAAATCAGGAAATGTGGACTTACATAAAATATACTCCTCTTTATATTGCCCCCTGGGAGTGGTCTCTGACCACCTTCTAGTGGACTTTGCTGCTTTGGAAGGTATAATAACATGGGGACAGACCTAGCTCATGTGGGGAGCTGCAGAGGTCATGTGGCTTCTCTCTA
The DNA here is from genome assembly GCF_052094955.1 of Ictidomys tridecemlineatus. Classification (NCBI taxonomy): domain Eukaryota; kingdom Metazoa; phylum Chordata; class Mammalia; order Rodentia; family Sciuridae; genus Ictidomys; species Ictidomys tridecemlineatus. The sequence goes on from NC_135490.1 coordinate 15,916,966, forward strand.
GTGTCTGCAAATTGTAGCCATATCACCATTGATTTTAATAGAAATTCCACATCAAGGAAGAACCTTTTTATTAGCATTACTTTGTGTCATCTATCTTCCTTTTTATCCAGTTTGTTTGTAAGCTTTTAAAAAGGATCATGTGTGTCTTTTTGTTTTGAAAGGCACACATCTATACCCCAAAAAAGTCACAGAATACTTCCTGCCAACCTTTTAAAACTACAAAGCAAACTGCCTGCGGCTGTTTGTATCCATCTTCTAAAGGGTATATACATTAGGGTTAAAATATTGAAACCAGCTCGGCTAGCTGGTGTTTTGTAGAAGCCTAATCTGAGAAACAGAATGGAGACAGGAAGATCCATGGCAGAAGGCCAAGGAGGTCTTTCACTTTCCTTTGGTGGTTCACGTTTTGCTCTTAAAATTTCTGGTGCATACTACATGTTTCATGGAGTTTCCAAGGCTGCCTTCACATCCCCTGGGTATTTGTTTTCCTTTCTTCCTTCACACCTTCCTCTCGAACCTGATGTATTGGACCTGGTGACCAAACCTGTCTTCCTCTGGCAAACCTTGGTGCAGAGTAAATTTCACAGTGGTTCCTTTGGGCACTTGGCTCCTGAAAAACACAATCCCTGTTCCTTCGACATGAAGCCATCCTCTGCCTCCGTCTCATATTCAGAGACCTCAGGGCCTGTTTCGGATTCTTTCATTTTCCATTCATTTTTCACATCAACATGCCAAGGTGTGTCTTCTGGTAGCTTGAAATGGTGATTATTATTGTTTTTTTTTATTCCTACGATGCTGCTGATTTTGAGGATGTATTTTTATGCCATTGTACCCTATCAATTACTCATATTTCTAGTTTCTTTAGGGAAAATTGATTTCAAAAAAATAAAACCAAACTTTGAGGAGCCCTTTTAGATAATTTCACATGCTGTGTTATAATATTTCATTTGTTTGTAATATTTAATTAAAAACTTACTATAAGGATTCTTCCTGTGTAACCTTCCAGATCATGGTGTCAGTTCTTCTACTGGTACTGACACACATTTTGTTGGAAAGCCCAAACTCCAACTTCCTTTTTAAACTTAGCATTAAGAAATGGAGATTTGAGGGAAATATCTGTATTTGGGAAGGCCTTTCAACCTTAAAATCATCAGATTTAGCTGGACATAGTGATGCATACCTATAAATCCCAGTGACAGGCTGAGGCAGGAGGATTGCAAGTTCAAAGCCAGCCTCACCAACTTAGATAGGCTCTAAGCAACTAGTGAGACCGTGTCTCAAATTAAGGGGAGGAAAAAAAGGCCAGGGATGAGGTTAAGTACCTCTGGATTCAATCTCTGGCATCCCCCCTCCCCAAATCAGCAGGTTTCTAAGCTTCACATTATTTTCTTTGAGCAAAAGGAGCACTTCTACTTAAAAACTGAAGCTACACGTGCATAGAGCATACACACACATGTGCACGTGTGGAGACTCATCCATGCTCAGGGGCGGTCCTTCCCCAAGTCCCTCTCTGAGTATGTCCTTCTGACTGATTTGCTGGAGGAAGTCAGTTTGTTGACTGGCCATTGTTAAGATACAACATGAACTTCATTGTAAATACAAGTAAAGTAATTTCTAATTCAGTGAAGTGGAAGGAAAAAAACAGCGTAAGCAGTTTTCAAGAGTAATATTTTTAACTGGACACTGGCTGAAGATAACACTGCAGATGCACCATGAACACTACAGACGCACCGTGCTTTCTCCCTGAGAGTGAAGGCTGGCACGACCCTGGGACACTGAAGTGCAGTTGCCATTTCTAGCATGAGCTCAAGTCTTAATGCACAGGTAGACACAGATATAGAGGGGGGTGCACATGTGGGCTAGTATTTCCTGGTTCTTCCTATTAAGAGAACTTAGAAGCAATGACACCTCAGTAACAATTACCAACTTAGTATATAGACCTTGTTTTCTAAGTATTGTTAGAAAAAGGAGCCGAGACTCCTTGGAGAAGGTCTAGTGCTGGAGCAGGGAAAATGCAAGATGAGTCTAGAACATCTTGTGTTGCCAAAAAGAAAGGGACTGCCCATAGAAGGAGATAGGGCTGCCAAAGATCAACCTGGAGGAGAGCCTAATAACCAAAGATGGAACAGTTTGAGCAAGAAAATGATATAGTATTAGATTATACCCACAGAATTAAATAAATGTCCATTGAATAAGTAAATGGGGGAATTGGGAACTTCTTATTGCAGAAGAATTTTAATAAATGCAAAAAGAAAAAATACTGCTATATTAGGCAAATACCACAGCAATTATTTTTGCACATAAGGTCCATTGATTGGTGCCAAAATTAGTGGGTGAAAGTTTGAGGAGAAACAGGATGGTTGCATAGTCTGAAAGTATCTCTACTCAGATACTTAATTACGAGAGGGGAAATGGTAACTTTACCTGTGGGCATCCATCTTAATGGAGCAGTCAAGGTTACCATAATCAGCAATGAGATCTGGACCCCAGGAAGCATTTGGAGAGGCTCCTCTTAGTATCCTTTCCCAAAATGCCTTGATTCAGAAAATGTCACCCAAACCCAAATTGGGCTATGTTATACAGAATAACTGGCCATTCCTCTTGAGAAATATTAAAGTTCTGAAACAGCAAAATGGTAGTAGTGGGAAAATTAGTGAAATATGAGTGCAGTCTGTTGTTGAGTACTGGGCCAGTGTTAATGTGTTGGTTTGGGTGATTATGGTTATGCAAGATGTTGATATTGGGGAGGCTGGCTGAAGGTGGACTTCAGTACTCCTTGTACAACTTTAGTAAGTCTGAAATTATTTAAAAAGAAAAAGATGCTAGTTATGTGTACAAATATGTGTACAAGGAAATTAATTGTAGCATTGTTTGCAATAGCAAAAAACAGTAATGCAGATGTCTGTCCGTGAAGGTTAGGTATACCTTATTCACATAATTGACATAGCTGCAAAAAAGACCACACACAGTTACATGTGCTGCTGCTTATATTCTAGTGAAGACAAAGGTTTAGGAGCGCACAGTCTCTGTTCAGGGTGCTTGTGTTCTAAAACCATCCCTAATACTTAATAATGAACTCGATGACCTGGGGGAAAATTATTCCTCTTCCCTCTGTTCATCAGTTTCCTCATCTGTAAATTGGGAATAGAATCCACTTCAGGGTTGTTTATGGACGTTAATGTGAAAATCCATGTGAAGCCCTGAGGGTTAATACTTATCACATAATAAATACTTGATAACAAATTTTTGTACTCAGATTATTTTAAGGGAATAAATGCGGGAAAATAATGCAAGATTGATTATAGAATGATCCCATTTGTTAAAAGTCATGTGTAAATCTGGAAGAGTAGACACTAATGTATTAAATCTCGTGTTGGGGATGCTGCAGATTAGGTAATGTGTACTTTGTAAATAAAACATTTAAAAATGTATATTCCAGAAAGTATGCAGTTAGAGAAATATACAGAGAAACGTTTAAAAGAAGCTTACTATCAGTATTTATTAAATAAAAATAACTAATGAAAACTGTCTCTGTCAGGCTAAAGGCACTGGCTAGTCTCCAAGGTCATTGACTTGCCTGTCACAGTGGAAGGCCCGAGAAACCCCGCTCTGCTCTCAGCCATCCCTAATACTTAAGAGTGAACTCTATGACCTGGGGGAAAATTATAGATTATCATTCTATAATCAATCTTGCATTATTTTCCCACTTAAAACTGGTGGATACTTCCAATTCTTCAGAACATGGGACTTGACTTAGAAAATTGACTTAATGCTCCGGAGTGTAATTGTGGGTTGTGAGAGGTTATCGCCAGGATGGGTGCCATCTGCTCTTTGTCTTGATGGGAAATAAACCCCAAAGCCTAAATTGTAGAATTTGCCCAGAAATAAATAATACTGGTGATTTTCCATTGAATGGTTAAAACATGGAGTAGAGCACCAAAACGGTGCTGTGTCTGTGAGGCTGAGGCTAGAGAGGCTCCGACGTCCAATGCTGCTGGCCTGTGAGGTGCTGACAGCTATGGAGGTCCAGGGAAGCCAGACTGCTGGATTTCCTTCAAAGGCTGTATGTATTACCACGCTACACACAGGAATACATGGAAATAGCTCTGTAAGTAACAGTGTATATTTTCAAAGAATGTGCTTATAGTTTGGCTGTGACTAATCAACTTTTTTTTATTATAAAGGCCTCCACCCCCCACCATGCTTGTGTCAAAACCTGTATTTTGATGTTATAATGCTATAGTCCTTTGTCTGGCCACTCTGACTTAAGTGGATACAGATCTGTGCAGCAGATTAAGGTCCATCTATCTTTGTGGGTTTTGGCTATATTAGGTTTCCTTTAAAAACTGACACATAATAATTGTAGATATTTATGGAATAGCAGGTGGTATTTTGATAGACGTAGACGTTGTATAATGCTCAAATTAGGACATGCTAGGTTTCTACAAGGACCACAGTGTGGACCTGGATGAAACTAAGATGAAAAAGAAATGTATGTCAAGGATGTAGGAAGACCATCCCAAGGAATTAGAATAAAATGTAAAATGCTCTTTTCTCTTGCTTTTGTGATTTGTTTACATATCTTCCCTATTGTAATCCTTTCAAATCTGAATCACCAAAGCTTTCCAAGGAAAAAAGTGAAAATGTTGAAAGCATTATTTTCCTCATTTGACTCATGGTAGTGTTTTTACACACGTTTCATCCTAGATTCCTTAAACATTTTTGTTGAAATGTGCAGCACTGGTTGACCTGCTGTTAAAATCATGTAGATCTCACTCAGGTTCTTTTGTCCTCGGGGCCCTCTCCGCCTTTTTCCCTGTGTGCAGTCGTCACTATTCTGTAGGTATAGTGGATGACACAACATTTTTCTTTTTCAATAAAACCAGATGCAGTGCACTGAGGCCCATATTGTCATATTACAGTCTCTGGAGAGCTCGAGGTAGGGAGGAAGGCATCCCACAATGCAGTGTTAATGCCGCTGATACTGCTGGAGAGTCCAAGGGTTGAGCTTTAGGATGTGCTGATGTAATGTGGCTATAGCCAGCATGCAAGTAGAGGGGGGTATAGATGAATAGTGTTCCTACAGTATGTGTGGGTGGGTGGGGTTCTCCATATTTCCCAAATATTTTGATTTTTTAAATTTTAACATTTGAATATTGAATAAAATTGAGTAGGTGCTGCTCACATGAGCTATTGAGTTGGGATCATGATAGAAATAAGCTCTAGAGTAAGAACAGTGGACTCTTACAGTCATGTTATTTGGCTAGAGTTCTGTCCCTGACACCTATGCCTTTGTGATACTGGGCAAAGTCATGAAGCTCCTTTCTGCACATGGAGGTGACATTACTTCCATAAGCACTTTGTTATGACACATCTTTGACAGCTGTAAGGATTAATTGAGGTTTACATATATGGAATGTGTGGCACATCCTCTGGCCTATAATCCACCCCTATAAGTGACCTTTGTCCCTTTCCCCCACCCTACTTTATCTGATCTATATCCTAGTGAATATCTTACTTTCTGAGACTTAAAAACCAGACAACAGACACTATTATGTCATCCCGCTGAATATTTGGGTCTGAAAATCTTTGTTCCCTTTATTCCTTCATTCCTTGTTGACTCTGTGCCAGGACATCTTTCTGGAGGGGTAGTAAGCCTTTTGCTTTCAGGAGGCGCCCAAGTGAATTCACACTCAGGAGTGCCAGGATACACTGGGAGAGCCCTGAAGTGCCAACGCTGAGCTTCAAACAGCTGGAAGATGTGGGTGGGTGAAAGCCGGCTCTGCAGAGGCAGTGCTCAAGTGAAGCTGGGGAGGACAGGAAGCACAGTGGCAGGGGCAGAGGGAATAATTCGTTCACTTGGACGTAAGGATGGCTGAGAGGGGATGTTTGGATGACTTCTAGGATTCAGGTGCCTGTTTAGGGCCGTTTTTGTGATAATAGAAATGTAATAGTACTTTTATTGGAAGTGGAGGTAATATAAAGGTTATCTAGATAGGCTGGTATCCCGAAATTCTTAGAAGAGGAAACCGAGGAGCTACTGAGAGTAGGCTCAAAGAGGGGTAGAGACTTTTTTCAAGGCCAATCACACTTGCCCTGCTGCAACAGTAGTACCATGAATTAACTGCCAAAAAGCCCATAGAAAATGGGACTTAAGGGCATGATGTATTCTCCTGGAGAACTTTACAAATGAAACACCAAGCCTTTTTTTTTTTCCCCCTCATAGCTAGAGAAGGTCATTGCAAGCTGTCAGAATTGACAAGGGGAAGTGAAGTGGAAAAGAAAGGGATGGAGCTGAGGTCAGATTCTGAGGAGAGAAGCAGTAGGCTGCCAAAATTTGGCACTAGTAAAAACAGTGTGGGGGCGATCCAGGCTGCGTTAACACAGCAGGCGCTGTCAACGTGGAGCCAGTGTCAGTGTCCGGTTCTGCAGGCCATTTGCAGAACAGAGGACAGGGAGCGGTGCCATGCTGTATCGATGTGGAGCTGGTCCAGGGACACTCTGGACAGCAGAAGTTGAGGTAGCCCAGGGCCTCCCAGAGGCTGGCCTGCCTTCTCTTCAGCCTTCAGCTGATGGCTCACCTCTTGCAGTCTTCTTCCTAAGAGTTTCTTCATGAACAAGAAAGAAAGCAACCAAAAGTTATCCTGGATCTGATGTTAAATTATTGGTGATCTCTTGAAATTTCTTTTGGACATAATTGATTTTCTAAAGCTAACTAGTAACGTTTTCATCTAGTTCTTTATATTTTTAAAAAATATCTGGTTTAAATGGATAAAAACAAGTACTGTGCTCGATGTTAGCCAAAAGACCAAGTAAATTTCAAATGTTCTCACCATAATAAATCAGTGTTAATTAGCTTGATTTAATTATTCCACATTGTGATGTAACAAATATGTACAATTTTAAATTGTCAATATGCAATAAAATTTAAAGACTTGGTTTATTTTTTTTAATTGCTAAAAAAAGGACAAGACTCATCACCTTATTTTAATAGTGAAAAATACTGTATGTGGACCTATTATTTCTAGATCACCAAAAACATAAAAAGAGGAATTAAAAAAATAGATTTGAAAGTATATAATCCCCTCCTTCATTTTCAACCCTATAATAAAACACAGATGTTTTAGAATACTTTATGGTTCACTGTTTATTTACATTTGATCTTTTTCAGGTTTGCCTGGCCCTTTGTTTCTTTAAATACCCTTGGTATTTCAGCAACGAGTCTATAACTAATAATTAAGCATAGGAACACCCACTTTTTTTCTTATACTCTTCTGCAGTCTTTATTTCTTATGAGCACATCATATGCCTTCTTGTTACCAATTATAGCTAGATATTCCAGTCTGATTTAATTCCTTAATTGCTTAATCTTCTCTCTTTCTTAAAGATATTTATCACTAAATTTTTATCCATTTGACTTTTTCCTACTTTGCCTTCCAAAATGAGTTCTGAATCATAAATATTTATTAATTCAACCACTATTAGTCCAAGTTGTTCTGAACAAATGATACCTAAATGCCTAGGGTTTGTCTTAAAGAGGAGGAGGGAGATCTTTAGTTTTTTGTCTTGAAAAAAATTAAAAATGCAATTTTAGAAAAATAGTATTTTTATAGTATTGATAAAATGATAGTATTTTTAAAGAATTTTTTTTTTTTGAGAGAAAGGGTTGAGGGATTTTGTCTTTCAGTATAGTTTACTTTTCTCTACATCTTTTTAAGCAAATCCAAAAGACCAAAAAATAGTATTTCTGGAAAATGGTCAGTCTATTGAAGGTATCACCAGCCCTCCAAACCTGTAAGATACTCCCATCTCTGGTAGAATCCTCATGGCAGTGGTTAGTGTGACTTAGCATTCATACCTGTTCACGTCATGGTTTAACCTGTGATGGAATTCATGTTCACCATATGAATCGTGCATTCAGAGTTAAATATGTATAGTTGGTTGTCTTTATAATGTGGTCACTATGCAGATTGAAAAGTATCATTGGGTAATGTGCCCCCAGAAAGAGCCAGTATACAGTAAAAACATCATAGACGGGCCCTGTTCATCTTGACAACTCTGAGGTCATCTGATCATAGAACAGTAGAGTTGGAAGTCACCCTTAAGGTTATCTTGAATGAACCCCTCTCATTTCACAAGCGAGTAAAGGAGTTTCAGAGAGAGGTGTTTTGTTCAAGGCCCTAGTTAGCATAACAGGGAAAGATTATAGAGAGGAGTTAAGCCGCTTCTTTCCCACTACCATGGATTTCCCACCAGCAGGATGCATCTAATGTGAAATGGCATGAAAAACTAGTTACCAGAAAGTTGTGAAATCATTAACATTTAGTTCTGAGTTTGCTGGTCTTTCTCTGTTACCTCATTTTAGGCTTTCAGATTCCCTAATTCCCATTCGGTTACTCTTTTCTCAGTCTCACACTATGACTTTTAAAAATAAGCAAAGATGGCTTCCAGTCATTCCCACCTGTTAGAAGAAAAGGCATTTACACCAGTTTCTCATGGGTGCAAGTCAGAGGGAGCCTGTGCCCATAAGCTGTTTGACAAAGATTTGTACAAGGGAAGGATCTTGCTCAGACAATAGGAAATCTGTTTCAGGTAGGTCAGCACCAAAGCTCAAAGCAAACCTCAAGATTTATTTTGTGTGTCTTTTCTACTAAGATTCATTTTGTGTATCTTTTCTACTAACATTCAGTGATACGACTATAAAATTAGGAAGTGAATAATAGGCTAGAGAAAATCTGTACTCTGGGGGAAAAATTTTAAGCATATACTTTTCCCCTTAAATTTTTATCTGCAAAACTGATCTGTATAGTCCTAAATTCAGTATAAAGCCTTGTACTTCATGAGTAATTTAATGTATTGCAAATAGCAGACAGGGCTGGGGATGTGACTAGGTGGTAGCATGTTTCCCTAACATGCATGAGGCCCTGGGTTCCATTCCCAGCACTGCAAGAAAAAAATAAATGTGTGTGTGGGTGGGCAGACAGTAGGGGCTATGGATCAGTAGTAGAGTGTAGAGTGAGAGGTACTAGTTTGATGCCTAATGCGGGGCAGGGGGGTGGAGGAGCAAAGCAAAATACTTAGGTTCAAATTATAGTGCCACCATTTTCTAATGGCAGACCCTAACTTCATCATTTGTGAACTAATACATGGTTTTCATTTTAGAACTACATGGGAGAAGAAAAAAGCCAAAATAAAATTGTGCCTAGCCTCTACCACCAAAAAATCTGACTATAATCCATCTGGGATTTTTAATCTTTTTTTGGGGGGGGTACCGGGACTGAAATCCAGGGGTGCTTAACCACTGAGTCACACCCAGCCCCCCCCCTTATTTTTTACTTAGGGGTGGGGTCTTGTTAAATTACTTTAGGGCCTTGTTTAGTTGCTGAGGCTGGCTTTAAACTGATGCTCTACTGATCCCAGCTTGGGATGGTATTTTCAAAAGCTCCCCAGGTGATTCTAGTGGGAAAGTAAGACCCAACAGCAGAATGTGTTGCAGAACTTTGCAAGTTTCAGTACTTCTTAATTCTGAGATTTTTGTGTCACCTAGTCCAGCCTTAGGCTCAGCATAATCATCTTTGTATTTGAAAAGCACTATCTTTTTTCTGTTAACCTCCCTGGTGAGAAAAACACTCATTACCCTGGGAATAGTTGAGTCTTCAATTTATTCTTATAGCCAAATTTGCTTTTGGAGAAACATAAGTGTAATTCCCATTTATTTGATGACCTTTTTATACTTGAAGATTACTTGTATGATTCAGCAAAGTTATCTCTTCTGAAGCCAAAACATAACCTAAGTTCATCTCCTGCACTTTGGTAAAGTTTTTCCATATCAACACCCTGTTCTGTTCTGGAGATAATCTTCTCTTGTCTGTGAAGTCTTTCTCTAGCGATGAGTACAGACCTGTGGGTGGGTGGTCAGAGGAGGGAATGAGGAGGTGTATCTTGATTGTTCTCTAAAAACCTTAGCTGAGGTATGGTTAATAAAAGACCTGAGTTTTGGTGAAGTGTTTATGCTCCATAGCTGCTTCTGCTTGGAAACACAGGGAATGCCATTCCCAGCACTTTGGAATTCTTGCTACATGCCAGGATCATTCTAGTGTCTAGATACATTAACACATTTGATGATTATAGTGGTACCTAGGAGATGAGAAACATTATTCATTTTTTTGATAAAATGGAATAAAAGGACTAGAGCAAGTATCTTACCTCTGATTTCATGATGAGTGGCAGACATCTAACCTTCATTGATGATCTCAGGCTTACTACTCCAGAGCCTGCTGCCCATTAGCCTTTCAGTAGAGATTTTTTTTTCACCTGCAAATTGTTGATTTCTAAATATCTTGGCCAGTTCCAAATTCTTACTCTGTGGAAATTAATATATTTATACCAATAAATTTAACAGTATACCCAAACAAAACCTTACATTTTTTAGATCAGTTCCTAAAGTAATGAGACCACAAGTACATTTATTTTAATTCATAGATACCTTTGCCTGAATTTGCACATGAAATTAATCTTTTTTATTTTATAATAAAGCCATTTGGATTCTATTCATTCATCTGAAAGTCTAGGGAGAATATATGGCTAAGTCCCATAGACTTTCATAGAATTCTAGAATGCTAGAGTTTCCAATAACCCTATGACTTCTGTGGTCCCCAACTTCTATTGGACCTCATAAGATTATATAAAGTTTATGCTTATAATATGCTCAAATTTTTATAATTGCGTGATTTTTTAAAAGCAACTTCAGAAGCTACTTTCCATAAAAACGGTTTGTATGCTAATTGTAAATTACCTTTATTCATTCTTTATGGTAGATTTTTATTCTTAAAAATCTGTTAAATTTGCCAAAAACTTTTTCTAAAACATAATTGTATTATTCAGATGAGTGTTTTTTCAGTTGACTCAGACATGTTCAGACTATATATCACCGTAAGACCATTTAAAGAACCCTCGCTGATGCCCAGTAATCCTTTATGTCCTCACAGTTTAACCAGCCTGAGAGATTTGTATTGATTCTAGCTCTCTGAATATTATTTCTTAGCCCTTGTATGATTCATTCTAAAGGCTCAAGCCTTTGTGTCATACTCAGATTCTGGAGGTTGCAAGTACAAACCACGTTTCAGGGGAATAGAAACATTTCAGAGAAAAATGGTGATTGTAGAACTTACCCTCCATCTGATTATTTTAGCTCCAGATATGTTTGTGGGATTGGTAAAATAAAGTGTAAAGGCTGTGAATAAGACATTTCTGTTCACTGTGAATCTGCTTGTGCTCATTTGCAGTCCATTCGCCAGCTCAGTGTATTATTCTGAACCAGTCCTGTGAGCACCGTGGCCATCATTTCTGACTGAGTGCCAAGTCTTGAGTACTCCTGTGCATTTGTTCCGGGATCACTCCCTAAATTACAGGTTTTAGGAGTATGAAGAAGGGCACAGTCTTTAATATGAAGATCTGATTTTCTCTCTAATAACATAGTTTCCCTTTAACAGTAGAATTTTAAGTCTTCATTGCGGATTGAGGACTACTGCTTTTTGTGAAAGTACAAAAAGCTTTTGTTAATGATGTGGCTGTTCTACGAAATCTTTTGATTTCAGCTTTAGAAAGAATGCTTTAACACCTTGTAAAACATCAGAGTTAAGAAATTGTGAGCTTCCTTTTTGTTGATGTTCATATTTACAGCCATGGATTCTTAGACTCACATTAGAGGGGGCTTTGAACGTATTCTAACCTGAATTACCTGGCACTGTTTCTTTTTCTGTCTCCCCTTGACTATAAGGTCCATGAGGGGAGGGGCTTGATGTCCTATGTTTACTGTTAGTGCCAAAGTAGGTGCTCAATTAGGTTTTCTGAGCAAATAAATCAAATTAAGAACGTAGGACTTAGGAAGAAAAAAGAGGTATCCAAGATTATTTAGCCAGTAAGTAGCAAAATCTGACCTAGAAATGTTATGTTCTGACTGCACATTTTGTACATTTTCCATGATGGAAAAAAAAATGGAATTTTACTTGGGGGGCCCAATGTATATAAAAAAAATCAATCTCTCATACAGTTTATTCTTTTTTTTCAGACATAAGTACTTTTTAAATGAACCTTTAAAGTACAACCCATTGAAAAAATCTTATTCATCTCTAATGGATGAAAAATATTAGAATTTGAAAGATTAATTTACTAAGGGTTATAAAGAGAGCTGAGATTTAAGTGTTTTCTGCTCTGAAGTTTGGTGATCTTTCTTGTTTTTCTTTTTACGTAGAACCAATGTTTTTCAATATAAGGTATTATCCAGACCCTTAAGGAACACTAAATGAAATGAAATTATGTTTTTAGGCCTCATATCTTGCAGACCTCCACACCTATAGATATGTTAAATGCTAACTTAACTGTAGGGATCTATATTTAAACGGCAGCCCCCCCAAAAAAGCAGTTTTCCAGTTCCTTTTATCTCTGGGTTTGGTCTCCTGTGTGGTCTGATGTGAAGGGATTTTCTGCTCTTTCATTTTCTCTTCCCCCCCCCCCCCCCATAATTGGAACTTGTTCGTTTTGTCCTAAATGATTTGCAGGCTTCGAAACTTTTCCTACTAAATTACAGGTACTGCTGGGATGAAATAGTCTTAAAACTTAGATAGGATTACCATCTATAACTGGGAGAAAAATGCTTTTTTTTTTTTTTTTTGGTTTCTGTCAAGGAGAGAGTGGAGGAATGCAGACAGGAAATGAGTGGAAGCTGCGATGACATGACACATTCGCCCACATTCTGTACGAGTGATAAGCCTCTTTTTATCCGTTAAGATTTTTGCCCAGGCTCAGCTGGGCTACTTCTTTGGGGGACTCGGTGATCTCATCAGATCTCCACTTTGCAGGGTGAGTTCATCTGCCAGCCATTTTCTTGTCAAAGGTCAAGCTCATCAGATCAGTTTTCTCTGTCCTCAGAGCATAGAAGTGTCAGTAGGAGGTTGGCATTCTGCAGCCCTACTCTTGGCTCAGGAAAGAGGAACTTGCCTATGCACAGGATTTACTGTTACTGCCTTCATCTATCAGTTTTATTTTTGACCATGTTTATTTCCTCTGGAAAGATACGTTAGCACATGGACCTTAAAAGTATGACCCTAAAAAGTAGAACTTCCAGTTTTTTAAAAAGAATTTCCTCCCTCCTCTCACAATTTATATATTCTTTATTTGGTATCACCTCTTTGTATCTTTTTGTATAAAATGTATATGTTTATCCAAAAGAAGTAGTAAGAGACTCATGGTGACTCGGTTTCTGTATTTTAATTAGATGTTGTAATCAAGGTTACAGCAATATTCTATACATCAGCTTCCACTCTGTTTTTCTTTTTGATCATTTACTGAAGAGTCAAGAACAAGACATGGGTATATTGGCAATAAAGGCACTTGATCCTGGTCAAATTTTTTTTTAATTTCCTATTTTATTTTGGTTTCTAGTAGTGTGGTTTGTGATAGATTACTTGCAAAGTCAGCCAATTGCAGTTCTTTCTATCCCTATATGCATATCCACAACTGCTTTTTAAAAAAATTTTTTTTTCTCCCCCTGAAATTTGAGCTGACTTTCATGACAGAAGTGACATTGTGCTACTTGTAGGCCTTCAGAGGACTAGCATTTTGAGTCACCAGATAAGGAAGGAAGTCCAAGCTGTCCTGCTGGAGAAAGAAGCCTTTTGTACCAAGGTGCCCAAGCTTGCAGCCCGCACCACAACTGGCATGGGACTGGAGTATGTTGGATCCTCCAGCCCCAGGAGAGCCCAGCTAACATGTAGAACTGCATCAAGCAGCCCTCACCGAATTCTGCCCCCTGCACATGATAGAGCAAATAAAATGGTGATTTTTTTTTTAAGTTACTGACTTTTGGTTAGCTCATTGTAGAGCAGTAGATTACTGAGGCAGGATTTGTGTCTTCCAAAATTTCCTTCTTTTCCCATATCTCTACATGGTTTATCTGCATAATTCTATGATCCTGGATTGCTTAGGGACCTACCAACTGATAAGTAGTTTGTTTGTTATGTGAATTTGTTAAGCATTTCTCAGCAGCTGCTTTGCAGATGTTGGTAGCATTCTTTACCAGCTTTATTTTGTCCTCATTTGGAGCAGATGAGTCTGCCCAGATGACCTTGAGAGGACAGCTCTCTGAGGTTCTCAGTTTCTTATACTTGTACATAGAAGCCAGAAAATTACTCTTCTTTTAAAAAAAAAAAATTCTTTAGAGTAAATAAGTTTTACCTGCCACCAGATTATACCACACTCGCCTTTCAGCCTCCTTGAATAGCTTGTAGTTCCTACTTACTGACAAAGAGCAACACACAAGCATCTGGGTTAGAAAAATTTTAAAAAGCAAAGTCCAAGACAATCCAAGGAGAGTTTTGCAATGTAAATCCTCTGTTAAAATTATAAGTGTTCCCTGGAAAACTTAGAAGGTGGTTATTTAGTTTTATTTAAAACTTTCTGGAAGGATCTGGAACCATTTTTAAATATACAACTTTTAATTTCCTGAGTAGAATGAATGCTTGTTTTGAAGTCTCTTGTATCAGCTTCTATAAGCAATTTCCTTTGAAAGCTCAGGGTAGTAGTTTTCTCATTTTATTGTCAGTTTTTTTACTTAAATTAAAGATTTATTGTTTTCTCTCTTGTCTTTCTGCCTAGCAATTCCTTTCCTCAAACTGTCCTAAACAGTTGATTAAAAAAGACTTACCAAGATCATGTTTGATCTTGGGCAGTAAATTCTAAGGATCAATTGTTGTGATGAAAGAGAGTCTGTGGGCTCTAAAGTGCCTTTCTTAATTGACAGGTTCTTACCAAACTCACCATGATGGTTTGTTAGCCCTTTCCCATCTTCTAGTCATTATTTACTAATATTGTTTTAAATGTTTCACTGTATGATGAACAAGGATTTTGGTTTGTTTTTTTGGCAGGTGGGGGGAGAATGGTATGTTGTCGGGTAAATTTTCTAGAGAGGAATGATTTTTTAGGAAGACACTCTTTTTAGTTTCATTTAAAAATATTATTTTAACTTTACTTGGGTACAAATGAGTTTCTTTTGGGTTGCCGTCCTGCCACCCCTGAAACATTATTTTATGTATTTGTTCAAGTGTTTTTTTTTTTTTTTACATATTTCTAGTGTGTCTGTCTCTTTAAATTGCGTTTTATGTTTCTGAAAAATTGTGGCTCCATATTCTAACCTCTGAATCGATGGTTCCCATGGATCATTGGGAGACATATTGGTTATTAGAACTGAGGCAGAAACCTGCAGCTGGTATTCTTATGGTAGAGGCCAAAAATGTAGGTGAAACATTCAACAGTATATAGGATCTGGCACAGAGAAGATCAGTAAGTGCTTTTTGAGTGAATATATGAAAAGTCAGTAAATGTAGCAATTTAGTTATATCCTCTTCTCTTTCCTCAAAGATATTAAGAGTCTACTTTGTTAAAGATAAGATTACTAGTCCAAATACAATGCATAGTTGGCTTAATTAATATTCATGTGGAAAAGGCTTTTATCATTTCCTCCACAATAAAGAGATCAAAACTACATAATGTTTTCAGTTGTAAGTGTGTGTGTGTGTGTGTGTGTGTGTGTGTGTGTGTGTGTGTGTGTTGTTGGGGAGTACTTGGCCCTTGTCAGTTTGAGAAACATTTGACATGAACAGATAAGAACTGATGGCAGGGTTGGGGATTATGTCATGGACCTTCATCCCTAAAATATTAGGTTCTCATTTAATTGGTTAATGTGGTTGTCAGATGGACACAGGTTTTTAGGACTGTTCCAAAGTTTCATGTTAAGAGCATCTTAAAAGAAGTGGAACATGGGGGAAAACACACATACTACTTGTAATTAGGGGGGGAAAAAGCAATATATCAGCTAATGCATTTATTTTGAAAGTCAAACTAATCTGCCATACATTTCCCCATTTTATAAATGGGCGAGTGTTTTTTGTTTTTATGACACTTGCTTCTCTTTTTTAACCAAAAAATTTAGGTCTCACTTTTTTAACAAAAGGAAATCAGTCATGTGATAACAGTTTTCACTGACTGGAAACATTATTCGGAGCATTGTAGGAGTGTTACTAAGAAAAACTGAGTTAAGTTCCCCAGCAGGAAGGTGTAGCAGGGGGATTTATTTTTCCCTCCTGTGTAGTAGTGGCTACAGACTGGGATGTGAAACATTTCCCCTTCATAATAGCACTTACAGTTTTTCATAGTGGCCCCATTTCATTGATGGCCCAGTTTAGAGTACAAGCAGTATAGAGAAAGAATTTGTTCATAGATAATGTGTGAATTAGAGATTGGGTAGCTTTTCCTAACACACAATTACTAAAAGTTGTCCTTGTAAAATCTACACCTTACTTGAAAAATGGCTTCCTTTTTTGTCTTGGGAACTTTGTTTATTCCTTTCATTTTTGGCGGGCACTTATTTGATGTGATGTCATGTTCTTGGGTGTGCCAAATGAGTCTGGACATGGCCCTCTTTATCTTGAAATGATTTGGGGCAAGACAGCCTTACATGAGGTACTACCTTTGGCTAAAACTCAGTATTGAAAATGGACTAATGCTGGGAACTGTTATGGTTTAAAGGAGCCAGTTAATTTGATTCAAAACCAAAACCAAAATCAGAGCCAGTTTGAGCTGTTTCCTCAGTCCATTGCTTAAGCTTTTATAGAATGCATGATAATAAGAATTTATAAGTTTGTAGATTTTGGAGGAAGTCCAGTTCAGAAGTCTCCGCTGACTAGCAGAGGAAGCTTAGAGGCTCAAAAAGGGGGAAAAAAAAGGCAAAAGATTGAAAAGAAAAGAAAAACCCAAACAAAAACTTAGATAAATAAATCAGATTCATATAGTTGAAATCACCTGCTTTTAAAATTGTTTGCTAGTCTGTTCAATTTTGAAGTTGCTCTTTTTTTGTTTGGATGGGAAAGGGGCAGGAAAAATCAGTTTTTGTCAACAGTTATCGGAACAGACATTTGGGATAGAGAAAAATAAGATTCAGTCTTTGTTTACACGCAAAGAATTTATTCTCTAGACTGAAATGGATGTGTAATACTCGTATTGTTTCTTTGCCCTTTCCCAGCTTCCATTTTATGTTCACTGTGAGTCGCTCATGCTTCTTTAAAAAAAAATCATTTGTAATCGACATATAAATATGGTGCATATTTATCACATACAGCATGCTTTATTCACCTGTATATGTTGTGAATTGGCTAACTCAGGCTAATTAACATAGGCATTACTTTTTATGTTATCAGTTGGAGCTGCTGCTTGGCCCTTCAGGGTCTGGTCCTCACCAACCCTTGCAGCTTCAGCTCTTTCCTTTGCTCTTTGTGCTCCAGACTTGGGGAACTTCTTTGCCTATTTTCCTACTCTCTTGCCTCTGCCTTGCATACTCATCCCTGCTATCTGGCTGACTTAAACTCACCCTTCAAATCTTCCCCTAGATGTCCCATCCCCTGGGAAGCCTTCCCTGTTGTTGAAGTTCAGATTAAGGGCCCTTTCTACGTGCACCAGTGGCATCTGGCTTTTACTGAACCATTCAGTGACCATTGGACCGTGAGTTTGGACAAGGCTAAGACCACGTCTGTTTTTCCTTGGTGTATCACCAGTGCCTAACACAGAGGCTTCTCAATTATGCATTGTATTCTGGGAATGAGTATTTAAATGCTAAATTGTTGGTGTAGAAGCACCCTAGAAAACCAAAGAAGGCAGACCTCAATGAAGACGTGATTAATGAATATGAAGACTTGACTTGAACATTTAATCTTTAATTTTCCTCCTTTTCACTCTCTTACTTCCCTTCCATTTATTTCTTTTTCTTGAAGTGATTCATTTATTCATCCAGAAAGTGAATGCATGAATTTTGAGTCCCTAAGTGGTTTCAGATACTATGCTAGGTACCAAAGATTTAACAGTGAAAAACTCCTGTTGTCATGGAATCTGCTTTCTAATAGACTAAATGGATAGAGATGGACTAAAAAAAGTCAGGATATAAGATCAGTGGACTTGGAAGGGCAGTGAGGAGGCCAGCTTTATGGTGGGATTTCTCACAAAGTCAACATTAAAGAGAAAAACTTCAGAGAGTAGGTGAGTAATGGGGAAGTATATATAGCTTATGAGAAAAGGAGACTTTTAGTCTGTAATTGGTCTGTAGAAACAAAGTAAAAAGGCTAGTTGTCAGGATTGCCAAACCAGCAATAATGATAGCCAACTTGGAATAGGGTCTTGGTAAAGAGGTAAAGATGAGTAGAAGAGAATTTTTTGTGGGGTGTGTTGGTGTTTGGATTTCTTATTGTTTTTTAAATTTGGCATTGTATCTTTCTAAAGAAAATTTCCTACATGATGGACTGTCTGAATGGAGGAAATGGATTTGAGGGATGAATTAAGACTCTAGGTTCAGAGCCCAGAAGAGTGGTGGGGGCCTGTGAAAGACAAGTGCAGTGGTTTTGATTTGGTTGAAATAAAGATGTTTTGCCTACATCGAGTCTGAGATTTTATCAGACTTGGGTTCATTCAATAGATGGTTTTTAAGTGTGTTCCATGGTGATAAATGTCTCTGGTATTACCATGTTTCTGTCCCAGTGGACACTAGGTGAGAGGGGAGTTGTGGATTAGTGTTCGGAAATCTTCTGAGTTTGAAGTCATGGGACTGGATGGAGCTTTGGGCTCCTAGGTAGCAGACCAATGTGTAGCTCATTTAAATTTTTTATGTTGATGTTTTGATATAATAAGAACAGTAATCGGGTATATGGCAATTGCTATCAAAATAGAGACTCAGGGAATTATAGTGGATCTTTTGATCTGTTATATTTCTTTTTCTGTATGTGGAAGAAGAAAATATATTCCTTGGTCTTTAAATTCTTTTTATTAAGGTTCAGTAACTTAATGTCTCTGAGTGCTTATTACTTGGCAATATCTCATAGCTCATCGATGGCAGTGTAGGCTGGTCTCCAGCAAATGCATGAAAGAAATAGAGGCCAGTGATTCATGTGATTTTTTAAACAGATTTGGCACAGAAGGGCCTTTCTGGGTTTAGAGAAGTGGTGGACAAGTAGGGGCAGAAATGTAGCCATCGCTGCTCCTGTTGGCTTTGTCTTCTCTCAGGAATGGCCATGAACTGTGGGGTAGTGTCTTGGCTCAGAGATAAGCCTGGGTTGGCATTGATTCCTCTGTTGCTACCTCAAGCTGTTTTTTCGTCCCCAAGAACAGCACTCTCAGTGGGTGTGGAGGTGGGTGGGACATGAAGCAATGGTTTTACATCTCACTGCCTGGCTACAGCTTGGCATTTCTTTCTCTTTTCTTTGCGTCATTGCTATGGGTGCCACTAATTTTGCTTCCCCCCCTCCACCCTTTTATAACTTGTTTTGTAGGGAGTCACTCAGTGTCTCAGCATTGCATTTTCTTTGGAGTTGTAACAGTGTTCTCAGGCAATAACCTTGGAGATGTCATGCAGTCCATCTTCCGGGGTTAATGCTAGAGGGATTCCTTTTTCTATCTTCTGCTTCTTTTCCCTGTCTTTTACTTTGGAACATACACTAAATGATTATATGCTAGATGCCTCAGTCTTTCAAGGAGTGGAAAATAGAACATAAGAGGCAAATAGAAAAGAATGCCAGCCTCATTACCCATCCCCACCAGTAATTCCAGAAATCACAAGTTATCCTAGTTGGCCAGAGGAAAAAGGACAAAGTGTGATTGAAAGACCTGGTTTGCATCTTTCTTCTGACCCCAAACAAGGAAATCTATAATAATAGTTTCTCCAGGCTCTGATTCTACCTATATCATCTCTTTTAGTCTCTCACAGCTGACTCCAAAAGAAAAGTTATTGTTTTCTGAATTTCCTACAGAAAGAGTTTTGGGGAATTGTGTGAAGTTAGATATTAAAGGATGGATAGGATTAGGTTGGGCTGTGGTAGACACTTACTCTGTGCATGGGTTACAAAGGCAATACCGTGGTTGGATGCTAATAAATAGAATGCATTTGCTGCACTGAAAGTTTAACAAAGGTTATTTGCAGAGGAGAACTAGAAAATTAGATTTGCTCAATAATATCCATCATGGGAGAATTCAGTTCCCTTTATCTTTCCATATCTTATGTCTATTACAGTTCATTTTACATAGATTTTCTTTCTTTTCCCCGAGTTTTTAACTTTACAAAGCCCACCTGCCCATTCTACATCTTCCAGTAGTCATGTCTAGTTTTAGGATTTTACTCCCCACTCACACCCAGGGGTTCCTGCTACCTATTAAATTTTTTCCTTAATCCTTATTTTATCTCCTTATTTCTTATTTTATCTCCTTATTCTTTATTTTATTCATTCATTCTTTTCTAGAATAATTTGTTAATCAATATTCACCTACCTCACATTAACCATTAATTACATGCTCATGAAATCCCATCCTGCCAATGGAAAGAATTATCAAGAAATTTCTAGCTGTAATATTACTCCTGTTGTGACTTCCCAATATGGCTCTTGCCTCATTTTTCCTCTGTTGATAATACTCTGTAACAGGGTTGGTGATGGGCATGTCTCCTGTACTTGTTTAGTTGCCAAGACCTCTGCTCCACATGATTCTTACACCCCCACCTGCCTCTACGGAACTCAAACGCTGGATTCATATTTTTTTTCAGTGTTTCCATTTATTTTATGTCTATTACCATTAATGCTCAGAAGAGTAATCGTCACTGTAAGTTTACAGGTCTTGGGAGCATGTCATTGCTGTGGCCACAGGATGCTTCCATTGGTATTCTGATGTGTGTAGAAACAGAAATTCCCATCACATGTATTTCTGCTTCAGGGAACATTAGAGGAGATTTCAAATCAATAAGTGGTTCTTTAGTGATAGTGTGTGGGAGAATCAGCTCTTTGTAGAAAATCAAGTTAGAAGAAAAAAAATGTTAAAATATTTTAATTTTATGTACTTGGCTTTCATTGATTATTTATAAAGGCCTACTGTCCTTTGCCATTTTTATGCTTATGAAATTCATTGTTCCATAAACAGTGCAGTGTCCCCAAGAACTCTTGAGCTGGTATGTGCAGCTCTGAGAGAGGTAGGGGTAATGAAGATGCAGAAAGGGAACTCTGTCGTCGTCTGTATTTCGTTGAGCATGTCGCTAGATGCTGAACATTTCATCAATCTTTAGTACAGAAATGCCTATGGAACTAACTTGGATTACATTAAAATAGCTACTGAGGATCTTTTTAATGCTTGCTGTAAAATGAGAAAGTGCACTGGATAATGAAATCCAAAAAATGAAAGAAAAATTGCATCCATATATGCACAAAGGGATTTGATGATTTGCATGACAGCTCATGCCTAAGTGTTAAGTATGGTACTTGGCTTTCTGTGAAGATGAATATCAACAACAGTAATATTGATGATTATATTGGTCTTTTCAGAGGAGCTGGAGGACCTGTGTAATTTTCAGCCATATATCTTCCACTTGTTTCCAGGTTTATACATAGTCAAAGGAAGAAAAACTGTGGGCCATTCCTGAGAGGCAGTAGTTCTCTGTGTTAATTCAGGGGAGCATTATTTTTCTTCAAGCACCTATCAATTTATTTGCATATTAATATGATGGCAAACATTTTAAAAGTAGTGAGTTATGGTGTATGCTCTGAATCTTGCTATTCCAGTGGAGAAACGCAACCAGTACCATGTATGGAACAATTAGCAAAAGACACCAACACTTTGTAATTGATGCTTATTATGAGGTTCACATAATAAATGCTTAATGGTTCAGAGAGCCAGAGTTTAGTGGAAAGCTTTTTGAGGGCAATGGAAATGGATGAGCATTAGAGAGAGATGATGTGGACAGTGGAGGGATGCCTCTGGCAATGAGGTAGGGGTTAGAAGATGGCAGAATATGGGAGATGGGTGGGAACATGGCCGATGGTGAGTAGGGATGGCAGACCCGAGTTCAGGTTGCAGAGTTGTGTTGGTTACTGAGAAGCTGTGGCACTGGGCAGAGATCGCTGGGGAGTGTCCTGGGACAAAGAAGGTCAATATGCCTTTCTTGGCCCATCCTGGATTGCTGCTACTTCCTCTTCCTTGACTTTAGGCTTTGGGAATGAGATTGATGTCTGTTTTCATAAATTAAATTTCAGTATGTGTAGGGGAGAGGAAATGGAGAGAAACTTACTATTTATCCATTTTCAAAAGATAAGCTTATCCCTGTTGTGGTTCATGTATTACCCAGCTGACGAGAAACACCTGAAAAGGCCGTATATGTTGAGATTATCACTTGGGTTGAGGGTTTTTGCCTATGCTGGAAACACAACACACAAGAACAGGTACATTTTTAGATTGTGGTTTAACTCCTTTATTTTAGTCTTTGTCAGCTCTAAAAAGCAGACCAACCAAAGATTAGGGTGAGTGTTGTTGCTTTAAAAGAGGGAACATCCTGCTCCTGTCGAGTTGGGGAATCTCTAAGACTCTGTCACATACATTTTAGTCCCACTGACATTACTCCCACGTCCTTGTGGGTAGTAAAGTTAAAATTTAAAAAATGTTCTTTGATCTTCCACCCACTGATCTAGTAGACATTTAAGTTCAATACTGCTTCTGGGAGAAAGGGGAGTTGAAATACAATTTATACTGTTAAAAAAAAAAAAAAACCAAAACCAAAGTCTCCGTCTGCACTAGTTTAGAAATTATAACAATAAATTGGCTTCCGTTTTAAAATGTGTTGTTAGTCATCACACTTTAAATTACATGGCGTTACTATTTGTGACCTACTTAAAATCTTTGTCCCTTCAGTGGGAATAATGTGTGTGCCGCCGTTGGGTGACTTGTAGACTTTTAAAAAGCTGACTTCTAATTGCAGCATCTTTTGATTTTAACAGACTAAACACTGACTTCGGTTGTCTATGGGCTGGATTTTATTGGGTGAAGAAATGTGATGAGTCTTTGTCTAGGGAGCCATTTAATAAACAGTTGCTCTAGTAAATTAAATGTCTCCCTCCTGCTCTGTATAAAGATAGGACGTGTTTTTCCAGAATGATATCTATTTATGCAGGGTGATTCCTGGAGTAGGAGTCAAAAGACCAGGTGGTTCCCTGGACACCTAGTTCTGGCCCTGGGCACACTGCCTAATCTCCCACGGCATCACCTTCATGTATAAAATGAGACATTCTATTATTGCCTCACTGAATATCAAACTTCTGGGTTTCTGGGTCCCACCCATGCCACAGAAGTTTGGAGGGGAAACGGAAAGATGGACACTGTATGTTAGTCCTAGTGAGCTAGAGCAGGGCTCGTTCATCCCAACAGACATTTCTAAGCTTATCTCATGGAGAATCTTTCCAAATAGCACCAGTTCCTTCCAGTCCCCTGGGAAGCCTGTCAGAACTGTGGTAGATCTTTTTCCAGGAATAATTGATCATTAAAGATCCTTAAGATTAATTGACAAAACGGCATCAGAAATGTAAGAACACCTCATTTTGCCAGCTGATGGAGTGCTGAGGGGGCATCCTTCGGGACAGATGGCAATGAAGCCTCATCCCGGCTCTCAAGGTGAGAGAACTTTTGCTCCCAGTGGGGTATGGACAAAGAGCTCTGCTGCAAAGCCTTCTTGCCCCAAGAAAACCAGTAGACTGTGATTTAAACTCCTTATCCTCAATGGCAGATGAAGCCTCTACCCTCAGGAGGAATATTTCTATCTTCATGCTTTCTTTTTAAATATAGGATCATTTTGGTTCCCCTAAATTTGGGGGTTTGGCGAAGAGTGATACATAATTAGAAAAATTAAAACCTTTAGAACATCACCACTAACAATGAGGTGCTGTTTTTGAAAGTGACCTTTTAACTGCATTTTTTTCCCCAAGACTTGGGTCTTTGTAATTATGTGTGTGTTTAAAATGCACCGAGCGAGTGCATCTGCACTCCTGCGACAGGGACTGCATGCCATCTGCAGAGCACTGTGGGGGTGGCCAGGCAGGGAGGAGAATTCTGTGGCAAAGACTGGCTTTTTCTTTTAATCTTACTGGCAAATTCAGTATGTTCTTAAGAATCTTTTGCTTTCATTTCACTTTTTGGTCACTTTGTGTATATATTTTTTATTTCAATTGTATTCAAGAGCTTCTGATTCTTGCCAGCTGTTAATTGCTGTAAACACATATAATTGCAGGTAGTTTAGGGATATGTGGAGCTTTGGGATTTTTAAAGTTTTTCTTATATTACTTGCCTTTTTACATAATACAATGGTACTATTTTCCTGGATATTTTATTAAAATGTATTGAGTACCCAAAGAGTCATCTTCAGAGGCTCATAGAATGCAAATGTGCCAAAACATGTAGTCCAGAAAACATCTAGTGGTTCACACTGGTAGGAATGATTGGAATGCGCTTCAATTCCACTTCAACAAAATATGGTTATGTTTTGTATCCAAAGCAGGAGCTTTGAGTTTATGTCGAATTTTCTATCCTACTTTTCTTCCTTCAGGGATTATGTCTGAAGGTTTTTTCTGCATATGTGAGTTCCCCATATAGTGGATAATGGTAGTAATTCTTAATGAAGCTGGTCATAATGGGATGGCCATGATTTCCTGTGAGTTCCTATTTTACACTTTTGGGTATGGAGGTCAAGAATGTATCTTTTCCTTTCTGAGTTTCTATGAGAGAAATATACTTTTGTCACTACAACAGAAGATTTGCATTATTTAATCCTTATTAGTATATAGTTCATAATATACAAAATACTTTTTTTTACCTATTAAGTCTTTGACAAACAAAACATCAAATTTGCTGTATTCCTTAAAAAAAAAAACTATTGTGGTTAAATGAAACTAATCTTAAAATAATAAAAAATGGACAGTTTTAGAATTAGGAATAAAATAACCCAGAACAATCAAATCAGACCTTCTCAAAGTTGAACGTGTCCATAAGTCTTATCCAAATGAGATTCTATGTGTACATTTTGTTAGTTTTATATAAAATGAGGATGTTGTTTTAAAACAAGGTAACCAGTACCACATAATAAAAAAAGATGTATTTGACTTATCCTTTTACTTTCACCACTGTTGCTTATATGGCTTGAAAATTTCTTTTTTTTTTTAAACTCTGGAGTTCTAAAATATGGAATAAGTTCTGAATTTAGTAGTTTGTCCAAGCAGAAACTCAATTCAGATTTTTAAATTTTCATAAAGTAGTCAAAGTCAAAATATGTCCTGGTTAGAAGCAGCTTGGTGCTGCACATCAGACTTTGTACTTGACAGTCTCGGTGGAGTGCACTCCTCCCATTCTTCCAGGGTGCCTTCTAGAAACCTGTTTATCAGCCAGCACAGAGCAACATGCTTCTGAAGCAGGCTGCTGGGCTATCGGGAACCCCAGCCACCTAATTTTCAACTTCCTTAGCTCTTTCATTTGAGCCTTGTCCTCCTGATCTGGGATAACTGTTATCACTGACATGCTTTAATCCTTTATTCTCACAACATCTTGACATCAGCTGCCTGACAGTTTTACAGATATTTGTGGCAGGCAGGTGGCATCTTGAGTTCTGTGACATCTGTTTTGCACAGTCTGAACCCGTGTTGAACTCTGCAGACCTAACTTGCCTCCTCTTTTAGATTGATTTTTCATTTTAGTTTAGTTTTTTGTTGTTGTTCTTTGTTTTGTTTTCACAAAATCCCTTTACTTTTATTCTATCCTGCATTAGGAAATTTTCCTGACTTTCTACTTCATTCTCTTGTCACCTTGTTTTTCTCTCACCATATGCTGTCTTCTGAGGGCTCTTAGGGCTTTTACTTCAGATAATACGGCATTTCAGGTCTTAGAAAAGCTTCTTCTCAAAAGCACAGCAAGTACTTGAATATGTGTGGTAGTCATATTTGCTTTCTGTTAAGACATTTTATCCTAAGATAACCAGTTGTGGTGGCACATGCTTGTAGTACCAGCTGCTCCAGAGGCTGAGGTGGAAGGATTGCTGAGCCCAGGAATTCAAGGCCTGCTGTGCAATGTAGCGAGACTGTTTCTAAATAGATAAAATAAGTGCTTTTGTTATATCTTTTAAAATATGTATTAAGCGTTTATTTTAGCAAATCTTTAAAGTGCTAAAAATGTACCAGCATTCCTGTAGCTCAGAGGTAATCCATGTTTTGAATATTTCCTTCTAGTCCATTTTTTGTATAAAGCTAAATCATCTTTCTTCCCTCCCTCTGCCTCCACTTGCCCTTAAGAATGAACCAAAACCAACACATGCACAATAGCATACTAAAGTGAGAAATTGTCTATGATTTCTTGTGGGGGAAAAGGTAATCTGAGCATGTAACTGTAACAGCGGAAAAAAAGGGTTAAATACTGCTTTAGGATTCTAGGTGAGTGAAAGTGGACCTGTGGAAAAATAAAAGGCTGTGAGTGTAACTGATGATTACCATCAGTGCTAACCTCAAAAGGGTAGGTCCAGCATCGAGAGAGAGGGTACAGTCAGAGATCACCATGGAAGGTGCATCCTGAAGCAGCTGTGAAATAAATCCCCTTCCCATACTGAGGTACTTGGAGAAAGTCTGTTAAACCCTTAGACAGAAATGGGAGGGGAGGCATGAGCCTGTGGACCCCAGAGGCAGAGCTCACTGGGTGCCATTTGGAGGCTGGCTACAGTGGATCCTTCAGGGTCATCTTTGACATTTAGTCTAATCCCATGGGACAATTTAAAAAAATTTTTTTTTAATCTTCCTCATCTTGCCTCTGCTAATTTATTGCACATGGGGAACTTTGAACAGGTGAAAGTTTATGAAATAAAAACAGAATGATTAGTTCAGATTTAATATGTGTGGAAAAAAATGTTTAGGGGTTTTGTTTTATTTTTATTCTGACACTCTTAAAATGGCCCTTCATCAAATCAATATTGTGGCTCCTTTGGAGAAGCTTAAAGAAATTAAAGTCAACATACAAATGCATAAAATAGCATGTATGCAAATGTGTTTAAAACTGATTCCCCCCACCCCCCTTGTTTCTTCATCCTGTTTTAAAAATCTGAGCAAAATGTGTTTGGGCTCAGAAACGCAAAACAATATTGTAAAGAAGAAAAGCAAAAACAGTACATTCAAACCACAGTTATACACGTGACCTCAAACCAGTAATAGATGGTCCTGGCAGAGTGAACGGTGGCCAAACTGGGCATGTACTCATGTACTCATGAGTAGTTCTCCCTGCTAATCTGTTTTAAATTTGACATATTCTTTTAAATGGTTCAATTGTGTTCAAAAGTAGGCCCACTGTGAATGGGAAGTTGGTGGGAAAATTAAAAATAACAGTTCACTTTGGCGATTTTATTTTTATTCCATCTTCTTGTTTTGTTTTTAAATTGTATATTGGAGAAAGAAACAAGTCTTCTTGATACTGGGACCCCTTTAAGACGATTTCAGTGCTACTTTTCATTTTTGTTCCTTTGTAGGAATGTGTTTTCGTGTGTGAAAAATCAGAATTTCTAAGTTTGGAGGTCTGGGTTCTTTTTTTAAAGGTGCATCCTTGATTAACCACATTGCTCTGTGTCTTTGAGACATACACATTGAGAAATATTGCCTTGTAGGCTTTTCTTTCCATTTTAAAAGGTATACTTCTGTGTAAGATCAACTTAACCATTTAAAAGCTGTGTGAATGTTTTTAAGCCATGGACTTAGATCAGGCATAGAGAATGCAGAAGTCACCTCTTAACTTCTTTTCACACTCAGAAACGCCACTCCTCTCAAGGCCCTCGGGCTTGGGTGAGCTCGCCTCTGGCCACGCTCCCAGCCTCATTCATGGCTTACCAGATTCCCCCTTGCTGCTCAAGCTTCAGGCGTCCTGGCCTCCATGCCACTGTGGCTATGCTGGCTCATTTCTACTGCCCACCTTTCTGTTGTTCTGCCCACCTGGAACACTTCCTTTCTCTGACTCCCCTTCATCAGTCAGGAGCCTGCTCGGGCATACCTTTTCTTACAGAGATCTGTTCCCCTGAAGAACCTGGACAGGTAAAAGCCCTCTTTTGCTGCTGGAGTTCCAGTGTCTCAGGCACAACTGTGAGGTGTGTAAGACAGACATGTGCCTGGAGGAGGCAAGTATGTCTCTGGGAGTGTTTCTTGGCCATTTAACCTTGACTTTTCTTCAGTCTTTCCAGCAATCTGTAAACTGTTTAACACCTGGTAGATCTTCCAAAGCTAGCTGAACAGATTCTGTTCTCTGTATGAGTACCCCGACCAATCCATGTGCCTTGCCTGCCCACTCTGAAGTAGCTCTTGGCCCCCTCCACCATCACACTCTGTCCTTCTCTCCTTCCTTTGTTATTTAAAGCACTTTGAATGAAGCTGCCTGGAATGATGAGTGCCAGTTTGCTTAATCATTTGTTGGCTGCGCCTCTTACTAAAATTTAAGTTCTATGAGGGGAGGTGTTTGCATTTTTTCCCCTGTGCCTGTCCCTACCTAGAGCAGTGCCTGGCACACTCTCAGTAAATACTTGCCAAATGAACTTACACAGCAGGTCTAGTTTTGGTAGCTGCCTGGAGGTTAAGAGAGGAAGAAACTGAAGGCTGCAATGGGGTTTAGTAAAGGAGCAGTATTATTAGTAAGAGGGGGTCAGAGCAGCAGGGCGTGGTGGTTGCTCTTCCTGCCCTGGATTGTAATAGCTGAAGCAGAGCATTAATACCTGTATTTGAGAGATATTTTTAAATGATCTTCCATTTAAAAAAATTCTGTTTAGCACATGAGACGAAGTCCAAAGCCTTCTGCTATCTAGAAATAAATTGCATTCTAAAATTACTGTCAACTTACAAGCCAGAGAGTATACGGAGCATTTACCTTTGTTGAACCATCTGAATTAGGATAATTCAAAGAATAGCAAAATATTGTCTACCCTTAAAGGGTTAGAATTTATTGATGGACAATAAGCAAATATGGATACAGTACTAAAGCAATTATTAGATTTACTCAATCTAGACCAATGCTTTTTAGATTGTAGATTGTGACCCATCAGTGGATCATAATTTAGTACTTGTTGACTAGTGTTTCTTTTACTAAAATGGAGTAGAAAAGAAAGTATACTGCACCCAGAAAAAGTTAAGTATTAATCTTAGAAACTTGATTCAGATATATAGGTGTGTCTTATGTGTATGGGGTCATGATAAAAATGTTATTACTTATGAAGGGTGCAGTAAAACTTGAAAAACACAGGGACAGTTGTATGGTCTGTATTTCACTAGTGATGGCTCTCCCCAGAGGGATGACTCAGATCGAAGGCTAGAAATTCCCTGGTAGGGATGTTTACCTTAGTATGTTTTGAAACCCTGGACTTAGCTGATTTGTGGTGCTGTGTTCTGAATTCACATGGGTGGAAAGTGGGGACGGAGCAACAGATCTCTCCCATGGTGAGATACTTGACCACACAATCCGTTATCTAGGCCTTTCAGAACAGCTTAGAGGAACTGCCCATTAGTATCACGGCCCCAAGTATGAGAAAGGAGTGTATGACTATCATTTTCTCTGTGTCATGTATATATATATAGAAGGAGAAAAGAGTAAGTCTGAGGATGAAAGTGAGTCCCACTGAAGCTGTCAGTTGCACACAATTCCCCCACAACCTTCCTACCTCCAGGCTTAGGCTGGGCACCTCTGCCAAGAGGGGAATAAATATTCTCTAGGTGATTGGTCAACTTGTCTTTAGAAGCAGGTTTTTGTTACCTGGGAATAAGAGTAGAGAAGGTGAATGTAGGTGGCAATGCCTGTTCTCTCCTCTGATGCCCTGCACAGTTAACTCTGGCCTGAAACTTTCCTGTCCTTTTCAGTCCAATGAATACTGCGCTGTGACCTGCTGTCCACAGAAGACAGACTGTTTATTCAAGCATGCCCTTCAGGGTCTGTCTTCCCACCCCAAACTTTCCAATCTCACACTGGACTCTTTTGGGGAAAAGTATTATATTTATCTGTTTTGTTACAGTTCTGGTGAGTCTCATATTATAAATGAGCTGAAATGAGCAGGAGGCGATAAACCTGGGCTGTGAATCCCAGCTGTACCACTTCTGACCTCAGGAATGTTATTAATCATCTGAGATTTGCTGTCTCATCTGGAACATGGGAGTGATGATAACATCTATCTCTTGGTCTTGTACTTTCTGTTTTTATGAGATAATTCATTAAAAAGTACTCGGAATTCTGCCTGGCAGTAGTAGTAGTGTGTGTGTTGGGGGGTTGCCAGCCATAAATCCCACACCACCAGTCTGCCAAGGTAAGCAGAATAAACCCTGCCCCGAAACTGCCACGAATTTGGTCAGAAGCTAATTCCACAAATGTTTTTTTGAGCATCTTCAGCTCACCTGTTGCTGTTGGAAATATAGAAGGTTTCAAGGAGCTTGTGGACTCTGGAAGAGAAGAGTGTCCTATACTTGACACATGAGCAGAATAGTATAAATGGGTGGTGCTGTTGTAGTTAGGTGAAGGGTAGGTTTTCTGGCAAGGGGTGAGGGTGAGCTTTTTTGAAGGACAGGTAGGATTTAGATGGGCAGAGAGGAATCTGGGGAAGAAACAACAAAATGAGAAAATGAGTATGTATATGTATGGGGGTGGCAACTAAAAAGATAAGCATCACTGGAATATGGAATTGAAAATGGAGAGTAGTAGAAATCAAATTTAGATAGAATAACTATGGGAAATTCTGAGTAAGAATTTAAGTCAATCAAGAATCTTTGTAAATTCGTTCCTTCCTTTTTCTTCTAAAAATCTAAATGACAATTTGTTAACTAAAATAAATTTTACCTAAGTTTATGTAGCCAGTATATTCTTTACCAACAGGTGAAACTACTAGGAAATCATATAACACTCATATAATTGCTTAACAGACATGGCACCAGGACAAAGGAGTGAGAGGATTTGGTTCATGTCATTGAGCTAAGGCAGTTCCACAGCCAGTTCAGTGGAGAGGCATTTGCCTCTGGGCCACAGACCTGAGAGCCCCTCGGGTACAGCTCTGTATCTCCATGCAGGGAGATGGCCAGCTGGATCAAAAATATATCAAGGCTGTTTCTACCCTTGACTCTGCATACATGGGCACTTCCAGGGCTCTTTTGTAGGGCTCTGCTGCAGCTCTTTGATGGACAAATAACTAGCAATGAGTATTTCTTTAGGTATTATAACATTCAGTCAAGTTAGTGTCAGTTCCTTTTTATGGTTAAGCTATACTTTCTGTTTTTGAACCACTGTGTGCTTACATAATACATAGTTATAATAGAAAAGTTAGAAACTATAGATGAGCCAAACATGAGAAAAAAAATTCTTCCATGACATCTTCCAGAAATCGCATTGTGTTCTGTATATTAAACACCATTTTTCTGTAACAAAGAACACTCCCCATCACTACCACCAATCTCAATTGCTTAAATGTATTTCCCTCTTTGATTACTTGTTGGTGACTGTGGAGATGGTATAGCCCTGCTCTGCTCCCCGTTATCTGTTCAGAGCCATCTTGAAGGAGGGCTGTGTCTGGGCATAGCCTCATTCTTGTGGTAGAAGGGAGAGCCCAAAAGGCAGAGCCCTTGGCTGGATGTGACATGGGTAATATTTTCTCATAACCATTGGCCCAAAGCATGTTAGTTGGCACTGGCCAACATCATGGGGGAAAGTTCTAAGATTGTTCTCACTGTAAACCTAGGAAATAGAGTGTATAGGAGATAGTTGTGGGAAATAATCCAATTTATGATAGTCTTGATGACAAATGTTCTTTCTTCACACACAAAATATGGGTTTGCATACAGCTCCTTTCCTTCCATAAGCAAAATATATTCCCCCTCTCCCAAAGAAGAATCATCCAAATATAGCATATGTTGAGTCCCTTGAGACTTTTACTATACAGGTATAAACACATATTTAAGTGTTTGTGGTTTGTTTTTTGTCAATTAGTATATTTAAAAAATCTTTGCATATCAATGTTTCTACAGAATTTTAATGCTTGTACTGTCTTCCATTATATAGGCTATAAGTTACTTAACCAGTCTTCCATTGGAAGAAGTTTTTATTCATTTCATTTTTTGCTAGTTTTAACAGTTGTTTAAAATTAACCATTTAAACATTTTTTTTCTAATTTCCTTGGGAATTACTGAATCAAAGGGATCATGCATATATTTTAGTGCTTCTTATTTGTATTGCAAAATCGTTCTCCAGAAAGGCCAGTTGACAGGTGGTCACAATTTGAATTTGTTTTGCACTGGAGGGAAGGACTCGTGCATACTAAACAGGGACTCTTCTACTTCTAGCAACTGAAGCCCAAATTTGCATTTTTTGTCCTAATTTTGACTTTTATGATGTTTATTGAAATTCATGTTTCTTCATTTTGGAATTGCCTATATATTACTTTTTTCCAGTTTTTCAAAAATTGCGATGCTTATATTCTAATTTTTTACATAAATAATGCAGACTTAATTCATGAAAAGATCTAATTGATCTTTTAAAAAATCTTTATTAAGGATTTGAGAATTATTTAATACCCTGTTATATATGCTTATGTTTTTTCCTGGTTTGCCATTTAATTTTATGTATGCTACTTTTTTATGCTTTTGAATCTTAAACAGGGTAAAGATATTATTATGAATAGCTATCTTGCATTCATAAGACAATTTGAAGGGTAGAAGGAAGAGCACAGAAGCATTAGCTAGGAGGTACCTCTTTTCCTTAGTAGGACTGAGTGGAAACTCGGAGAAAGAGCAGGAAACATTGGCTTCCCTGTTCTCCTTTACACTCAGTGTTCAAGGTTCCCACTATTGATGTTTTTCTTGCCAGAACTGATCTTCTTCATTTAGAGTCCAGTAAGAAAACATGCCCATCACATAGTACATCTTTGTCATTGGCAGTAAAGTAGGTGCTGGATGAAGGTGTGCCATTTTTCTTCTTCCTTCCTAAATGATCTCAGAAGTACTAGTGTTTGAAGAAAAGACAGAAATTTATCTGTTTTCTGTTGTGAAGCAGCATTTTGGTACTTTATGCCTTGCTATGGTCCTTTTTCATCTTTTGGCATCTTTTTTAGATCTTATATCTTATCTGCCAGGAACTTTTTTTTTTTAAACGAATCAGCTGCTTTTTGAAATCATTGCCACTGTTTTAGGATCAAATTGTTGATACCACAGTAATTTCAGGGTTAAAAGCACTTTGATTATTGTGAAATTTATCGTCAGTATACATCAGGCCAAATTCTGAAAGTGGTAGCTTGGTAATTCTGCCACATTCATTTCTGTTTCAGCAGTTTTCAAATGCCAGGACTGCTTATCAACTTTTAGGCTCAGTGTGATTTATTCTCATTAGAAACGTATTCATGTTATTTTACTCTTTGTAAAAAAAAAAACTGAAGGTCAGCAACTGTCTTCTTAGAAATACTGTCCATTGTTCTATAATCAAGTAGTCTTCTGCTGAAGTTGGTTCATGTTATTTTAACTAAAATCATTTCTAAAGGAATTCTCTGTCTAGGGGTCTGTTTTCTGTGGCTGATTATTTATACCAGCAAAATGGGACAATTCTAGTTGGAAAAGGTTGTTTTAAACTTTTCCTTGAAAATGCCCAGTCCCCTCAAAGTCCATATCGTGTGGTGCTAATGAAGAACTAAAGGAGAGATACTTCAGTCTTATGAAAGTGCTTCATCACAACCTTTAAATACCTTGGAGGGAACAACAGCTTTTTTATTTCATATTTTTTAAAAATTTATATGACAGTGGAATGCATTACAATTCTTATTCCACATATAGAGCACAATATTTTATATCTCTGGTTGTATATAAAGTATATTCACACCAATTCATGTCTTCATACATGTACTTTGGATAATAATGATCATCACATTTCATCCTCATTACTAACCCATGCCCTCTCCCTTCACCTTCCACCCCTCTTCTCTATCTAGAGTTGGTCTATTCCTCCCACGCTCCCTCTCCCTATCCTACTAGCTTTGATCATTCTCAGTAGGCCCTTCTTTGCATATTGGTCTCTGACCTTCACTCTTAGAAACAGTGTACTTGAATGAAAGTTCTGCTGTGCTACCTGGACTGTGCTATACGTTCCTTCCTGGAGTGGCTCAGACCCCAGGCCCCCACAACAGTCCAGTGAGAGTACAGGCACTGGGTTGGATAGCGGGGGCTTCATTTTAAGGCAATCCCAGTACTAGAGAACTACAGGACCTCTCTTTTAGCTTTGACACTTGCAAATAAAGAGTTTCCGCTGGCAGGATTTCTTACAAAAACGTCAGAAAGAGGTGGAGAAAGACATTTAGGGAGAATATAAAGATGGCCTGGCAATGACAGGAGACTTGTAAAGGTACCAGATAGATGTAAGGTAAACTGTGAAAGTAACATTTTACGTGATTTTTCTTGTCTTGTAATTCTCAGAACAACTCCTTAGGTAGGTTTCATGCACATTACGCACAGACATGGTACTTTCCTGGTTTACATAACTGGAAACTGAAACTTAGCACCAATAAGTAGCCCAATAATGGCTCATCTGCCAACCCCCGTCATTCTTAATGACTGTACTGTCTTGCTGCAATACAATTTATTTTACTAATCGGGTCATGTTTTGAAGTGACCAGGGAAAATGTGAATCTGCCAGAGTTACAAATAGTTCCTTCAAGATGATCTTAAACATGAAGAAAGAACTGTTGGTTACAAGTGGACCGTTTTAGCCTTGGATGGGTGAATTGATTATCAGTGTAGTACCTGGTGGCAGTGAACATCAGGCATCATGGTTTTAAGATAGCCCACCGATTCCTTGGAAACATCTCTGCCTTGAGAAGATGTTAAAATGTTAACACTAATGGAATCTTAAGGGGTTTTATTTTTGGATTGTTTTCAGTTCTTTTATAGAACATTACTTAATTTTCACATAGTTTGTAGACAAAGTCCCAAGAGCTATAAATGGTCCTCTGAACACTGTATTTCACACCAGTGACATTTTCATGTTTTTGTTTGTCAGGTTGAAAAAGGCTAAGATGATATGTTGTCCATAAGTCTTTACTTTGTAAGTTTTTACACCTGGGAAAGCTGATGGCTAAGCAATTGTAAAGCTCTGGAAATTGGTGAATAATTTCATTTTAAAATAAATATCCACTTAAAGTAAAACTCCAAACATTAATAAACTTAGCACATTTGGAAAAAATTCACCTTGGAACCTATGTGTCGTGCATTATTAGGAATCAATGTTTATTTTTCCTCTCCAATGAAGGATTTCACTTATGTGATGAGATTAGCATGTACACTTTTGTGTTAATACAAATCATCAGCTATATTCTTTCTTTTTTTGTGATACCAGGGTTTGAACCCAGGGAATCTTAACCACTGAGCCACATCCCCAGCCCTTTTTTACATTTTGTCAGAGACCAGGGTCTCACTGAGTTGCTGAGGCTGGTTTTGAACTCTCGGTACTCCTGCCTCAGCCTCCCAAGGTGCTGGGATTACAGGCGAGCACTACCTTGCCCAGCTAGCTATTAATGATGACTATGATACTGTTTTGTCCTTCTTAATATGTAACTATCTATGGGCTTAAAATTTGTAGCAAGCTGAATGAAACTTGTTTGGTCATTGAAATTATTTATGCCAACATATATATCAAGATATATTATTTCCCATGACCCCCTACCCCCAAAAAAATCTTCAGTTACAATATTGTTTTATGAAACTGTAGAGCTTTAAATTTTCAGGACTGCAGGGGTTGTAACTTCTAAACAGGTGAATAAATAGGCCTGGACAGCAGGGGTCCTAACTTCTAAACAGGTGAATAAATAGGCCTGGATTTGTGAAGTGACTCTTCCAGGTGTCACAGCAGGAGGGTTGCGTTCTGTTACCTTCACTCAGAAGTTCAGAATCTCAGTGTGTCCCCTTTCCATAGACCGAGGCTGAAGGGAGGAAAGAGAAGATGAGGAAACAGGATGCAGTGTGTGTACTGGTCTTCAGCATGATGTGAATGTATGGTGTCTTGGGGGCTTCTGTTCTTCCTACTTGACCCTTGTTTTGAAGCCTTGGGCAAATTATTAAACCCTGTTGATTCATTTTCCTCTTTTTTCTTCTACTGGAGATTGAAACCTGGCGCACTCTACTACCATTAGCTACATCCCCAGCTCCTTCCCCACTCTTTATTTTTTATTTTATTTTGAAGCAGGGTCTCCTAAATTACCAAGGCTGGCCTTGAACTTGCAATCCTTCCGACTCAGCCTCTTAAGTAGCTGGGCTTCCAAATGTGAGCTACCATGCCTGACTCATTTTCTTCTTAAATGGAAACTAAACTGCATTGTGTTCTATATCTGACTTGGTTTTTTTTTTTTTGTTTTTTCCTTTTTGGGAGAGTTTGTTTTATTGGAGAGAGGAACTTTTAAACATTCTTACTGTACAAAATGGAATTTCTTTAACTGTTTATTCCCCTGAGATCATATAATTTATGCACAGATAACTGATGATAAAGTTATGATAAATTCATTGACTAAACAAATGCTTAGAATATGTTCTTCCTTCCTGCAGGCCTGTAGAAGTATTGCTAAATATCTACATTTTGTTTCTGCTTAGTCTTAAAGCAAAATGCTGGCTTCCTCAAACATAGCTGGTTATTAGAAGTATAGCAGGAGAGTTTAAGGTGACAGCTGTGGCCGGGAACCTCTAAAACATTCACACTAAGTGGTGCTTTATATCTTTAAAAATTTAGTCTGGGAAAAAATACATATCTGTATATATTCTAGAAAATATATCATTTTTCCAGTTATTAACAAAAATATATGTGATGACTCACTCATGAGAATCTATAAAATATATTTCTAGCAGACTCTAATAAATTCTTGGACCCTGTGCTCCTTTTAAGTTATATCTAATTAAGTGATTAAGAAATTTCTTTTCAAAGGAAAATAAAAGTTGCTGCGTTATTCTCTGGTTTTGGTTTTCAAAAAATACATTATGTTTAATGTTAATGTGAGCACCCTCAAAAAGGTTTGGTATTTTCAGGTCCCATTTCTTTAATTTGTAGCCTACGAAAATGATGTTGGGTTTGCAAAGGCATCTCTCATTGCCTTTGCAAATGAGGAAGCCTTATATTATCAATGGTTCTAGGAATTGTATTGTTAACTCACTGCTTATGGCAAAATTTTTATATATGAATAATAAAAAGCTCATTTACAAATGGGCTTAGTTAAAAAGGAAGAAATACCAGCACATGTGTGGCTTGATATTTGTTTTTTAAGAGCTTCATTATAATTTGTATTACTGGGAAGAACCCTAATGAACTTTGGTTTAAATAATGGAAACAATTAAAACTCCACATATTACTTGTTTTCTATCTTCCTAGCCATCCATTCTATATCTCAGCAACACCTATCTGAAAGTCTGTGATTGTCTTACAGCATTTGACAATTTTTAAAAAATGTTCTCTTATCCTCACATACTACCCAGTAGTCCTTAGTGCTTACCTGAAATCTTTGCCTGGAATTACAGATACTCAGAAAATATTTTCTAAAGAAAGTCTTCTTCATATAGAGCATTTGGTTAAGTCAGTAGAGATGATCAGCTGCTTAAGTATAGACCTGCAGTCTCGGCCACATGGTGAAGAGTTGTCACCATGGAAGTAAAGAGCAAATGTCTGGTCCTGTTTCCTAACTGCAACTAGTCACTTCAGCCTGGTAGGCTACATTGTGCAGCAAATCACCTCAAATAGTACAGTGGCTCAAATACAGTAGAGCCTTAGTCCTGGTCCAGTCGCCCAAGGCAGACCTTCCTGATGAACAGGGAGTGGTTTTCCATGCAGAAACATGATAGTCTCTTTCCATTGTGCTGTTTCACTCTTCCCAAGAGGCTTCTTAATTTTCCCCTGTGTTATTAAAAAAAAAAAAAGCATGTGGAGGTGCAACACTGGTTCTTAAAAAAAACTTGGCCAGAAGTGGCCCATGTTCCCTCTACCCAGGCTCCATTGGCAGGAGTCTAGCTGAAAGTGATGCTGAGAAATAGCCTCCCATGTTCCCAGGAATAAACCTGCATCTTGAAAAGGAAGAAGGGATTTTGGTTGACAAAAAGCTGTCCCTCTGCCATACCAGGTAACAATTTCCTCTGGATCCTGGTTGAACAGGGTTTCTTTTGGTCTTCAGATGCTTCCAAATCTAATGATATTAACATGCTCTTCATTAATGGTAATTTCAAGTGTCACATTTTCTAGAAAAAGCTAATGCTTTTTTTTTTTCATTGACGCTTGTGTCTCCTATGTTGTTAATCTCTTATATAAGAACATAAAACCTGCCAGTCCTAATGAAATGGGAAGATAGTGTGAATTCAATACACCTGTTTCTGGTAAAGAAGCCACACAGATGTCCCAGAGTGGATGACATGCGTACGACACACTCGCAAATAAGTTTTCTGTTGCTGCTGGGCTCCATATCAAAAAGTTGCTGTCTTAAAACAGCACAAAGATATTAGTTTGTAGTTCTGAGGATCTGAAGTCCAAAATGGGTGGGTGGGGCTGTGTTCCTTCTGGAGGCTGTGGGGGAGAATCTGTTTCATTGCCCATTCCAGCTCCTGGAGGCCCTCTGTGTTCCTTGGCTCCTGCCCCTTTCTTCATCCTCAGAGCCACAGTGTGCCGACCTCATATCTCTTGCTGATCTCTGCTCCTGTCCTTCTCCCTCACAAGAAACCTGTGATTCCATTGTGTCCTCTAGGATAAGCCAGGGTCATCTCCCAGACACAAGATCCCAAATTAATCATATCT
Source organism: Ictidomys tridecemlineatus (assembly GCF_052094955.1). Classification (NCBI taxonomy): domain Eukaryota; kingdom Metazoa; phylum Chordata; class Mammalia; order Rodentia; family Sciuridae; genus Ictidomys; species Ictidomys tridecemlineatus. Next base: position 15,955,636 of record NC_135490.1, read on the forward strand.
GCAAAATCCCTTTTGCCTTAAAAGGTAACATGTCCACAAAGCAAAATAAAGTCTTCTGAATTGGGGATTGGGACATAGACAATTTTTTTTCGGGGGGGGGGGGATTATTTTGCCACAGTAGGTAAGTGACTGCATACTTTTCTCAGAGAAAGCGAAACACTTGAATGAATTTTTGGTTGCTTTTTGGAAAACAATCTGCTGATCAGACTGCCTTGTAGTCACAAAATGTTGATGCTGTGAGGGACCATAGAGGTTATCTTCTCCAGCACTGGTATTCCACAGATTAGGAGCCCAGAGCCTCTAAAAACTTGAATTTTCCCAGAACTTTAAAAAAAATTAGATACATTTGCCAAGAGGTCATTTTAGCTCATAAAAGACAGAGATTTAGAACTTTCTGGGGATTTTAAGATTAAGGTAAACCAGAAACAATGGAGCACACCTGTAATCCTAGCTGTTTAGGAGACTGAAGCAGGGAGATTGCAAGTTTCAGACCAGCCTCAGCAACTTGACAAGACCTTGTCTTCAAAATAAAATTTAAAAATGGATGGGGATGTGGCTCATGGTAATCAGATGCCTAGCATGTGCAAAACCATGGGTTAGAGTCCTTGTGGTAGGCGTGGGGGTAGGGGTGGAAGGTAGCTATGGGATTCTGCAAGTTGTTCCTATTCAAATAGGTTATTAAGGAGATGGGCTCCATATTTGAGGGGAAATCTTTAATGGGTCTTCTCAGTTGTCAGGTACTTTTGTTGGCTAGAGAGAGAAAGAGTGGATATTAGAAGTCATGGATATTTTCCAGTCTCATTCTTAGCTCTTTGTTCTTTTTCCCTTTTACTTCTTTTATCTAATACTGTAGTCACTAACCATTGAACACTTGATTCCTGACTGGTCACAATTGAAATACTCTGTAAAATACACACCAGATTTCCAAGGCTTAATACAAATAATAAAATGAGAATGTAAAATCTTTTGCTAATTTGTGTTGATTGCATGTTGAAACAACATTTTGGATATATAGTTAATGTTAATTACACCTTTTTTTAACCTTTAATTAGATTAATAGGAATTTACTGTTATCTTTTCCCCAGAACTAGTGATAGTCTAATTTGAAATTTATTACCTTTCTCTTATCCTAGTTAGTATGATTAAAAGTCATGAAGCCAGATTTCTTAGAATTGGCTAATAAAAATCAAATAATTCTTATTTATATTCATAAGCAAGTAAACCTATCGTAATCTGAGAAAGTGATTTTGAATGCTGTGCCGCTGTTATTATAATATAGTAGAACCTTGAACATTCTGGGTAAAATGACAATTACTAACTACAATTAGTGACTATAATTAGTAGTTAATAATCTCCAAGAATATTTTAATCTGAGAATGGTGGTACGTACCTGTAATCCCTCTGGAGGCTTAGGCAGGAGGATCACAAGTTTGAGGCCATCCTCAGCAAATTAATGGGACACTGTCTCAAAATTTTAAAAGGGTCAGGGAAGGTAGCTCAGTGATAGAGAACCCCTAATTCAATCCCTAATACGGGGGGGGGGGGCGGATATTTTAAAGGAAGTAGAATTCTATTTATTTCTAGGAATACATGCTAATATAAGCCACATGAAGTTCTGCTTAGTCAAAGAGGCCACAGAAAAATCGTTGTCTTCATGCTTCCAGTATAATCATCATTGAATCCAAGTTCCTTTTTTAGCTGAATCGCTCTGGGCAAGTTAGCCACTCTCTCTGAAACTCATCTATAAAGTGGAACTAATAATATCTTTCTAATATGGATTACAGTATGGATTAAGTGAAATAATGTCAATGCAGTTTCTGGCCTGTGTGAAATGCTCAGACACACTGGCTCAGAAGATGGTAGGGGAAGCAGGACTGGGCACAGGAGAGTTGGACCTTGCTGCCTTCTCACCAAAGGCCTCTGTGACCCTCTCAAGCTGAAGTCAAGGTGGCCCTTTGAAGTTGTCCTCAAGTGGGGTGACAGAGTTAGCCAGGCCTTGATACAGGTCATCTCTCCCGAGGGGTCATGAGCTGGATCCAGACAGCTTTCTTCATCTGGGAGCAGTCCTGGGGTGTGTGTGGGGAGGCTGACAGGGAGGCTGTCAGTATCCTTCCTTCGGAAGGGGCACCTGGGCACCAGCGTCCCCCAGGAGTGTCCATTGCCCTCTCCCTTCTGTTGCAAAACATTACGAATGGGAGACTGTACTGTTGTGGTTGTATGAAGCGGTCATCCTTTAATTAGCCATTTGAGTTGTTTTCTGTTTTTTGTTAAAATGGAATTTTTGTTGTTGAGAAATAAATCTTTAATAAAAAAAATTCAGAAGTGTTTCCTAAAATTTCATGTGTTTTCATCATTGACAGGTGTAGTGCACACTAGTGCCACTTTTTGGCAGTGATGTAGTAAGGCCATGTAGATTTTTTTGTTGTTGTTCTTTTTAGTTGTACATGACAGTAGAGTGTATTTTGACTTATTTATACAAACAATGAGTACATCTTCTTCTGATTGGGATCCCAGTCTTGCGGTTGTACCTGATGTGGAGATTCACTGTGGTATATTCATAAATGTACATAGGAAAGTTAAATCAGATTTGTCCCACTGTCTTTCCTATTTCCTGTCTCCCTCCTTTCCTTCCCCTTTGTCTAATCTACTGAATTTCTATTCCCCTCCACTCTCTTGTATGTTAGTATCCACATAACAGAATATTCAACGTTTGGTTTTTTGGGGTATTGGCTTATTTTGCTTAGTCTCCAGATTCACCCATTTTCTGGCAAATGTAATAGTCATTCTTTTTTAATGATAGAGTAATATTCCATTGTGTATGTATACCACATTTTTTTTATCGATTCATCTATTAAAGGGCATCTATGTTGGTTTCATAGCTTAGCTGTTATGAATTGAGCTGCTATAAGCATTGATGTGGCTGCATCACTGTAGTATGCTGTTTTTAAGTACTATGTGTATAGACCGAGGAGTGAGATAACTGTGTCGAATGGTGGTTCCATTCCAAGTTTTCTGAGGAATCTCTATGTTGCTTTCTAGAGTAGTGGTTTTTTCCTTTATTTTATTTTATCCAACCTTCTAAGCTCCTAGGCCATTCTGCGAGTCCAATATTACATCCCAGTAGGATGTCGTGTTTTCGTTTGTTCGTTTGTTTTAAACTGACCTCAAAGAGAAGCTGTGTGTCCACTTTCCTGGTCCTATGAATGGAGCAGTTTGGAAAGTAAACTTTTCTATTCTACACTCTTGACTCCTCCTAAAATTTCTGAACTTATCTCATGGAACATAATGTGTAAAAGTTTTTCCAGAGCATAGTCTTAGTAGAAGAACTACAAGGCCATCAGGTAGATGAATTTAACTTTCAAAGTAATGCCAAATATTTTTCCAGAGTGTGTCACCTGAGGAAGAATACGACAGTTGAGATTGGATCCCAAGAAGTTGTAGTGGTGATGGTTGTGTTCTGTTTCACATTTTTGTGTGGGAGCTGTGGGATTAAAGGATTGTTACTATTATTATTTTTCAGTATCTTGCATAAACGTTGCATGTATTATTTTATGTCTATCGGTTATTACATAATAAAAATGCCCCCTAAGAAGGAATAAAGTTATCCAAAGTTTTATGAAATCCCTCAGGGGTCTTCTAAAGTATATGGAAGAAATCTGGTAATTTTTTTTTCCTACAGGACAGTCAACTTTGTGTAGCTTGTGGGTTCCATATCCATGGAGTCAGCCAACCACAGAAAAATACTTGGGGATAAATGGTCATGTTTGTACTGAATATATAAACAGACATTTTTTCTTGTCACTATTCCCTACACAATATAGTATAAAAACTATTTGCAAAACATTTTTATTGTACAAGATATTTTAAGTAATCTAGATATGACCTAGAGTATAGAAGTGGCTATGTGTAGCTTACATGCAAATACTGCACCATTTTATGTAAGGGACTTAAGCTTCCATGGATTTTTATATCCAAAGGGTGTCTTGGAACCAAACCCGGTCAGATGCAGCACTGTTTTTGATGTAGTACCCGGTTCTATTTATATGGAAAGAGGCATGAAAGACACTGATCTCCTTTTACCTACCTCTTCAGCTTCAGCTGTCTGCAGGGCTCATTTGGGACTGTCAGGTATCAACAGCTATTGTGTCTGCAACTTCCTCCAGGAGATATTAAGATTTAATTTAGATTGTCAGTCTTCAGCTGGCTGGCCCAAGGTGAGCTCTCAATACCTCTGTAATGTTAGCTCCATGGCCCTTTGTTGTTGCTATTCTTTGTAAAGAAGCCTTTTGCTTCTGCTGGAGGCTTGAGTCTTAAGGGTAGCTTTATCTCTGGAGAGTGAGAACCTTGCAGCCAGCTCAGGTCTCTTCTCAGTGCTCTTTGTCTTAAGATCCTGCCCCCCTCTCCCCTTCCCACTTATTGTTCTCATGTGAAAGTGCTGTATCAGATGTTTTTTTTTTTTTTTTTTTTTTTTTTTAGTATCTAAGAATATTATTTTTTGAATGCTGTAATTTTCTACCTCATACTTGGCCAGCTCCAAGGATCCCTTGGATGAACACGGCTACTTAAACCGTTTTGTTTATCAGAGTAATTTTATTTTCTGAGTAAGACATTAATAAATTTTGCATCTAGAGAAGTAACCTCATGATGAATTCACTCCTGGGTGCCGTGGAACATTTCCCCGGCAGCCTGGGTGGCAGCCTGGGTGGCAGCAGGTGAGGGGAGTGGGCTTGCAAGGTCAGGAGGCAGGAAGGGGAGAGGTGCATAGGTTTGAAGACCTAGGGATGGGGTTACTATTTGGTAATTCAAGCTTGAGGAGGTATAGGTGCCAGGGTCGTCTTGATCTTTGTGACTGAAACAAAGCTCTGGCTCGAGATACTGTACTTACTTTATTGTTTCATGAAACTTGGGTGGAATTGTTTTCAGATCCCAGGGTCCAGCCCTACGATCTACACCAAAGATACATCGTTTCCATGAGATGTGGAGTATTTCCTGTCTGCTTCCTCCCATCTCACAACATCATTTGTAGAAGCCAGGAATCTTGGCTACCAAAAAATAAAGGAAAAAAAAAACTGACCTTTGATAGCATCAGGGAAGAAATAATCCACTGGAAAGTCATCAGATAGTTCACAAAATGGTGGGGAGGTTATTTTGAGATTCTTAGTAGGAAAGTGGACTTGGACCCAGGAAGACAGACAGCAGAAGAGAATGCCAGGTTCCTTCCAGGACAGAGATGAGTCTTGGACCTGCAGTTTCACAGCTGCCACAGGATGCTGTGCTGTTAACTCTGAGTCTTTGTCACTCTTTTGGGAGCATCAAATGGGTCCACTTGGATCACATGAGTTACATCTTTGCTGCCAGAATCTAGGGACAGGCCACACAGTAGACAGTCATTTTTGATGAGTGGCCTCAAGTCAACCAGCAGTATAGGCAGTTTCCTTTATTGGCATTTTGAGTGAAAGTCAAGGAATTGAGATGCAGAAAATATGCCCAAAGTAACATTTTTTTTGTAGCCCTTTCATGACTAATAACCACTGCTCCTGTTATTCTGCAACTACTTCTTACTGTGTTGTTGCTGCTAGTTAATGAGACATAGTACTTTTTTTGTAGCTATCAGATAAATCTAATTAGCTTTATGATGATGTAGACCAGTGTTAGACCACATGAGTCTTTGGTTTTGCTAAATGTGTATGCAGCAACATTATCATCCATTGAGGAAAGGGTATTAATGTAGCACAGAAATCAGCATCAGTTATTGGGAAGAAAGAGGAATTAATCTACTTAGAATTCCAGCCAGCTTCTGTTACTGTTTTCATAAGTTCTTTGATGGCCTGTCATCATCCTAATAAAACTTATATCCCACCATCCCTCGCCTCTCTTGGTCTCACTGGTCTACCTTCAGTCATTTCTACTCACTTTCCCCCAAACACCACAGGGTCTTTGTGCAGACTCTTGGTCCCTCTTCTTGTTCCTCCTTCAGACCCCAGCTCAAGTTTAATTTCCTAAGGAAATTAATTAATTCATGCCAGGACAGGTTAGAATCCTTTCAGAGTACCATACATATCTTTTCCATAGTATCAATAATTACTGTTTTACATTTGTATGAGGGATTGATTATTAACTTGTGAATAGTTGATTAATGCCTATTTCAGTATAAGCTCAGTGGGAACAGGATTCTGTCTGCTTTTGCATAATATTCTATTCCTAGTGCATGGTAAATGAGGGAAATCAAATGTTGAGCAGAACTGAACAGTTGTTATCTGCAGTATAAAGCCCATGGTTATTCTTACATAGCATCAAATGGTGACCATTTTTTTGTGAAATTATCGACTGATAGAAAATAATGAGTGACCCAAACTACTAAGCAAGACAATCAAAGAAATGAAGAATGAAGTGTTGGTGGTCTTAGAGGATATTTTGATAAAGCAAGACAGCAAAAGGCAGCACTCTTTCTGTTCAGATAGTGTTTTAGGGAAAAAATTACAAGTAGGGGCATGTATTTTGATTTTGTTTTTTTAGAGAATAATCCAACACTTAGAGACTGTTGGTTGAATTGACCCCTGATGGTATAAACAGATAATTATAAATGGGTTTATTGGAGTAGCTTCTAGAACAGAATATTTTTTTCATCACTGATAGTCTCCCAGACGATTATTGCCTCACTTATCTGGAAGAACAGCTTTAGGGGCTTTGAAATACCATTTCTGTATTTGCATTTTGTGTTTATTATGGGGGAAAAGAGTACCTCCTTGTAGCACAGAAGAATTTATAGTGCATCCTGGTATATAGGAAAGACTAGTTTTGCTCCACCTCTGGAAGGCCTAATGATTCCAAGACATGATCTTGTGTTTCTTTGCCACGCGTTTGAAAAGAGTTGAGCTGGCTAACAGTGTCTGTTAGGCAGGTAGGTATCTGGACATACAGGTGTAGCCTCGTCCTGTATTTTCTGAGTTCCTAAGCAGCAATCTATTGCATGGTTCTGGTCTAAAATACCTTCATATGACGAGGTTTGGTTCATGAAGGAAAAATGATGTTTTTTCAAGTTTGGAACTATTTCACGCTTACAGTGTGTTTTTCCCCCCTCAAGAATGTTATTTAATTTTAAATGTAAGAAGGTTCTATTTAAAGGTTTTCCCCCATCCTGTTGCTTTGTATGTTTGAGGAACAGATGGAATTGAAAGCGTGTGATGCTACAGGCAGGACTGAGGGCTGCTCGAGTGAGGGAATGTGTCCTCCTAGGGCGAGCACGTCAGAGGATGTACGACTCGGCACCTGCCAGCGTAGACCTGGATTGTTCATTAAAGATGGCTTAGTTTGCATTCTAGGTGATACTTTATGAACCAAGGATATCCATAGCCATACCGTGACACCAAACTTTTCACTTTTATGGCCACGGATAAGTACAGGCATGTCATCTGAAGTTTGCTCAGTAGCCTGAGATTAAAGACTAGGGGACCAAAGAAGAAAGGTCGCCATGCACCATCAGCCAAGTGTCTTCTCTGAGAAACTGTGTATGTCCCAGCTAGGATGGTGGGAGTATGTCCGTCAAAGTGGTAGGTGAGTGGCATGTGGCATCAGGGTTTCAGCCAGGCGCTAGTAGCTGGCCTGCATCAAGGCTCATGTGAGTGGGCCATCTGGGGATCAGGAGCTTGTTCTGGGGCATAGAGTGCTAGAAGAAACTAGGCTGCTGCCATCTGCTGTGGTTCAGAATGGGTCCCCAGACTAGAGATGCTGTCAACTGGGGTAGCCTAGGAGAGGACAGGAAAGATGAGGCAAGGAGGACATTTTTATCTGATTTATCTTTTTTTTTTTTAACTGGTTGTGGTGTGTATTCTCACCAGCGGTGATAGATAGTGTTATCTCACCTAGAGCAGCTCGTTTTGGCGATCACACTGCAGTATGGAGAAGAACACCCAGAATGCAGAAGGACACTCTGGACGCCACGGCCAGGACAAGAAACTGTCACACATTTTTTTCTGGACCCTGAATGTAGTTCCTAAGCTATTGGTAGAGGGTTTTTTTTTTTATTTGTTTTAAGTCTCCTTTCCACAGTTGTTGGATGATTGACCAACTCCATTTCACTACTGGAGCCTCCTGTGTTCAGTTTCCTATTTCAGGGCAACTGTTTCAAGTCTTAATACAGTCTGGAAGGATGTGTTCGTGGAATGCTTAGCTTTCAAGAAACACATCATGTAGAGGTGAGGAAAATTAGGAATCCTCAGGACACTTAATAGTGGGATCCAGACAAGTGACTTTCCATTCCTGTGTCTCGAGAATCTTCATCTATAAAATGATAAGATTTGGAGATGATTATTTCTGGGTTCCCTTGCAGTTCTAATAATAAAGTCCAAATGAATGGCATGGAAAAGAATTGCTCATTAGCACCTGTATGACAGCAGCTAGAGCAGCTCCTGAAGGTGTTGGGCCATGTGACAGTGCTGGGACCTGCCCCAACTCCCACATCAGCATCCTATCACTTTGCTGTTTCAGTGCGAGGGAATGTAATGTGAGCCTAGGGAAAGCCAGAGAGCCTGTTATTAGGTGAATGTTTCGACCATCTTCTATTCTGCAAGTAAACCGAAGGTGACCTCCTCTTAACACCTCCCACCTCCTCTAACCCTTCTAGGTTGCTGGATAGGGGTGCTTATTTATACTTTGTCTTCTGTCCAGAGTTCAACTCAATCTGTGTGTGTGTGTGTGTGTGTGTGTGTGTGTGTGTGTGTGTGTGTGTTAGTTCTAATGGTTCCTTGATGTTTTCCAAGGAAAGCATGAGGCATCTTCCTAGACACCACTATTGTTCTCATTTGGAATCTGTGAGCTGTTCAGTTTATTGGTACTCTGAAAGGTGTTCACCATTATGTTATGGCAACAGAATTTCCTAATCTTTCTACCCATCACCCTCAGCTGAATGTGAGTGCTCAAGGTCAGGGGCCAGAGTGTGTGTTTATTCCCAGCACCTCATACCTAGTTGCCACAGAGTAAAGATGTATTAAATTGAATTCCTCTCTCTGGGACTCTTCCTGAAGAGAAGTTAAGAAAGCTTTCCTGTTGACCATTAACTGTGACCCTTTTAAGAAGCCTTTCAGGGTTTATATATCAAATAGTGTCCCCATTTAGAGAAAGTGTTCAAAGGTAAAGTACCAACTCCCAGCCTTCCAATTAGTTTGCCTTGTTAAGTTTTTCCTACAGTTTTGGTTGATTATAGAAGTCACCTTCATTTTCTGCTGAAGCATGTAGGGAAAGTCATTTTGTTCTTTTAAACAGTTGTTGCTCTCTGGGAGGCCTGCCTTTATATTATAGGAAGCAGGCTGTCTGCATAGGCTGGCTAATGTCTAGAAACAGCCCAGGCCTTAGAGCAGGGCTGGGGCGGGACGGAGCAGCTGGTGTGTCTTGATGAGAGTGATTCTTTCCTGTTGCATCAAATTGTGTATCTAGCACCAAGACCATAGGAGACAGTAAATATTGAAGGAGGAAAAGCCTTGTTCAGGAAATAGTTGGAAAGCCAGGTTGTTTAAGGTTGTTTAAGATGTGATATGTTGCAGGCATAGTCACTGCATCTTTACTTATAGCAAAGGACTAAGCTAAATGTCCAGTAATATGACTGACAAATATAATACGTCCATATGCAGCTGTTAACAATGGGGTAGGGGGAGCTTTATATGTGATGATGTAGAATGATGTTGATGATAAGGGGAAGAGCCAAAACCAGCAAGAATATACATCATGCTTCTACTTATTGTTGACCTGAGGAAAAGGGACAAACAGCATGTAAGGGAGAGTTCACTGTGAAAAGATGTATCTACGGTGGGCAGCAGTTCTTATTTCTGGGCAAGGAGCTGAGCAATCAGTATGGGAAGGAGACATAAATTTCACTGCATGCTTGTTCCTTAGCAGAAGAAAAAAAACAAAAACCAAATTCTTTGTGAAATCTGGTAGAGAAAGTGGGGGGTACCTGTTTTATAGTGAAGTAGTGTGCCTGTTCCATAAGTGGTCTCTGAGTCCTGTTCTCTACCAGGGCCTGAATGTGGGCTGAGATGCAGGTGATTTCAGACAGTGAGGAGTGTCCTGAAGACAGGGGAGGTTGTGAAGAAGAATGACTGGGGTGGAGAGAGGGAGGTAGTTTTAGACAGAGTGGCCAGATGAAGTCCCTTTGAAAAGGTCACCTTAGAGCTGACCGCTGAGTGATGAGAAGCCAGCTACATGAGGGATCAGGGTGGGGACAACAGAGCTCTAGGCAAGAAGGTGGGTGGGTGATTCAGAAAAGCTTCAGAAAGGAGGCAAGCTCACTTCCCATGCATAGGTTGAGAGGAAGCCACAGTCTGGAACATCAGCCTGGAATAAAGAGGTGGTCCTGCCTGAAGAGACTGTAATATTGGCAAGTGGTGGGGATCAAACGTAGGTCTGCAGGATGAGGCTGGAGCACCAAGGCCCTGAACACTAGAGGTCCTTCTAGCTGTGCCAGCAAAGAAGGACATGTTCAGGGATGTGAACCATCTGCAGTTCCCTTCACTGTGTCTAGTTATGAATTTATATTCTGGCATAGAGAATAGTGGCAAGGACAGAAGGATACTTTTTCCTTCCTGAACTGCAAAAAGGTTCATTACAGATTTTAAAAGGAAGGGACACCATAAAGAGCATATGCAGGAGACAGCGCAGTGTGAGAGTTTGAGTCCAGGCTCTGTCACAGCGTCCCAGGTGTACTCTACTCTCCTAACCTGTGCAAGGATTGCAGTACCATCAAAGCCACCTCACAGAAGTGCAAGTTGAGACCCCAGTAAGATACTCTATTCTATAAAGTTTTAGGTGCTGAATCCAGGCACAGTTTTGTACCCCTGTGATCCCAGAGACTTGGGAGGCTGAGGAAGGCAGATATCAAGTTCGAGGCCAACCTCAGCAACGTAAATTGAGACCCTTAGGGAAATTAGTGAGACCCTGTCTCAAAATAATTAATAAAAAGTGCTGGGCATGCAGCTCAATGGTAAAGTATCCCTGGGTTCAATCCTTTGTACCAATGAATAATAAAAAGTTTTAGATGCTGAACAGGTAAAAGTGGTTATTAGTCCAAGGGTAATTCCAGTTGGACAGTCACTCAGTAAAGGATGGTACATTTTTGCTATAATTCCCCAGAAATGAAGTTGGATAGATTCCATTTCTCTATATGGTAGCATGTGGTTTTCATTCTTTTTTTAAAAAAAAAAAACATTTTGATGGGGAAAAGAAAATTCAGTTCATCAGGAAACATATTCTTACTCCTCCTGATGTGGCTGGCAGGTAGCCAAGGGTGTTTCTTCTAAACCAGTGTTCTCTGTTCAGAGCCGTTCTGAGGCTCTCATATCTTGGACACAGTACTTTTTGAATTTTTAACCTTAGCTCTCTGCCAGTTCCTTTATGGTTCTACCTACCTTAGGCTTATTTTGGTTAAATAGAGGTTTGCCCATAGAATTGCCATATGCTTCAGTTAAGATGATTATAAATGGTGAGCTTTATTACGTTCTTATAATACCCCACTTTTTATGTCTTTGGATCATGCTCTGTAAAGTACAGAGACACTACTGAATTTTAATTCCAAATGACAGTTATTCCGTGGCTCCATTACCAGGGAAGAGAAGAAAGTGTACCTCAAAGTAGACAAAATGATGACATAGACTGAACTTTATGTCACCTTCTGGGGAAGCAGAGCCCCAAGATCTTTTAAATCCTACTGTTCCATTATTACACCAAAATTAATCAGTGTCTTTGTCTTTCATCATAGCTGAAGCCCAAGTACTTCAGCGCCTGGAAAGGAAAGAGATCTAAACGGGGGTGAGGGAAAGCCCCTCTCATGGGGCTGAAACAGAACTCGGAGCACAAGCACCAACTTTACCTGGGCTCACTGTCAGTGCACTAAGTAAGGCAAAAGAATGTCATTATTTGGCTCTATACTATACAGAATTTGTAGTCGTGTCAAGGAAAAATTTCAATGTGAAGATGCATTGGGTTCAGGCTGCAGTCTTCCCAGAGTGGTATTTACAAACTGTTTTTGTTATTAACACGGAAACTTCCTTTACCTGGAAGTTGTTCTTTCATGGGTGGCCCTCTGCCCCTACGATGCCAGATAAGTCAGGCAATGCAGTCGGGATTATTGTGCTGAAAGCTAACTTCATGTGTCAAGAACTAAAATTACCTTGTTTTCAACAGTGTTCAACTTGTAATGTTTCTGGAAGGTTGCATGATCTTATGTACACGGACAGTGTTTAGGGTGCTTGAAAAAGCTGATTGCCCCTCATTGATCTGAGTTGACTTTATTGATCTAACTCTGAGCCATATTTAAAGTTGCTATGTGCTAATCCCCCAACTTTTCTGTATGACCAAGAAGTAGCTAACATCTTTCTTATTCATATGCCTACCAGCTGGCAATTCCACTTTAAATATGTGGCTCTAGTAGTCTGCGGTCATCAGAGACATTTAATTCTTTGGAATAGCAGTACCATGTGAATGGCTGTTAAACAGAGTGTGGCCTGAAACAGAAAAGAAGGGAAAATTATTGATCATGGAGAAGCTTTTGTAGCTGCCATCCTTTCACTAGCCTGTAATTGATTGAACCTTTTGATACCCTCGGCATTTTTTCACCCTTTTGGAAATTTAGCTCCTTCCTGCCCCACATGGTGCCTTACAGATTACTTGAGACTTTTATTTGTGGTATCTCTATTTTGTTGTTGACATTAATGAGCTTACTGCACAATATCACAAGAGAAATGGTGTTGCTATTTGAAATGTTAATGAATTGCTTGCCTGGCCGGTTGCCATTTGTTCCAGCGCGTGAAGATGTGTGTGTGTGTGTGTGTGTGTGTGTGTGTGTGTGTGTGGAATAGAGAGAAGAGTAGCAGGGGTGGGATTGCATTTTTTTTTTCCTCTTTGCAGCCAGTGACGTGAGCCGTGCCTGGAACAATCAGACTCGCTGCAAACAGGGTAGTTGAAGAAGCTGGGGAGGCAGCCTGGTGCCTCTTAAGCTAAGGCGGATCACAGCGCTCAGGAGCTGCTCAGGCACAACCGGCAGAGTCCCTCCAGCGTTAGAGCCTTGTATCGGGTGGAAAGTGCCTTTTTCTTTCTCCAAACCCCTTGTCTAGTGGACCTTCGAAATGATTGGCGTGAATAGTGTTCAGAGTACCAGCAAGGTACGGGTGAGGACCTCTGGTTCTGTGAAATATTCCCGGGAGGATTCTATCCGGCGGCAGTCCCACCGGTCAAAGTCTATGAAAATTTCCAACTCCTCAGAGTTTTCTGCTAAGGAGACCAAGGTAAAGAAATACTGTGTTAAACATTATTGACAGTGGTATGGTGGGGTAACAGCAGTCTCTGGTGTGTGATGTGCAGTGACAGACTGAGAAAGTAGCAGGGAGTATAAAATGGCTCTAAGATAATCAGGTGGGATCCGGCAAAAGGGCTGGTACCTGAACTCCAAAGATTGCTGTGGTGTAGGTCGGATTTGTACAGAGCCAGTTTGTAGAAGGGCAGGGGAGAAGCGATGCTCAGATTGAGATGACCGTGGGAAACGTGGTTAGCACCTTGGTCTTATTTGTAGTCTCAGGAAGGTTGCCTTGACAAATGGTTTTTCAGTGCAGCATATTTTTAGATCATCGGGAATGTAGGGATGTTATATGTGATTTTATCTTTCGGTGAGCTCCTTTTGCCTGCCTTCCCCCAGTCTCTCTCCCTCCCTCAATATGTGGAGCTCATGTACACTAGTGATCTGGTCCTGTTCTACTCCATTCTGGTCATGTTTATCCCCAGGTGTGTGCAATTAGGAGAAATGCTTTCCATGTTCCTCACATGCGTGTACCGGGGTGCCATGCATCCATTAAGCCACTTGTGTGTTTGCGGCCGTCTTTGAGATAATAAAATCTTTGTTCATGTGGAATGTGAGGGGAGCGATTACGTAGTGAAGTGGGCATTTACTACATGCAACATATTCTTGAGATTCTTCCCACCACCATCTGTGTGAGCAGGGTACTCAGAAACACTCCCACTCCACAGGTTTAAAAATGGAATAATGGAATCATATCACAGAACTCTAGGGCTGGAGATGGGCTGATTCTGAGATTCCGAGGCTTGATAATGTGCAGAGCCAGCTCCAGGAGTGGATCTCAGTGTCACTTCAGCCCTCTCATGAGCTCTCTCCAGACCCACCAAGTGACATCAGGCTTTTGCCCTCCCACCTTCTGCCACGGCCCTTGTCTCCTCCCTCCCAGTCCCCTTCCTTCTATGATATAACATTATTAAAAGTCTTTGGTAATAACAGGTTCCCCTCAAAATATGGCAGGCAGAGGAGGGTGGAGAATATCTTAGTGTGACTCTAAGAAATATGTTAGCTTTCCATCCACCCCCTTAGATTATGACACAGTGAAGTCTCACCCCATCAATCATTAGCAAATTGTTTGGCTCCATCAACTCTTCAGATGTGGATGCTACTTCCTCAGGTTTTTGTTTTTTGTTTTTTTAAGCAATAGGTTTAGGAATAAACATGTGCCTCCACAGTCTTTTAATGTGACCTCAATGGAATATATTGGTTCCTACCAAACTATCATGAGATATCCTTTGGCATGCTGACTGTGGTCTCCTGCTGAGATAGACCCCAGGGTTTAAGATGGTGTTAAGTAATCAAATGTGTGTAGGCATATATGTGATTTTAGCATGGCTCTCAAATTTGCTTCTCCAAGGAGCACTAGCTGACACCTCTGGATTTTGTTGTATACATCTTAATGCACCTTGTACTCATAGCATTGCAATCAGAGGCTGTGGGAAATCAGAGGTCAGGATCATGAATGCTGTTCTAGTCCTGTCACGCATTCTGATAATACAAGTGCTTGGTTATTAGTGGGTTTGTCCAGAATTAGGGTTGTGTTATGGCATGCGGAAGCCAACCCTGGTAGCAATGGAGCAGGTTCTCCACTGCCTTCTCTGTTTGTCACACAGCATAGGTATTTCTGTGTCTGATAGGTGTCTATCCAAGAGAAGGTCAAGCACTTTTTTTTTTTTTTTTAAATATTGCAGACCTTGCAAGGAGTCAACAGTATAAGAGGCACCTAGTAGAATTATGGTCAGGAGGCTGTTACATGATACTCTGGAGATTATATCAGTTTTATTATTATTGTTTTAGAGGCATGTATGGTGTCTTAAGTCCTGAGTCCTGGGATGCATACACAAGCTCCCAATATCTGACAGATTTTTTTTTTTTTTAAGAATTAGGTAGTCTTTTAAAATGGAACACCAGAAGTAACTAATACAGAATTGTTAGAACAGGAAATTAGGTTGATTGAACTTCATCATTTATTAGCCATTTTTGTCCCCCAAATGAAGTAAACTGGATAACACATAGGCTGTATGCTGAGTTAGGGAACCCAGTTGTACTACAGACATGTCTAAATACAAGGCAACATGTATTCTTACCCACACTGTATACATTTTACTCCAAGTGTTAATAAAGTTCTCATTCACCTTATGCCTAGGAGTACTTGCCTAGTGCTTAAAAACAAATCAGAGTTTCTTCCTGCTAATCATGTAAATAGTGCTTTTTTCCTGATTCCATAAAAAATGTAGGCTGTCTAATCTGTTAATTAGAAGACATTTTTTTTCTCCTGTCACCCCAACCCCCATTAAAAACAGTGGTACAATATCACTAATTCACGATACACTTGGGGTTTAGTGTTTTCTGAAGAACTCTGCCTCGCTCTTTCTAGAACAGAATGGGTGTAATGATCATTTCTCCTTTTCAGAGAGTTGGAATTATTGCATGCTTCTTATTCCTTTCAAACTTTCATGTCTGTAGCTTTGTTTTACTTGCCATTAAACACAAAATGGTTTATTTAAATATCGATTCATCCATAATTCTCACTTTTCATCTTGTTTATTCATTTTTTGTTCTTCATTTGAGGCAAGTGTTAAAGAACTTATTAAAGAATTGGATACAAGTTGTCTTTAATTTTGTGAAGTACTTTTAAAACTATTTGATCTAATTATTTTAAATAAAGAAAATTGGATCTTTTAATCACTTGTGGCTCATATTGACAGTCAGAAGCATGTCCCTTAACATCCTAAAATACAACTTCTATATGTTTTCTTTAAAAAATGATTGTTTGTGTGAACTCTTTATCCTTTAAAGTGATTTAAGTCCTGTTATTTCCTCTGGAGAGTGTGATTTTATCCTTGTCTAGATAATAGTCCTTACCTCAAATTCTGAAGCAGATAAAATGGGAAAGACCAACACAAATGTTTTGGAAGATATATATATATATATATATATATATATTTGTATTTTGTAGTTGTAAAAACTAGCATTCACTGTTAAAATTCATTAAGTCGGACTTTGACTTCAGCCATTGTGTCTGGTGGCCACAAGGGGCAGTACAGACCTGCCTGCTGTCAAGCCTAGGTGGTTGCTCTGCCTTGGACAGAAGTAACATTTTGGAATCAAATTTTTAAAAGTGAAGTACTCCAGAATTCGGAGTTATGCAGTATACCATGTTGATTTTAAATTATTTTTACATTTGTGTTTAGTAGCGGGGGGCGTGCTGGGTATCAAACTCAGAGCATACGTTCTCCCAAGAACATGGTGATTCAAGCCTCAGTTCTGCCAGATGTTTTGATAGTTTTCCTCTGAATCCTGTTACAGCTGGTAAATCAATAATTTTGGTATTGCATAGTTTGTAATTCGAGTAAGGCTTGAAACATAAATCTCTAAAAGTTAGTGTTGATAATCTTTTCCCCTTTCCCATCTTTTGCTTTGGCACCATGTGTTTGGATGGGGCTGGGAGCAAGTCTCATCCTGATTTTTTTTTTTTTTCTTTATGTGGTTGAGGGTGAAAATAGCATGCATGTTTGAATCCTTGAGGCATTTTTGGAGGAAGAGATGAGGCTAGAGATCCATTAAACTCCTCATACTTGGGTTGTGCTGAGTGAAAGCATGGGCTTTCTAGGCCAGGATGCCATTCAGGTCTCGCCTGGATTTTGCTTACTAATTAGTATAGTGCACCTAGACAAGTCACTTTTCCTCCTTGATACACATCCATAAATTTGGAGGTGGGAAAAATCATATATTTCTGTGAGCAGTGTGAATTTTAGAAATCTTGAAGAGATGAGTAGGGTAATTTCTGCTCTAAAACAAACTAAAGATTAAGTCAAGGGAGATGAGTTTTGAATAAACCTCTTCCTGTACTAGTAAGAGATGTTAACTATAGCCATGTGAAAGAAAAATGGAAATGCTTTGCTCCAAAACACTGCTTTGGGAATGTCTAATTCATCGCTTCGTAAAACAGAAGCAAGTTGAAAAGCACTATCAACTCTATTCTCTCCATTCTGCAAAGGCTTTGCTTGCTGTTTCTCCAGCATGGTTAGGTAAATGCTAATCACTTCTCCCTCTGAGAGTCAAATCCAGCCACAAAAGAACCCCAAGAAATCTTTACAAGGCCCTTTGCAACCCTGAAGTTTTAGTGGGAGGTTTGCAGAGTGCTGGCTTTCTCTCCTAGGTCCCTTTCATTCTTCAGGCTAAGGCTAGAGCCTGGAAAGCAGATTCTGGTCAAATTCTGGATCGTTCATAATTGTTGATTTAAAAATGTATGTCTTATGTAATTTGAGAGAATTGTGGAAATTCGAGAGAATTGGAGAAAACAGTGACTTAAATTTTTTTGAAAGTGTATTTATGTATTTTCTTAATTCTTAAATTGCAGCACAACATCCTTTAACCTTGTAAATTCACCTGTTAACTCTTTTCAGAGAGAGAAAGAACACTTGAACTGTTAGGTCCACCTATCAGGAAACCTCTGGCACTAGTTATAACGCTGGCAGGTTGAGGGAGTCAGAGAAGAGGTGTCTTTTACGGAGTAAATCTAGTAGGGATGAAGACAGTTTCATCACCAGAGCTGTTTTTCTTTTATTGATCCTACTCTTAATCCCCACTTCTTGTGTTCCAGGAGGTTATGCTCTTCCTATAGGTGTGCTTCTGCCAAATGAGCACATCCTGATGTCTTATGGGATTCTTACCCAGAGAAGATTTTCAGAAGAAACTTGGCTCCTTTGGGAAACTAGTGCTGCAAGCTCTATCGTTGCCAACAGCTGTGTATCCCCCTTACAAATTGAGTCAGATTTTTTTTCTTTCTTTTCTTTTTTTTTTTTTTTTGAGTTACAAAGCTGGCAGAATGACTTAATTGTGTTGCCGGGGTTCTTGAATGTGCTTCCCTCCAATTTCTTTTTTTTCCCCTATGTTCTTGCCTTTTCTGTGATTTTCTCAGGTTGTACAAATACTAGCACCTTTTAAAAAAAATTATTGGTGCATTATAAATATATGCAACAGTGGGTTTGTTGTAACATATTAATACATTCACACAATATAACAGTATAATTTGGTAAGTTAGCACCTTTTGGCAGGGCGGGGGGGAGGAGGGGATGTACAAATGATTGTTTAGGAGTAAATGTTGAACAATCTATGCTCCTGATGGAGTGATACTTGTTGACCTGTGAATGTAATTAGACGCACACCTCCACCATTTCACTGTTTACCATTTTCACTTGAGTAAAGTGCAAGTCTTGTTAGTTTGGTTTGAGTCTCTAAAATAACTCCCAACGCCATTCTCTGTTCTTGCCCTGTTCCCCTGATTGTTATCGAAAGCTCCATCCTTGTCCTCAATACCAACCCAATAACCAGGACGTGTTTGAAGAAAAGGAAAAAAAAGGATTATTGCTTGCTAGCAAGGAAAGGCTCAGGGGACTCCTGTCCCAGAGGCTATGATTCTGTCTATGGGGGGAACAGTGGGCTTTTAAAGAGGTGATTCAAAGGCTACATGTTCTTTGTGGGAGTTGTAATTCACTTGTTAATTTGGGAGATAATATTTCTGAGATCTTCTAGTGCCATTCCCAAAGTCTGAATTGCTTCCTTCCTGTGTTGGGTGTGTGCTCAAGGACAGATAACTCTGCCTAGGTTGGGAAAGAAAAGTAATCCTGTTTCCCCAAGATTAAGAAGGGAGGGAGGTAAAAAAGGGGGTGTAGAGAGAAACAGGCTAATAAAGCGAGGATGAGGAATATTCATGTTTTGTTTTTTCTTAGAATGGAGCTTTTCCCAGTTTTCAGGTATCACTTCTGTTGTTCCTTTTTGGGGCCTCTTAGATCCTTGTCATGGTGCAGGGAGAATGTGTCGTTTAATGTGCAGATGTGATGATGAAGGTAGAGATTGTCAGACTAGACTCTGGTGGCCCTCTCAGATCCAGCAGATTTTAGCTAGACCACCTGAAAAGGAACTATGGCCTCAGACAGCCTATCCTCAAATATAAGCAAGATTAGGGTGAGTTAGAAGTTCAGCTTGGTCCCCCAGGCAGTACAAAATTGGGGCTGGGTAACAATCCTACTGATCTCCCAGATAAGTGCTCTTGAAGGGTTGAGACCCTACCTAACAAGCTGTGGCAAGCAAGGAAAGGGCTTTCAGAAAAACTGCTCCTTACTGGCCCCAAGAGGAACAGGTGAAATACCAGTATGACACTTTCCTTCCCCAGTGCGCTTTCTTAAGTTTTTTAATTTTTTTTATTTATATATGATAGTGGAATGCATTACAATTCTTATTACACATATAGAGCACAATTTTTCATATCTCTGGTTGTATACAAAGTATATTCATACCAATTTGTGTCTTCATACATGTACTTTGGAATAATAAGGATCATCCCATTCCACCATCATTTCTAACCTCATGCCTGTTCCTTTCCCTTCAATCTCTCTGCCCTATCTGGAGTTGGTCTATTCCTCTCATGCTCCCTCTCCCTATCCCACTATGAATCAGCCTTCTTATTATCAGAGAAAACATTGGCCTTTGTTTTTTGGGCATTGGCTAATGTCACTTAGCATTATCTTCTCTAACTCCATCCATTTACCTGCAAATGCCATGATTTTATTCTCTTTTATTGCTGAGTAATATTCCATTGTGTATATATGTCACACTTTCTTAAAAACAGGTAAAATAGAAATGCCTTTGAGAATACTTTCATTATGATTGGGCAGTGTCACAAGGGACATTTTGTATGCCTCATCAGCCTCCTGCTGTGATCTCTGAGGCTATGATTAAGTGGAACTTACATGCAGCAAGAACTTTTAAAGTTAGAGCTTATGGGAACAATACTCTTCTATCTCTATACCCACAAAACTCAACAAAATGACAGCGGGAATTCATGGGTCTTCAAGGACATGGGCGAATGAGAGGGTGCCCTCAAGATGTCAGGAATTGTTGAAAGATGGAAAGTAGATAGCCTAGTTAACTATTTTGGCCCCCCAGAGCAAGCTGAAATCCAGGTGCCTGTAGACCTGGAAGCAGGGGACTGATTTGCCCCCACAGAACCCAGGGGAGGCCCAGGATGGGGAGCGCTAGGTACCTCTCAGGGCAGTGGGTCAGAACAGGAGGATGCCCTTCAAGACTAAACTTAGTCACTGGGTCTCCTAGATGCCTTCTCCTACTATATGTCACCAAGTGACCCTTCCTCCAACATTTTCTCCTCCAGGATGAGTTTAACCAGAGGCTTTGGACTTAGGAGATCAGACTTAAGGCCTGCAGTTGACCTCATGTTGAAAACAGGATTGTGAAAAAAACACTTCACCAAGGAAGAGTCTTTTCCCTCTCCTCCCCCATGTTGTTTTCCTCATTTACTTGAGGAAGTAGAAGACATGGCACCCAGGGCATTTAATAGTGCAGATGGATAGGGAGGCCCAGGATAATGGCAAAGGGAAGCCCTTGGGCCACAACTGTGCAGGAGCTGGAAACCAGGCAATCACAAGGAGTGGGAGCAGGAGCATTCCTGATGGAGCATGTGCTTGCAGGGCTGCAGAGAGGAGATGTGCAGAGTGTGGAGGAGAACAAGAGGTGAGTTGATAGTAAACAAGGTAAAACACGGCAGCAAAATGAAACTCGAGAAGTTTAGCTAAAAGGGAATGTAGCTTAGTGTAACACACAGCCCAGGCAAGAGTAGGACCTATGTGGTCCTAATAACATGGACACTGAAGATGGACGAGTCTGCAAATTGTGAGACCATTTTACTAGATTTGGAGGGAGAAGAAAGAGTGTGTGTGTGTGCGTGTGTTTGGGCATGCCCGCCCGCTCACACACTCTCACGAGAGAGCTTTATAGTCTTATTTTGTTTTTCCAGAATTCCACAGCTATGAGTTCATAGTGCATATTGAAAATAGAAAGCCCCCAAAAGGAGGTTACCACTGACAGTAGAGTTTAGAGTTGTTTTCATTATATACCTTTTGGTAATTTGAATTATGTAAATGATATATGTCCATTGGCTTGAAGATTTTTTAACACAAATAGACTAAACACCATATATAGGTACATGTGAGACCCAAGTAATTTCGAGTGACTAGAATGGTTTGTGAATCTCATTTCACTTTGTGTTTCGCAAATATGAGACAATAGGGTTCCCTTTAAAAAGAAAAAAGTTGAATCCTTTTCAAGACTGTCCTCCAGCACTTGCGAGTCTAGAACATATTTTGCTGCTAGTTGCAAATATTAGTGATACTGGCCATTTCTGGAGAAAATTTTTTATTCTGAGCTTGTCCATGCTACTTTGATGGAATGATGATAATAGTAGTTTTGTTCTTTTAAAAATTTTTATTTTTTTTTCCTAGCAAAATGAAATATTGGCAATTCTGTGTAGATCCCCAAAACTTCTTTTTATAATTTTCTTGTTTATGAAATCTGAAAGCCTAGTATCTTGCTGAACTAGATTATTTAATTTGGCTGTATTGATTGTCATGGATAAAATCTATTTCCATTTGGTTTGTCCTCATTGCTTTGTCTAATGCATGGAAATGACAGGGAACAAATGCCAGGCCTAGTGTTCTTTCTAAATGTCAAAGTCCTCTAGGGATTTTTTTTTTTTTTAAACAAGTGATTTATTAAAAAGGACTCCGCTTGTCACCCAACTTTTTTTTTTTTTTTAAACTGGGCACAGTACCTTCATCATCATGTTCATAATGATTAATTATAATTAATCATTTTTTCTCAGGTATTTAAGAAATACTGCAATGATTTACAAGGTCATTTGAAATTTGTTCTTATATTCTCAAATAATAAAGCATTCTTTCTTAGGGTATATGCCTGCTGTTTTCAATCATAAAAAGACTTATCAATGAGAGGGGTCTAACAACAGATTATAGTATGTACAATCCAGAATCACCTTTGAAATTATAGGTTTTAGTTATCTCTCTCAACAACATGAATTATCTATCCAAATTGAGGTATTTTTTTTTTGTTTTTGTTTTTGTTTTTTTATTTACTGGGCATTGAACCCAGAAGTGCTTTACCACTGAGCCACTCCACAGCCCTTTTTAATTTATTTATTGACAAGTCCTTGCAAAGTTGCCAAGCTGGCCTTGAACGTGGAATTCTCCTGTCTCAGCCTCCCAATTTGCTGGGATTTATAGGTGTTTGCTTCTGTGCCCAGCTCGAGATAACTTTTTGATAAATAAGTGACACTTTCAAATGATCAAGATATAAAACTTTAAAACAAAATCAGTCAATGACTGTAAGCACAATGAACTTGGGACTCAGGATGTTCACACAGGTCAGAGAATAGTGACATATGCTGAAGAATACCCTGGCAGTTAACCTTTCATCCCTATATGGAATAAGGTGTTTGCTAAGACTTTAATTCCATAAACTTCTAAGGGTTTCTGCTTTTAAATCACATCCACATCATGTTTTAGGACACTCATTTTTAATATCTACTTAAAATCCTCTGGTGGTTACCCAACATGCACAAAATAAACCCCTACTATGCTCTAGACCCATGTTGACCCACTTACCCATTTGCCCTTAGGCACAGCACACTAGGTTCACTGGGTCCCCACAACCAGCCTATTATGCAGGCCTGCCCAGCACAGCCATGCCCAGGGACTGCTTGGTCTGTCACTCACCTGTGCATGGCTGCTGCTCTTATTCATGGCCTAGGTCTCCTTGTTGATAGGTTTTCTGTGACCAGTCAGTCTAAGGCTGCTCTTTTGAGTTATATTATTTTAATTTATTTTATATTATTCTAATAATTGTTGGTCTACCAGAAAATGACAGGATTGTTATTATCTGTTTAATTCCTCTTTCATCTGTTTCACCTCAGCTGAAAGCTAAGTTCTTCATGTTGTTCTTCACTGGATTCTCCAGCCTAGATTAATGTCTGGCAGGTAGTAGACTTAATAAGTATTGACTGAGTAGATGACTGAATTAATGGCTTCAAGAGGAGATTTATACTACTAAAAGTGTTAGTACTGTTACACTGTGCTTATCTACATTAGAAACATGAATTATTGTCTAGTGGTTATAAAATACTTTATACTCTATTGTGCTAGTGCTGATAGTATACTATATAGTAAGAAAATAGGGCTGGGATTGTGACTCAGTGGAAGAGCGCTCGCTTAGCATGGGCAGGACCCAGGTTCAATTCTCAGCACCACATAAAAAATAAAGGCATTGTGTTGTGTCCATCTACCAAAAACAACAACAAAAAAATTCTCTCTCTCTCTCTCTCTCTCTCTCTCTCAAAGAAAATGCATTCTAATTACTCTCTAGTAGTTATAAAAATACTTTCCCTTTATATTAACATGTCCTGATAAAATATTTGTTGTGGTCATTGTACAATAGAGTAATGCAATAAAGATGAATTAAGCAAGGAGTGTCATGTAGGCCCTCGGAGCAGACAGATCATAAAGAGTCAGTGATGTGTTAAAGGAGAGTTTACACTGCTGACCATCAGTTTGTGTAGACTATGATTGGAAATGTTCTTAGCTGTGAACTTCAGATATCTTTCCCTGGGAAAATATTGTTTCTAAATAAACTAACAGGTCCTGAGCTGATATAACAATGTAAAAGACTAAGAAATGATATGGATAGCATTGTTTCACTTTACTGATTTATATATTTTTTTAACAATAACAAGGCATTTATTGGAGTTGTAAAACTTAATACCAATGACATGTTAATTAAAGTGTGTGTGCACACGCAAATAACGTGTACATATGCTATCAGTATTGTGTTGAGGTAGGGAAGTAAAAACCACAGATTGGCTTGGGGACAGACATGTCTTCAGATTCTAGCCCTGCTATGTGACCTTTGGCAGGTTACTCAGCCTTTCATTTCTAACAAGGGAATAACAGCTCCTTCTCATTGGGTTGCTGTGAAGATTCACTAAGATTACACGAAAGTAAAGCTTTTAGCCTAGTGCCTTATGTAGGGTGGCTTCATTGAGAGTTATCATCAGTGGAATACCAACTATTGGGAAATCGCTGGAACATCATCACAAAGTCAGAAACGCCATCTGTGACACATCAGCTGTGCAGAAGTTTAAATCATTAACTGCAAGTGCTGCTGTATCTCTTTAGTGATTCTAAACTGTTATTCCCAATAGTTTTCTGATCCCATCTTTCCATTCAGTTTCAAAACTGGTGTCCTGTGGGATAGATGTGTTCACCTGGCCCACAGTGGTGGTGGTGGTGTTGTTTTTTAACTTTTTGTTGCCACACTTGAATATTTACTAACCTTGAACAATTTGTGCTTCTAACTGCATCTGGAAAGTAGTGAGAATAGCAGGAGTTGAAGTTAGATCCCAGCTTGTTGGGATCCGGCGACAGCTGAGTACTTTCTACCCCTGTTGTGGAGCTTTCTCCGGCTCCCGGAGTCTCTGCCTGGCCTTCTTGACTCATGCTATCTGCCTAGTCCTATGGATATTTGAGTTGTAACTCATCTGTTTTTGATGATGAACTGGTGTTTGGCCTTGATAGTCAAACTAATTCATTTGATATTTACAGAACTAAAGCTTGATCGTAAATACAGGCGATGGGTATATCAGTGTTTCAATGCACAATATTTACAACTTATCTATATGTTTGAAAATTTTTATAGTAAAATTATAGGGAAAATGCATGTTTCAACACAGATATCACTCCTTGGAATCTAACCTATAGAAATAAAAACCAGTTCATGACAAAATGAATAAACATATTAAAACACTCATTCATTTATAGGAGCCACATCTTGGATTTGGGAGCAGATGATAATGCTACCAAGAATTATGGCCCCCCCAAAAAAAATTAGTGGGGGACACAGGGAAAGGGGGATTAGGCAAAAAACTATTAGTTTGTGAAATTGGGTGACTTCTAGGGTCTTTTCAAGTAAAATCATAAGACAGTAGATTAGCAAAGGGACCAAGAAATGTACTTTATGCTATTCTTCCACATTGCCTATGAAGAAAATGGGAAGCAGGTAAATTGACTTGTCTTCAACAAGCAAGTTAGAGACAGACACCCTGCCCTACCTCTCCCAAAATCTCACCTTTGAGCTTGGATCTGTTGTCTTTTTCTATCAGATTTTTTTCTGAAGAAAATATATGTGATGTCACTTATTAAATATTGTGTGTGGAATTGTCTTGTACGTTATATGTAGGAAGTAAAAAAATGAGTTGATTCTGTTAGGTGACTAATATTTAACTAGGCAAAGTTCAGTCGGGGTTAGCAGCACATTTTGTGTTTTATGTAAGAGGCCCCTGAAGGCAGAATGGAGTCATCTGTACCTCACAGAATGCCTCCCTAGCCTCTAGGATATGTTCAGATATGTTAGTCACATGGTGAGTTATGCATATTAATTATACTTCAGATTCTCTTTCATTGAGGGTAAGGGCTTTTTAATTAATTTTCTAGAGCTCATTATGGATTCGTGTTGATGCCTCTGTTCCTGGTTGGATATTCTTACAGTTGCTGACTGGGTTTTGTGTACGCCCCATATCACAAGGGGAACTTAATTGTCCAGGACATAGACTTTGGCTCTGTTTACATGGTGGCTGTGTCCCAACAGTACATCTGACCATAGATAGGAAAAACACAAACCACATGGAGGCACACTTCTGTCACTCTGAATGAGAGCCAAAGAGCTGAATGCCCAACAGGCGGCTTGTGAATACATGTCCTTCCATGCAGAGTGCTCTTTAAACTAGGGTTCACGAAGACCGCCTGGGTGTGGGGACCCAAGCAGTGTAAGGGAAGTCAAGTCCAGAAGCTCATCTTCAGTAAGCTCTTCTCCCTAAGGTGGATCTGCCTGTGGTACTCTCATGTTCAAAGCTTGGGGCTGTTTTTCCTTCTTCAATTCTGCTTGACAGTTGCCTTCTGCCACTTAAGAAAGAAAAGAGAAAAAAGTGATTTAAGGTCTTCTTTGAGATTTTCTGAGCAATTTGACATTCATCTGGTAACTGGTTTCATCATCAGTTTTTAACCAATACATTTTTCAAGCATGTTCTTTCTCTTACACTACTGCCAGAGTGGGGCACATTTAATTCTTCACTGGAAAATCGTCTTACTCTAAAGATCTGCATGAACCAGTGTTGCATTTGAAAAAAGGGATGTATGGTGTTGGTGCTGTCCTCATTCTTGGTACAAATTCCACCATGGTCACTGTCAGTTTCACTGAAAGTGGAGGCTCTGTTGTTTCCTCCATACTTTTCAAAATGAATCAAAGACCACAGAGGAAAAAAAAGTCCATTGAAATTTAGAAGGTAGCTTAACTAAAATTTATGAATTTCATCAACTATGCAAAATATGCTTCTGGGGAGACAGACAGAGGCTCCTGGTTACACAATACTTGGTAATGGAGAAAAATCTCAGAGCCTGTGTGGGCTGTCAGTGACGGTGCTGAGCTTTGAATAAAATTGCATTTTATCATGGTTGAAAAGCAATCAAAAGTGAGGAACAAAGGCTTAAAAGTAAATTTAGACCAAAATACCTTGATCTCTGTAATTTAAGCAATTTACTTTGCTTTCTCATTCTTAAAAATGATGATCTTGAAATTTGAAGAATCGTTCTGTTCTGTTTGGTTATCTCTGGAGATATAAGATTGTTCTCTAGCTCTTGGGTTAAGTTTCAAAAATTTGAGTTGGAGAATAAATTAATAAACTAATGAGGTGCAGTGATTTTTTAACCACAGCTTCATCTCAGAGCTACATAGAAGCATTAGAAAATAATTTCTGTATAGATTCCTCACCTAGAAAGCTGCTTAGTAGGTCTGGGGCAGGACATGGTAATCAATATTTTTAAAGCTCCATAACTGATTCTGGGCTGTATGCTTATTCTTTCAAATGAGATCACGATGGTAAAAGACTGTTTTCTCTAAGGGTTGACCCTGGAATTATTTCTGAAAATCAAAATCTAACCTTTGTTTCTCAGATACATTTGCCTTTTACTTATGCTTCAGTGTATTACTTTCCTGTGGCTGCTGTAACGAATTGTCACGAGCTTGGCATCTAAAAAGAACAGTGATCCATTCTACCATGGTTTGGGGGCCTGAAGTCTGACAACATGCTGTCAAGTGGGCTGTACACCTGTCAGGGGGCGAATCTGTTTCTGGCCTTTTCCACCTTCTGGCAGTTTCCAGCATACCATGGCTCCTGTCTTGGTCACTCTGCTCTCTCTATTCCTCTTCATGATGCAACCTTCTTCTCTGAATCCATCCTGGCTGCCTTCTTATAAAAAGTCTTGCAACTACATTTAGGGCCCACCCTGATATTCTCCCCATCTCAGGTTCTTTAATTTAATTAAATGGCTCAAGTTTTTGTCATATAAGGTAATATTCCAAGGTTCCAGTGATTAGGCCCTGGACATCTCCTGGACCTCCATGCAGGTTATTGCCTCTCTGTATGTATCCACGTGAGCTGCTGTAGCACCTCTCTCCACCTGTCCCCAACTACCATGCCACATTGGTGGCACACCCTCCCTCTTGGGCTAGGCCAGATGACTTACCTCCAGCTGTATGAAGGGTTATTTACCTGAGCTGCAGTCCATACCCAGTTTTAGCCACTCAGGTGGCAAATACTTTGGGTCCTAAGTGGACTGAAATGTAGGATCATTGCAGCAAGCCTATCGACCTCACTCAACAAAAGCACCTAAAGCATGTGTCCTAACAGCAATGGCTCCTGTGAAAGCTCATCTTTGAAGAATAGAATCTTACAGTGACCAGCATGATCTGAATCAATTCTAAGAGGCACAAGCTCGTTTTCCTTTTCAGCATGGACCTTCACTTAGCCAGGCACACACAGTACTGCCAAGTGTGGTCTTAGGAGGAGACAACGTTGTTAGTTCATGGTAAGCATGAAGAGACAGGCCGGGGCTGCACCTCAGGCAGGGTAGCATGCATGCTTTGTGTGCTCAAGGTTCTAGTTTCAGTCCCCATCACCCAAAAAAAAAAAAAAAAAAAAGTAGTTTGTGAGTCAGTTTGTGAAAACCAAGTATGGGACCTTGAGGATTTAATTCACGTTGGGCTTCATTTTCCTCATGTATGTAAGGAAGTGTTTGTTTCATGAGCTCAGGCTCCTCTTAGCAGTTCCATTGTGTTGTTTTTTCTCTTATTAGAAAGGAGAAGAGGTGCCAGTGTGCAGATGCATTTATAGAGAAGAGGCAAGAGGTTAAGATGGCTTATAATGAAGTTAAATGGTGAATATCTAGTGGTATCAATTTGTGCTATTAATTTTTTCTAGTATGGTTGAATAGGTCACAAATTGGGGAAGTTTTGCAGTACAGGAAGGTTTTGCGAATGGTTAGATCAACAGTATCCCACCCCTACCCCCATTAACAGTTTCCCCAGAGCCCTTGATTTCTGAGCTAGACCTAATCATAGTGCCTCATTACCTAGCACACAGACTGGTTCTCAGAAGAACATGTGTCTAAAACTACAACAGTGAGAAACTCTATCTGGGAGTTTTCACACTGGAAAGAAAGAACTGTTTTCTCTTCTTGAGAGAGATAGGATGTGGACAGGCATTGCTTGTAGTGGACACTTTTCTTGTGTTACAGAGAAACAAGGACAAGACCTGTCTGGGGTGGGAAGAAGAAAGAGGTCTTTGAATTCCTGTATTCCTAAGGCTGGCTCCATCTATACCTTTCTGATTTGGCTACATAAACTTTCAGGCTCTCCTTATCCCTAGTTTTGGTATCTGTCACTTGAAACTAAAAAAATAAAATAAAATAAAATAAAACCTTGATTTGTACACAGGATGTCAGTATAAAGAAGTCAGGGTAGAATTAGTTAAGAGTTAAATGTTTTCAGATACAACAGATAATATACCAAAAAAGTTGAAGATAAAGGTTGAGTATCCATCATCCAAGATGCTTAGACCAGATGTATTTCAGACTTTAAATTTTTTCAGATGTTGGAACATTTGCATAGGCATAATAGGATATCTTGAGAGGGGACTCTAGTCTAAACATGGAATTTGTTCTCTATACACTAATCACATAGACTAAAGGTAAATTTATATGGTGTTTTATTAAAGTTTTGTGTATGACATGAACCAAATTTAGTGGTATGGAATTTTCCTTTTTGTGGTATCATGTTGGTGCTCTAAAAGGTCCCAATTTTGGAGCATTTCAAATTTCAGAGTATTTTGGATTTGGAATTTTTAGATTAGATATGCTCAACCTGTGTAAACAAAACTGCTTGAAGTGATAGATCATGTGGTGCATCATGGAGTCTAGGTTGACCGCTGGGTAGGAGGTAAAGAGCAGACGTGGGCACTCGGTTTCTAACTGGGCTGGGCATAAAAGCATAGAACTTGTGAGCCAGGTCTGGAAATTTTAACTGCTTTTGTAAACCATCTTCCTTTTATTAAGAAAACTAATGAATGGCTCATGATAAAACACTACAGAGAATTAGGAAAATACCTTTCTGATTTTGTAATTATAAAGGATCGGGTAGCATCTACCTTTTTAGATTTGGCATGCTACAATAAAAAAAATTATTATAAACACAGGGTGAGGACTTGACCTACAAGTCTGATGACAGGTCTCTTGAATTTAATGAGTGACTTTATCATGAGATTTTTGTCGAGTTCCATTTCTTGTAAAGCAAATACCCTCAAGTGCAAAACAATTTGAAAAGAAACTGTTGAAAGGAAGAATTGAATGTATTAGAAAATCTTTAGATGCTCAGATATAATTTTCCAACTATCTACCTTTATAATCAGCTTTAAAAAGATCTTTGCCACCTGGTGAATTACTCTGCGCAATATTGAGTATGCTAGGAGATAAAGAGCTTCAGTGATCTTTCTCTTTTCAATTGCAATTTCCCAGCCCACTATTACTGGTGGGTTCAAAATGGCTCAGACAAGTAATAGAATCCATTCAAAAGGCATTTGTCCAGCAAAGTCCTGAGACACTCTGCTCCTTCTAAGTGTTCATCTTCAGGAGACATGAGCTATATCATTGGCTTTTGGAGTCCTTTAGTAAATTTTGAGTTTTTCAAACAGAACATCTAATTTATAGTGTGTTCTTTGCACTTTAATTTATCCTTTGTTTTAATTTGCAGTTCTCTCATTGACTGAAGACATACTTTACCATGTCCTAATAAGGATAAAATGTGTCCTGATTAGTATTCACTATCACATTAGTCAGTAAACTATTATGCCATACTGGAGAACTTCCACATTACCTGTCAAAATAGTGTTTAAGGATACATGTTTTGAGTCTTAAGTAATAGAAAATATATAACTTTTTTACATTTGTACTAGATTTGGAAGTGTTTTGATGAAAAAGGAATTCAATACTTATGTGCAGTCTTTCTGCATGCAGACACTGGGATGAGACATATTAAGAGGAAGAAGATAGGAATTCAAGGCATTAGGCAGCTTCTGAATCCTGCCTTTCCTTGTGTAAAAGAGGATCTGTATGGCATCTAATTCCTTCTTTTTTTCCTAATTCAAAGTCTTTGCAAAACCTTCAAGCTGTAATAGGTCCAAGTCCTTTGAGGAAAAAAATGTTCCAATGTAATAATAATATTATACATAAAGTTCTTTTCAGTTTAATTTGCTGTTGTGGTTTTATATCTTAGAAATACACTTGTTTTATCTTTGTAATATCTCATTCAAAATTTAAAGCATTTTTTCCAGGTAGTCGTTGTAATGGAATAAGTTGATTTATAAGGATTTTATATGTAATGCTAGGGCTAGGAGAATCGGGGAAGCAGTCTTAGGCTGACTTGACTGTGTTCTTACTGTTACCAAGACCCTAGGAAGCTTTCTGTTCCCTTCACCACCACACACGGAACCAGTATAATACTTCACTGTAAAGCAGAATTATGACATTAGAACAATAAGAACTGCGCTTAAGTCATTGGTATAGAAATACATTTCCATATCTGGCTTCAGCCCTCTTCCATGCATCTTATGTAGATGTCATGAAGTCTTCCATCGGTAAAAAAGAACCTGAGTACCACCAATATTTGTCCAAATTAATGAAACTGTAAGGCATATTTTGAATGAGTTTAATTTTAATCACACCTAACTTTACTTTATAATACATAGGGTTGTCTTATTTTTAAAATATATATATATTTTTAGTTGTAGTTGGACACAATACCTTTATTTTTATGTGATGCTGAGGATCGAACCCAGGGCGCCTCCAACATGTAGGCCAGCGCTCTACTGCTGAGCCACAACCCTAGCCAGGTAGACTTTATTTATAAAAGACATTTTTCTAGTTGTGAAAGTGTTTCATAAAACTCTGCTCACTTTGCACTTGTTTGCCCCACTTATTTCTTCCTCACCTTCCCAGAGCGTTGGCAAGGGCTCCAGGCCCTCCTGTTCAGATGGTCAGACTGGGAAGGTCTGAATGAGTTACTTGCAGACTCAGTAAAGCTTTGGTCATGTGCTGAATTCAGAATATGGAACAGAAGGAAAACAATAATTCAATCTTATTTTTTCTCTTTACAGGCTCTGTACAATTCAATCAAGAATGAGAAGCTGGAATGGGCAGTGTAAGTATGCTGGATGGATGTCAACCTTTTAATAATGAACAACTGCCTTTATTTCCTACTTTCTGTCTTCATGCCTCGGAGGCGATTTCAGAGGAGCATTAAATATGTATTGTCAGCTCTTATTTTACACTAAGTGTCTTAACTACTTGTGTAAAACCTTAGTGAACAATGAGTGTGGATTTTTCTTGTTTGTTTTTCCTCTTGCCATGCAGAATGCTTTTGCTTTAATCTGGTTGCTCTGTAAACAGTTTTATTTACATGTATGTACATGTAACACATATACATACTTTTTTTTTTTTTTTTTGCAGTCCCGGGAATTGAACCTAGGGCCTCGCACATACTAGGCAGGTACTCTACCACTAAGCTATATTCCCAGCCCCAATTCATTGTATTGTTAATGTGTCCTTTAAAAATAGCATTCTGAAAAAAAAATTGATAAAGTTGTATTTATTTCAAAACCCAATACACATGAGTTGGGTAGCACTACTCAATTTTAGTTTTCTCCTTCCTATCATCATAAATCAAACCTTTCTAATCCTGTTTCCTATGAAGCTATCATACAAGGACATGGATAGATATTAACCATAAAAAGAAAAGCAGTCTCTGGATAGATAAGCTTGAGAAACTATGAGCTAAATAAAGGTAAAAATTTTTTTAGCTTAAAACCTTTCAGGAGGCTTATACAGTGCCATTATCAAGAGAAATGAAGTTTCTATGTTTCCTGAAGCTATTTGACAGTAAAATTGTAGTGTTTCAAGGTACCCATTTTGGAAAATAGTACCACAGTAAGTTAGCTTTACATAAATTGACAATACTGCTTTTTAAAAATATTTTTTAGACGTTGATGGACTTTTATTTTATTCGTTTATTTATATGTGGTGCTGAGAATCGAACCCAATGCCTCACACATGCTAGCCAGGCACTTTACCTTTGAGCCACAACTCTAGCCCAGACAATACCTCTCTTTTTAAATTTTCACTAATCAATACAACAGTTCAAAAAATATATTTAAAAATTGTTATGAAAGAATCTTCACTAAATCTTTGATCAAGTATTGAGATATTATGTCAAAATGTTTTAATATGAGCTTAATGCAAATTTTATTTTTTATTTTCACTAATGGAGAGTGTGTGTGTGTGTGTGTGTGTGTGTGTGTGTGTGTGTGTTATGTATATGTGATTTTTTTTTAAACCAAGTGGCTTAGCAATCTATAGTGAAGTCAGCTTTATAGAATCCTAACTTGGAAGATGAATCTTGTTTTTCACATGTACTTTTGGGGAAAATTGTTTAGCAGATAACTACATCTCATATTTAATATGCTAGAATTAATTTTTTAAAAAGTAAAGCAGCTCAAATTAAGTTTCTACTAACTGCAAAGTTCTATGGTACTGTTTTAAATTAAGGAGTCAAAGTTTAAGACTTGTATATTTGCATATATATATAATGGCTTATATGTCTGTGTGTTTATACATGATGAGGCTCATTTAAAGACAGTGTGCCATTTCAAGGAAAGCTCAAGACAAATCTATGGTACAAAATCCAAGGTAATAATTATTTTGGATTTATATCTCATAGTTGAATGTAGGTTTCCTAGAAAAAAATTGTGCATGACATATGTAGAATCTTGCTGAAATGCTGAAGGCATATCCTGATCTATGCAGAATATGCTCTCTGGAGAAAATTCATAAAAATGAAGTAATTGTAAATATATTCACACTGGACAAGAGAATATTTTGAGGATGATTTTACAAAATTATTTTACAAAGCAAATATTATGCTCCCGAGAACCTGCTTTCTAAATCTTGTTTTTTTTTTAACACATCAGATTTGTTTCTGTATATATGAATTTTATTCATATATTTATGTGCAGTTGGGACGTGGTGCAAGAAAGTTTTATCTTGGGTCCTATCCAAGAGGGCGAGAGATGGATGAAAGTGTATGCAAGAGCTGAATTCTTCTGTGTCCTTTTGTCAAATCAGCAGAGCATTTTGTTCAGGAACCCAGGATTCAGAGTCAGATAAAGTTGAGTTTGAGTTCTAGGTTTGCCATGTACTAGTTGGGTCACAGGCCAAGTTAGCTTCTAGGCCTCGGTTTCCCATTCTGTAAGATGGAGCAGTTTTTGAGCTTAAGTGTAGTAGGGTCTTTTTTTTTTCCTAATCCTCCAATTGATAGTCATAATATCCTACCTAATGCTGTAGCTTTTAAAGCTCCAATTTCTATTTCTTAAATCTCTCATTCATATGCCTGTATATATATATTACATTCTTATGCTTTTAAAGAATAGAATAAGGCAATGTAGTAGTAAAATAAAGGGATTGGATTAAATGATCCCAAGTGTCCTTTCCAGTTCCAAAGTTCTGAATTTTACTATACATAACACTTTCCTCAACTGAGGTCCTATGGAAACAGCACTGAAGTATCTGATGGAGATAAAAAAGTCTGTGGTTCAGATGAACATGTTACTGAAAAGCTCAGTGGTCCTTGCCCCCAGTGCCAATCCATTTACAAGGGCGTGATTTTGAAAAAAGACTAAAGAAGCCTTATTGCTTTGCTAACAAAGAAGAAGTACAGGGTACTCCTCTCCCAAAGGACCTCTCCAACCACTTTTTCCTCCAACTCAATTTTCTACCTAGAACCAATTAATGTTGGTACCAGTACTTAGATGTGTCTTCTTTCAGTATAGTCTCTTTCTTAACAATCTCATTCAATCTTGAAACTTCATTTGCCATCTCTATAAAAGATCTCCAAGGTAAAAATTCTGATTCTGCTCATCAAGGGAACAGAGGATCTATAAAGCTCTAATAAATAAATTAATATACAAGTAGGAGATTCAAAAGCTGCATTCTAAGGGTTTCCTGTCAGGGGAGGTTATGTGTGTGGGGTATTTTACTTGTTAATTTTGGAAATAGTAATTTCTTAGATCTTCTGGAGACATCTTTGAAGTCTAAATTATTTAGTTCCTATGCTGAGTTGTATGCTCAGAGACAGAGAACTCTGCCTAGGACAGGGAAAAATGGTAATCCTGTGTCCCCTGAGATTAGGGAAGGGAAGAGAGGAAGAGAAAGAACACTTTCATTTTAAAAATAAGCCACGTTGGCAGAGCAACAAGGGCTGTTTTCATAGAATAAAGTGGACCACTGCTACAAGCATGGTATGAACAAAAGTTACACAGATTTCTTTTTTCCCAGCTGATTTGGCCTTTAACAATCTGATGTGTATTTTAAATTTTGACCAGAGATGAAGGGCTAGTCCCCCTGCTTTATAAATCACCAGGTCTGCTTTGATCACAAGCACTTTTTAACATTCACTAAAATTAGTGGTCTCTAGAACACACTTTAGAGGACACTGCTGTTCAGTTTATGTGCTCTTATAGATCAGGAGCTGTGCTTTTTCCTTTTTAAACTTGTATGTGCATGGATATTGTCATCATACTGTGCTCTCCAGTTCTCCTAGGACCTTTTCAACCACTCTTCACCTAGAACCCATTAATGTTGGTACCAGTGCTTAGACGTGTCTTCTTCCAATATAGTCGTTCTTAATCTCATTTATTCTTGAAACTTCATCTGCCAACTCTATAAAAGATCTCCAAGATAAAAATTCAACTCTGACCTCTTCCCCATGTTTCAGTTCAACATATGCATTTTCCAACATATGCCAGCACTTAGCAGTCATCATCTGTCTCCCACCTTTGTTGTAGGTTCTCCATTCCTGGTAACCACAGAGTAGTGCTTACCTGAATTTTAGCCCGTGTCCTCTTTGATTCCACTTAGTCTTCACTGCTGAAGACGACGACTCCTCCTCCTCCTCCTCTAGGTATTTGTACTTTTTGCCTCTTAACCCAGTCTCTTTCCTTTAACCCATTTGAAACATCCCCATGTGGTAAACTTCAGTTAGTCCCGGTGCACTTGGCTAGTAATCTCATTTATTCCTCATTATTGTCTTCATGCTGTTCTCACTTCAACCCGGCTACCATTAGATACAGTTCTCTGTGCTTGTCCTATGGCTTCCTGGTCATTTCCATGAAGTGACCTTTACTTGCCATCTGTATCTGCCCTACCTTACAGCCCAGTTTAGGTAACACCCATTCCTTGAAGTCTTGCCTGATCTTGCCAATTAGAAATCATCTCAATCCTTAAACGTCCATTTTACTTTATTTGATGACACCATCAGTTTTACTTCCCATTATAATTCTTTATCATAAAGTATCATCAGTGTAAGTTTTTTAATTGACACATGTGTATCATTTCCTTAATCTCCTTTGCCTCAGATATGTAATGAAGATCCATGATTGTCTATAGAAAAGATTTGGTGTGTAGCTCAGTGTGTGAGCTGGTTTTAATCCCCAGCAAGGGGATTGGGAGTATAGAAAGTCCATTTATAATACTCAAGGATTGCATTCTTGAAAGATAAGTCAACAAGTGTATAGTTTAGAATATGGTTACAGGAAAGATGGTGCTGTAGCAAAAATATGTAGGATAAAATGTATTTGCATGGAAAGTATCTTGATGTTGACTTTAGAACCTTTGAGCAAAGTGAATTATAGAGTCATGGAATATTTTAAATAGCGGGACCATGTAGTGGACTTTAATTCATTGGCTTACTAGCTGGGTTCCGTGGATCCTGGGGATTCCGGGGAAGATGTCTCGGGGTCCTCCCTAGTTGTGAGTGAGGAGAAGGGAAAAGATGGTCCCAGTTCTGCATCCTCCAAATCATGTCTATTTCAACTGACCAACACAGTTCCACTTTTACCTTTTTAAAAATACCTACTTTAAATTTCATTTAATATTAGAAAAGTATTGATCTAATCCAGTGTCCTCATTTCATATGTGAGGAAAAGTGAAATCAAGAAACATTCACCTGGCCCAAAAATGTACTACTAGTGGCAGCAAAGGATTTCTCTCCCTGGTGTCGTAGCTCCCCAAGGCTGTGTCTTGTTGCCTGGTTCTGTAGCCACATAGTAGTGTACAGGCTTTGGAGAGTAGTGATGGTACCTAGATTGTGCCAGCCTTTAATACAGAGCAAACCAGAGGTTTTTACCAGTTTATCAGTCTCACTAACTGCTCATGGAATTACTAGTGTTTTCCCCCAGGAAAGTTAGGAGTAAAGGACCTTGAATTCATCCTGGGTCCCAGCATTGTGCCCCAGATACAGGTGTGAGTAGTTCCTTCTGTGCCTAATGAGAACACAGCATGAGAGGAGGAGGGGAAGAATGATACAAAGACAAAAACATGAAGTTGTGGTGATAGTGCAGTGAGTCCCCTGACTAGCAAGAGGGCCTGGCTACATGGGGTAGGACATGCACCTGTTCTCTTTCCAAGTCCCTTTGCACCATGGTTCATTGTTCATGAAGCAGCTGTTGAACTACTTTCAACTAGTATGTTGTGAATTAGGGAAGAACAAAAGTGTAAATAGCATTAAGGCATTTTCCTTTGAATTAAGATAACTTACGTAGATAACATAGATTAAAAAACAACAACAAAATGCTGAATAATTACTCTGATTGGATGGGGCAGGATAAGGTAGATAAAATATGAGCTTATAACTTTGGTTAGAGTTGTTTCAAATTTAGCTGAATTTTCAAAAAATGGGAAAGTAAAATAAATGCAGTATTATTATTCTTTAGGTAAGTTAATGAACATCCTACCTTTTGACTTCCATGTTTATTGCTGTTATACTACAACAATAAACAGTATTTAAAGTCTACAAGGAATTTCCCTTACCGTGGTTTTCAAAAAAACAACAATAATGGAAATTCATGTATCCAGGCTCAGGTTAAGGCACAGTGAAGCTAGGTGTAGGCAGAGTCAGCCCAGGGGTTCTGCCTGTTCTTGTGTCCTCTGGTGATTCTATTATAGCTGTGCTGATCTTGCTTATCGGTTTGCATATTTGCTCCTTTTCACTCTGAACAAGCATTTTACAACCTTGCTTCACAGATTAATCTTTACTATTTTATATTGCCCTGCAACTCAGTTTGCACCAAGAGCTTTTTAAAACCCTTGTGGCCTTTGCTTCTAAATTAAACTGTTTCCTGTCTGCCCACAGTGAATTGTCCTGGTTAATTTGGCATGGTGGTAGCACACTAGGCGCTCTCTATCCCTCTGATCATGCATTAACAGTAGCCTTCAGCTTTCAAAGTATGATTCTGAGCTATCAGTGGTTTGATGTTTGGCATCTTTATCGTTTCTCTGTTGGGAATTTTAATCATGGCTGGTCTTTTCAGGAAACCAGAGCTGCCCATGTAGTGGCTGATTCCCTGCCATCAGGAAGTAGAAAAAACATCAGAGATTTCCTCTGCTTCTTTTGGCCGAGAATGTGTATTGGTCTATGTTGTAGGAGAGTTTTAGGGCAGTGGAGTAACTTGTTCTCATTCAGTGCAAGGGGTCTGAATTTGACATTACTGATTCCAAACTCTTCTTGCTGTGTGATTTCTTGAAAAAGTCTTTTTCCAAGAAAAGATTCCTTTATATAGTTTACTTAGTATTGATTTTAATTGTATTTTCAGAAATAATACATATTAATTACATTGCAATCTCAGTTGATCTCTTGGAAA
The DNA here is from genome assembly GCF_052094955.1 of Ictidomys tridecemlineatus. Classification (NCBI taxonomy): domain Eukaryota; kingdom Metazoa; phylum Chordata; class Mammalia; order Rodentia; family Sciuridae; genus Ictidomys; species Ictidomys tridecemlineatus. The sequence goes on from NC_135490.1 coordinate 15,993,975, forward strand.
GTGGTCTTCCGGGAGGGACAAGTGGTTTTATTTCCATCCATCAGTTTTGTTTTTTATTTAGACTGGTTATGATATGCTACCTTCTATTTGTGCCTTCCTTGTAACTTAATATGTTGCCTACTATTTAAGCTCTTTTTTTCTTGTTCTTTCATTCTGATTATTCTTCATTAAAAAAAAAATTCTAACATTAGAATCATCCAGCCAAAAAAAGGTGAAATTCCTTGTGTGTACTTTTTAGGTTTGGCCTTATAGCCTAAAGAAAAGTATGTGTGTCATTTTTTACATCAAGGTAGAATTATTTTATTTATATACACACAAAAATAAATAAAACAAAACCAGATACCTCATGTTAATTTCCTTTTTTAAATTAGTTACATTAAATAAGTAAATGAAAGTAAAATAAGATGTTAAAACAAACAAAAAAGTTTCCAGTAGATCTTTTGGAAACCCAGCATCTGGCTTGACCTCATTGTATTTCCAAAATTTTTTTTTAAAAAAAGTCTTCATATCCAAAACGTCTTCATATCCACAGTTGGTTTGTCTTGGTTTTGGAAGGCACACTAGACTTGTTATACAGCCAGACCCTTTATTTAGAAAGCCGAGTTATAAGCCTACATCCTCCTTACATCTGACAGCACTCTTCTTGGTGTTAAAGGGCTTAACATTTTTAATAATCTCCTTTTTACATTTAAAATACTTATGCCAAAATAAGAGGTTTCTATAAGATGTTATATTTTAGACAGAATTTTGAAACTTAACTGCTTCCCCCCCCCCTCCGCCCTTTTTTTGGGTAAGTGACAGAGACAGATCTATTTTAAACTCATCCTGCCTCTTGGCATAAAATGATGTGGTATGATAGGAACCTCATGATAAGTCAGCACTTTTTTTTTTAAATAAGTTTATGCTTCACCTCATTTTTCAACAATCATCTGATCATGAAATTGGAATGATAACCACTTAGAGTTCTACATTTAATCACCGTGTTATATTTATTGTTTTATTGAACTGTAATTTATATACCATAAAATTTGCCCTTATTCAAGTGTCCAATTCCATGTTTTTTTAAAAATAAATTTAGAGTTATCTGCTTACCACAATCATGTCATTCCCATCACCCAAAAGCATTTTTAACTGCCACTCTTCGCTCCTTTCTGATTCTGCACCGATTTTTACATCTCTGTTGAGACACATATTATAATATTTCATAACAAAATGTATGACCCATTATTCTGTGTATTTCCCCTGCTGGATTATGAGTTCCTTCAGGAGTCTTCACCATCATGATATTGCCACTGCCTAGCACACCTCCCGGAAGCTCAGAGCTTCTGATCACTGCTGGGCCAGCACTGAATATGCCCTGAGGGATACTATTTCTAGGCTTTTCCTTCTTGGAAGAGAGCAGGGCTTGACCTCCTGCTGCTTGCCATGTTCCACAGGCATTCCTATGGGTGACAGAGTGCCTATAAAAAATTTAAATTGGGAAGTACCCTCACCCCAGGAATCCTATAAGGTGTGACCACTTAAAGTAAGTTCTTACTTTCCGTAGATTCTCTCACCTGGCTGGATGATAATACCTAGTCTTAGAGGTAAAGAACATTAAGTTACAAATGGGTCATGCTTGGAGAAGAGCAAGGTAGTTTGGCACCTGATTCATACCCCATTCCCTTTGATGTTTTTGGCTAAAAGAGAATGTACACAGAGCAAGTTTTGAGTCAAATGAATCAAGCATCACTTTTGTGACCCAAAGTGCAAAGTTCCCTCAGCAATTTATGTTGGAGAATGTAGTGGGACCTGAGTGACCACTGGACCCCTGAACTCACCAGCTTAACTCAATCAAGACTGAGAAACCAGAGCTAAAGGGGCAGAGGTGAGCCCTATTCCACCATGTTTGCCACACAGTAAGGCAACAGGGCAAGATTGCTTTGCCTGATATCGGCAAAGTGGGGGCCAGGCTAGAGTTCACCTAGTTTGTGAGTCACTCAAAAGAAGGTTAATGGGGCTACTGACTTCTGCTCCCTATGTAAGGAGCAAAGAATAGGAGCTGCTTTGTAGCTCTCCATCTGCTCCCCCAAATGTCCTCAGTTTTATTGTTGAGAAGGGCTTGCATGCCATGTCTTGGAGTACATGCATTATGTTGAAGAGAAGAGGGCATTTTGGTAGCATCTGGCCTAAACTTATATAGGCATAGGTTTCCGTTTGACGTCAACTGCTGTAGAGAAACATGAGATTTCCTGATCTTTTTGTATGTTTATGCCTTGAATCAGTATCTACAGAATCCTATGGTCATGGAATGGAATGGATTCAAGGCAACAGCGAGGATTCCAGAGACCTCTCTGCTCATCCTGGTCTCCCACTCCCTGGATAGGCCTTCACAGCCTGTGTTTGCTGACCTAGAGCAAGCCTTGATTTTGCATGTGAGGAAACTTAGACCTAAAGAGGTGCTGTAGCTTCCTTTGAGCACAGTGGAGCTTGTTTGTAAACAAGTACTCAGACACAAATATCTTGAGTTTTATTCTCTAGGGCATACCCCACTGCAGAAAGGATGAATTAATCAGAAGCAACAGTGGTACTGTGATATCATATGGCTGTGATGTCATATGGCTACCTTAACAAAAATGTCATAAACTGGCTTTAAAAACATAAATATTGTCTCACAGCTCTAGAGGTAAAGTCCAAGGTCAAGATGTGAGCAGGTTTGGTTCCTTCTGAGGGCTGTGAGGGTAATGTCTCCAGTTTCTGTGCTAGTGTCTGGTGGCTGCAGGGCTTCCTTGTTTTGGAGATGACATTCTCCCTGTGTTTTCTCCATATCCTTGTCCTTCTCTCTGTGTCCTACTCTCCACATTTCTCCTTTCATTAAGGACCTCTGTCATATTGGATTAGGGCCCACTCCAATGGGTCCATCATATTATTTCCAGGTAAGGTCACATTTGTGCATAGTGGGGTTTAGAACTTCACTATCTTTGGTGGGTGGTGCAGGCACAGTGCACAGTTTAACTAATTACACTAAGAAAATCCAGAATTAAAAAAAAAAAAAAAAGGAAAATGGGCAAGGTGGTGGATTAGGAATTCTAGATCTTTCTTTTTTCATGGAAACTAAGTAAATAATTAAGATTTTTAGTAAAATAAGTTCATCTAAACTCTGAAAACCAAAGATCTACAGTAACCAAGCAAACTTGAAATAAAAGCTATATTCAAAATAGTAAGAAATTTCATAGCAATGTTACCCTCCCTGGCATGGTTTGGCAAAGTCCAGAGGAAGAAGTCTAATCTTTAGTTGTTCCCTTTTTTAGATGGGGTTTAGAAAAGAGAACTTCACAGCATCCTGGCCCGTCTGTGTCATACTGAAGTGACATTTTCTTTTCTTTTTTTTACCCGACACTGAGAAAAGATGAGGAATGGCAGCTTAATTTGATCTCATAGTGGTGGAAGCCACAGAATGCAGTAGTGGTACCTTGACACTTTAAATATCAGATCTTGGGAGAGCAAGAGATTACAGGAACAGAAAGACAGTAGAGCATCTAATGCCTCAGAAAGAAACCAGGATGAGACTCTGAGAACTTTAAAATCAAACATGGTACAGAAAGAACTCAAAGGGGTAGGGGAAAGCTAAGATAGCTTTTAACTCATATGAAGAAAACAAAAAATAAAGGATATCAGGGAAAAGATATGATTAAAGTGAGACTATCAGCAGACATAAATATTGTTTTAAAATAACCAAGCAAATTCCGGTTGGCATGTAAGGAGACTGGAAGTCAACACTAATCTTAGCAAGTGAAACTCTGAACAAACTGAAAAATCAATAACTCTATAGATTAATCGGAGAAGTGAAGTCTCGGAGCAAGCCATTTCCCCCAAAATTGGACAGAAGGACTGTTGAATAAAAAAAGAATCACAACTTGGTGAACTGAAAATTCCCAAGCAGAATCCAGCATGGAAAATTCTAGTATGATAGGAAAACTGACAATAATGGACAAATTTCTGGCTCATATCAGTCAAGTGTGAAAGGTGGAAACTCCAGGGGAACCCAGTTGCAGGCATGGGGTGGGGCACATTTACTTCTAGGAGCTCAATCAGTGCATCACAGTGAATACTGGAGAAAACTCCCAGGCTTCTGGTAGGGGTGGAGGAAAAGGAACATTTTTGAAGTACAGTTCAGCATTCCATTCTTGAGAAAGTCTCCCCTCAAGAGAAACTCTTTTACTAGACCCTATTTAGTTTTCATAAAGCCTGGCTAATATGGGAAAGGAGAAATGCCTACCTGGCCTTGTTAGCTGCCTTCTCCAATCCAAGGGCATGAGGGGTGAAAATTGAGGGAACATGGAAGTTCACAGACACAGGCTCATTGAACACTGGGACCATCTCAAGATGGTAGGGTGCTTCCTCTCCCCTCATACCTTCACCATATTCCCAAAGGCCTAGTCACCAAAGACATACTAATGAGGAGAAAACACAGTTTGAACAGGCAGAACAAGCATGAGAATTAGAATCACATATTGCAGGGATGTTGGAGTTATCAGAGCAAGAATTTAAAATAGCTCTGATGAAGATGTTGAGAACTCTAGTGGATAAAGTAAACAGCATTTAAGAACAGAGAGAAGTAAGCAAAGAGAAACTCTAAGAAAAGCTACATATAAAAACGCTTGCAGATACAAGCAGTATCTTTGATGGATTTGTGAGGATATACTGCATGTATATGAGGAAAGAATTCAAACTTGAGAAGACATCAATAGAACCTTCCAAAATGGCAAAACAATGAGGAAAAAGACCGGAAACTTAGAGGAAGAACAGAGTAACAGAATATCAGAGAAACAGCCCAAATAGAGAAAGTGTGCAACTGCTTGGTGTTATCAGAAGAAAGACCATAAGATAATGAAAAAGAAGTATCTGAAGCCATAAATGGTTCAGGCAACAAACCTGAGGTCTCTCAGAAAACACTAAGAATAATAAATGCAAATGAAAAAAAAAAGATAAAAAAGAAAAATCTTGAAATTAGCCACAAAGGAAAAACATCTAAGCAGGGGCAAGGATGGAAGAACCAACAGAAACCTATTTTAAATATAAATATGTGTATAAATTAAAAGTAAGCATAGATAGTAAGACATATTATGTTAACATTAATCAAAAGAAGATGAGAGTCGCTATATTAATTTCTGCCAGAAATTAATAAAGGATAAAAGGGTATTGGATTAATAAAGGATTTGGTTCTCCAAGAAAGCATAGCAATCTTTAAAGTACGTGCATTTAACAATATTGTCAAAATGTGTGAGGCAAAAACTGATAGACTTCAAAAACCCTCTATAAGAACTGACAGATCCAGCAGGCAAATAATAAGAAAATTGTTAAATTAGTCAGCACAGTCAATCAACTGTACATAATTGACATTACGGATAACATTATCCAATAACAACAGAATACATATTCTTCTCAAGGTCATATGGAATATTCACCAAAATAGATCATTGTGTTCTGGGCCATAAAATATACCCTCAACAAATTTTAAAAAAAACATACAGTATGTTCACTCAGGGCATTGTGGAATTTAATTACAAATTAACAACAGAAAGACATCTGGAAAATTCCCCAAATACTTGAGCATTATATAGAATTTCTAAATAATAGGTGAAAGAAGAACTCTAAAGACAAGTTTTTAGACATTTTTATCTATGTGAAAATGGAAATGCAACTTACTATAATTTGTGGGATACAGGGGAAAACTGTAAATGCTTAATTTCATAGCATTTAATGCATGTAGTACAAAAGAAGAATGATCTCAAATCAACAATCTAAGTTCCCACCCTTGGAAACTAAAAAAGAGGAGCAATTTAAATCCAAAGTAAATTCAAAAAGAAGAAATAAAAATTTGGGCAGAAATCAATGAAATTGAAAACAGAGAATTAAAGGAGTTAATCAACAAAACCAAAAGCCAGTTCTTTGAAAAGATCAATGAAATGAATAAGCTCTAGTTATGTTAACCAAAATAAAAAGATTGAAGACCTAAATTACTAATATCAGACATGAAATGGAGGGATGGATAGAACTACAGATCCTCTAACATCGAAAGTATGGTAAAGGGATATTATACACAAGTCTATGCCAAAAGGTTTGATAACCAGCATGGAATGAAACAATTTCTTAAAAGATATCCTTGGCCAAAACTCTCACAAAAACAAACAGAACATTTAATTAGGCCTGTATCTATTAAAGTGATAGAATCAGTAATTAATAGTCTTCCCAACTAGCACCATACCCAGTGGGTTTTACTGGTAAATTCTACCAAACTTTTTTGGACACATTTTTACCAATTCTGTATATGTTAGGATGTAGAAACAAGGGGAATATATCCCAACTCATTCTAATAGACACCATTGCTATAATAACCAAATGAAACACATTAAAAGAAAGGAAAATTATAGACCAGTATCTCTCATAGTTGAAAAACCCTTAACGAAATTTAGCAGATCAAATTAAAAATGTATATAAAAAGAACTACACACCACGACTATTTGAGATTTATCCAAAATGGGCAAAAAGTGGTTCAACATTTTAAATTCAACTAATGAAAACCATCATATCAACTAAGAAGAACCACACATTCATATATTTAATAGTTGCACAGAAAGCTTTTCACAAATTTGCACTGGGGTTGTGGCTCAGTGGTAGCACACTCATCTGGCATGTGTGAGGGTACTGGGTTCAATCGTCAGCACCACATTGTGTGTGTATATATATACATATATATATATATATACACACACACTTATATATATATACATATATATGTATATATATATATATAAATGTGTGTGTATATATCTATATCTACAACTAAATATTTTTAAAAAAGCTTTTCACAAATTTCTTTTTTTTTTAGTAGTAGTTTTTATTTTTATTTTTTTTTTATTGGTTGTTCACAACATTACAAAGCTCTTGACATATCATACTTCGAACAATAGTTACTCAAGTGAGTTATGAACTCCCATTTTTACCCCAAATACAGATTGCAGAATCACATAGGTTACACATTCACATTTTTACATAATGCCATACTAGTGACTGATGTATTCTGCTACCTTTCCTATCCTCTACTATCCCCCTCCCCCCCATCTTCTCTTTCTATCCCATCTACTGTAATTCATTTCTCTCCTTATTTTTCTTCCAATTCCCCTCACAACCTCTTCTATGTAGTTTTTTATAACAATGAGGGTCTCTTTCCATTTCCATGCAATTCCACTTTTCTCTCTCTTTCCCTCCCATCTCGTGCCTCTGTTTAATGTCAATCTTTTCTTCCTGCTCTTCCTCCCTACTCTATTCTTAGTTGCTCTCATTATATCAAAGAAGAAGAAGATCTTAGAAGATGGAAAGATATACCCTGTTCATGGATAGGCAGAACTAACATCATCAAAATGGCGATATTACCAAAAGTCCTCTATAGGTTTAATGCAATGCCAATCAAAATTCCAATGGCATTGCTTGTAGAAATAGATAAAGCAATCATGAAATTCATATGGAAAAATAAAAGACCCAGAATAGCAAAAGCAGTTCTAAGCAGGAAGTGTGAATCAGGTGGTATAGCAATACCAGATTTCAAACTATACTACAGAGCAATAGTAACAAAAACAGCATGGTACTGGTACCAAAACAGGCGGGTAGACCAATGGTACAGAATAGAGGATACAGAGACTAATCCACAAAGTTTCAACTATCTTATAATATAAGATATAACTTAATATATAAGTTATATCTTATATTATATATATGTATATATAATATAAGATATAACTATCTTATATTATATATATACAACTATCTTATATTATATATATATATAATATAATATATTCGATAAAGGGGCTAAAAGCATGCAATGGAGGAAGGATAGCATTTTCAACAAATGGTGTTGGGAAAACTGGAAATCCATATGCAACAAAATGAAACTGAATCCCCTCCTTTTCACAAATTTCTACACTCATTATTAAAGAAGAAAAACTAGCAAACTGGAAATAGAAACCCTCTTAATTTGATAATTACAGCAAACATTATCCTTATTAAATCCTTAATGAAAAAGTTTAAGCTTACCTGGTACGATCAGAAATAAGGCAAGAATGTCCCGTTTCACCATTGCTTTTCAACATCATGCTGAAAATCCTAGCCAGTGCAGGAAGACAAGAAAGTCATGTGTATTCTGAAGGAAAAATAAGACCTTGTTTGTAGATGGTATGATTTTCTAAACAACTCTTGAAAGTAATCAATGATTATTGCAAGATGTAAGATTACTACCCAAAAATTAGTTGTTTTTTTATACCAGCAATTAACCAGTGGAATTTGAAATTAAAAACAAAATACCATTTATTTTGGCACCTGCAAAAATTAAAATCCTAATGGAAGAAATCAAAGAACAACAGACAACAGAGATATTCCACGTTCATGAATAGGAAGACTCAGTACCATCAAAATGTCTGTCTATCCCAACTTGATCTGTGGATTTAGTGCAATCCCAATTCAAATCTCAGCAAGTTATTTTTGTGGACATTGACAGACTCCTGTTTAAAGTTAATATGAAGAGACAGAAGACTCAGACAAGCCAATGCAATATCTAAGGAAAAGAATAGTCACGGAACTGATATTACCCAACTTTAGAACCTATATAAAGCTGTAGTAATCAAGACAGTGTGGTATAGTGAAAGGATATGCCAATCAATCAATTGAAGAGAGTAGAGAGTCCAAAAATAGATCCACATAAATAATCAGCTTGTCTTTGACAAAGGAACTAAGATGGTCTTTTCAAAAAATGGTTCTGGAGGAAGTAGACATTCACATTTCCTTCCCCCTGCCCACCAAATCTGGACACAGACCTTACATCTTAAGTTAATTTTCAGTTGCTTATAAGCCTAAATATTAAAAAAAACTATGAAAATTCATACTAGATAGGACAAAAATCTAGATAACCTTGGGTACAGTAATGACTTTAGACACAACACTGAAGGCATTCATGAAAGCAAAAGTGATTGCCAGGAGTTAAGCAGGATGGATGAATAGGCTTTTAGATAAGTGAATATAGTCTCCATGATACTGGAAGGTAGAAAACAACTTTGTATATTTGTAAAAATTCAACATCAAAAGCTAACACTTAGGAGACAATGATGTGTCAGTGTAGGTTAACAAATGTGCCTCTCTGATGTTTTCATAGTAGGATTGTGGAGGAAGGAGGTATATGAGAATTCCCTATCTTTAACTCAATTTTGCTATGAACCTAAAACTGTTCTAGAAAATCTTTTTTGAAAAAACAGCAAAGAAGGAGAAATTCCAAATGATGGTAGGACAAAAAGGAAAAATAAAAACATGATTTGTAAAAAGCATAAAAAGTGAGTGGAATATGCCTGTATGTTTATAATCACTTAGCATAAAAAGTAATTAAGGTATTACTGATGGCTGGGGAGAAGGAGGGACTAGGAAGTTATCGATTTTAACAAGCACAAATCTTCAGTTTGGCATGAAGAAAAATTCTAGAGGTGGATTGGGATGGCTGCATAGCAGTGTGATTACACTTAGCACCACAGATTGTACATTTAAAATTTGCTAAAATTATAAATTTGATATGGATATTTTCCCAAAATGAAGAAAAATGGGAAATTCATGCATAAATGTGAATGCTGCCTAGTAAACTTATCCTTATTCTTTACTGTCAGACTCCAATGTTAGAATCTCTGCAATAACTTCCCATCGAGTCCAGGTTGACCAATATTCCAGTTCTGATCTGGAAAATGTTTTTATTATCTTTGCAACTATTCTTCACACAACTATGTGCGCACACAAGTGCCCCACACATTAAATCTGTATAATGCTTTTGGTAGTATGATCATTTTGACAATATTAATTCTGCCTATCCAAGAACAAGGGAGATCTTTCCATCTTCTAAGGTCTTCTTTAATTTCTTTCTTTAGTGTTCTGCAATTTTTGTTGTAGAGGTGTTTCACCTCTTTTGTTAGATTGATTCCCAAGTTTTTTGTTTTGTTTTGTTTTATTTCATTTTTTAGGATATTGTAAATGGGGTAGTTTTCCTAATTTCCCTTTAAGAGAGTGTTTGCCAGTGATATACAAAAATGCCTTTGATTTATGGGTGTTGATTTTTGTATCCTGCTTTGCTGAATTCACTTTTAATGCAATTCCAATCAAAATCCCAATGACATTCCTCATAACAATAGAAAAAGCAGTCATGAAATTTATCTGGAAAAATAAGAGACCCAGAATATCTAAAGCAATCCTTAGCAAGAAGGGTGAAGCAGGTAGCATCACTATACTAGCCTTAAACTGTACTACAGAGCAATAGTAACAAAAACAGCATGGTATTGGCACCAAAACAGACTAGTAGGCTAGTGGTACAGAATAGAGGACACAGAGACTAAATTACAATTATATTAGACAAAGGTGCCAAAAACATATATTGGAGAAAAAAATAGCCTCTTTAACAAATGGTGCTGGGAAAACTGAAAATCCATATGCAACAAAATGAAATTAAACCCTTATCTCTCACCATGCATAAAACTCAACTCAAAGTGGATCAATAACCTAGGAATTACACCAGAGATACTGCGTCTAATAGAAGAAAAAGTAAATCCAAGTCTCTATCATATTGATTAGGCCCCTACTTCCTTAATATGACTCCTTTAGTGCAAGAATTAAAATCAAGAATTAATAAATGGAATGGATTCAAACTCAAAAGCTGCTTTTAAGCAAAAGAAACAATCAGGTGAATAGAGAGCCTACAGCTTGGGAGCAAATTTTTACCACTTGCACATCAGATAGAGTATTTGGCTCAAAGAGCTAAACACCAAAAACACCCAAATAACCCAATCAATAAATGGGCCAAGGAACTGAACAGACACTTCTCAGAAGGTGATATACAATCAATCAACAAATATATGAAAAAATGTTCAACATCTCTATCAATAAGAGGAATGCAAATCAAAACTAAGATTTCATCTCATTCCAGTAGAATGGCAGCTATTAAGAATACAAACAACAGTAAATGTTGGCTAGGATGTCGGGGGGGCACACTCATACATTGCTTGTGGGACTGCAAAATGGTGCAGCCAATATGGAAAGCAGTATGGAGCTTCCTTGGGAAACTGGGAATGGAACCACCTTGTGTGGCCCAAGGACTTATACCCAAAAGGACTTCCGTGTATACCCAAAGGACTTAAAAACAGCATACTACAGGAACACAGTCACATCAATGTTTAAAGCAGCACAATTCACAATAGCTAAACTGTGGAACCAACCTAGGTGAATAAAAAGAATGTGATAGATACACACACACACACACGAATATTATTCAGCAATAAAAGAGAATAAAATCATGGCATTTGCAGATTAATGGATGGAGTTGGAGAATATAATGCTAAGTGAAGTTAGCCAGTTCCTAAAAACCAAATGCGAATGTTTTCTCTGATATATGGAGGCTGATTCGTATTGGAGTTGGGAGGGGGGAGCATGGGAGGATTCAATGAACTCTAGATAGGGAAAGGGGTGGGTGGGCAAGAGAGGGGAAAATGAGGGGGGTAAAAAAGATGGTGGAATGAGATGGACATGATTACCCTAAGTACATGTATGAAGACACAAATGATGTGAATATACATTGTGTACAACCAGAGATAGCAAAAATTGTGCTCTATATTTGTAATATGAATTGTAATGTATTCTGCTGTCATATATAACATATAACAAATCAGAATTAAGAGAAAAAATGTCCCACACATTTCTATTTGATTTCAGCATTTCAATTCCATGGAATTGAGTTCTTTAATACAAAAAAATTTGCATTTGGTGCTGGTGTAATAACTGGATAGAGCTGTTGAAACTTAGTTGGGTTATTTAAGAATCTGCTCAGTCAGTGGATCAACTGAACAATGGTCAGCATTTAAATTTTAAGAAAATTAAATGTAAGAAAAGAGGTTTTATTTTTAGTAGAGTTCTGCCAAAAAATGACTCCAGTGGATTTTTATGATTTCCTATATTTTTGTTTAAAAAACTCATTGTCATAAGCATCACAGAACGGAGGAAATTCATGACTTACAGTTGCCTTTTAGGAAAGGTATTTGTCAGCACTAGTGTGCTTTTCATTCTTGAAATGAGCTGCATTGTTAAGTCGGGGTGGACCTAGTCTACCACTGAGCCACATAGTTCATTACTGATGGAACAGATTGCTGTGAAGAATGTTTTGCAGAATTTCTTAGGTCAGCAGGTATTGAGATGGTTGTAATCTCGGCAAAAATACTCACTTAGGATTCTTTTTTAATATGTCCAAAGTATTTATGCATGAATCGGACTTGTTCTAACAAGCAAGACGCAGAGCTCTGTTGTTCTCCATTTTACTTTAACAAAGATTAGTTTATAATCCTGAAAATGCCTTGGTCATTCAGAGTATAAGAAAGTCTCAGTAGGCCATTTACTGTGGAAATGAGTGAGCCTTATAGAGTTCTTTGTCATCAGTATTGTATTGATTTATGTCTGCTCCTATACAGAATTGAAACATCCTGTCTGTAGGCACTGACACTTATCTATGAACAAATAAATACAACTCTGTAATGATGCAGTCAGGAATAATGTGAATCCTAGTATAAAAAAGGCCATTGGCTCATATTCTCAGTCAGTTCCATGTCTCAAATAAACATTGGTGTAGAATCTTCTCAGAAATGGGAGATGTTTTAGGGAAAAGGGCAAGGATTATAGCAGTGGGGGTGTGGTTTGGGGAAAGTCCTCACAGTATTACTACTGATGTCGCTTCTGCCCTGGAAGTCACTGCCAACACAGCTCCATATATTGAAGATTCAAGGACAGCCACCACAGCATCACCTGTATCTGAGAGCAGGATACATTTCTGCCCTCAGAGCCCCATGAGAGGGATCATTAACCTTACAGGAGTACTTGGAGGATGATATTTTGGACCTTCACTTGTTAGGGCTTTGCTGGGATGTACTTTGTTGAATGTTTTCTCATTGATTTTTTTCGTAGTAGAATGTCTTTCCGTTTTTAATATCCAATGTCATAGAAAAATAAACCTCTGTAAACATTTTCCTTTTCAAAAGAAATGTCATAAACGTGTGATTTTTTTTTTTTAGTAGCCTCATTATAAAAGTAAGAGAACCAGGTGAAATGAGTTTTAAATATATTGTTGTTTGATCCTGTTCAGAATATTCAATAAGTAATGCAAATAATTATTGAAATACTGTTGTTCTCTGTACTAAGTCTTTAGAAATTAGACTTAATTGTAATTTGGACTTACCCCATTTCAAATTGACTTTTCACATATGGCTAGTTTCTACCACATTGGAAAGCAGAACCCCATAAACTTCTTTTGGCTGATGTTTATGTAGAAAAGGTACATATTTGCATCCCTTAACGTTCAGGACAATATTTTAAACAAGACAGGGTGTGGGTAAAGTCTCAAATGATTTACAGATGCAGTCATTAAAACATCCATCATTTGTAGTCGTTTGAAAAAAGTGCTCAAAGTTAGTAGAGAATTTCATTGGGCTGGAATGTTGCTAGTTTAATGAGGAACTTTTACAGCTTAAAAGCATTTGTTAAACAGTTATTGGAAACATACCAATATTTTAAACATTTTATATCATACGTGATTATCTACATTGGAATTTTTACTGTGTTTGGGGAGTGACTTGGGGATTCATATCTTATCATCTTCCCTTTTCAGTACTAGAAACTACATATTTGTAGTGCTTTGTGAGCCGTCATCTGACTTTCTACAGTGAATTATTTGCAGGATCCAAGAGTTGCCTTTGCCACCAATCTCAGTTCTGTAGCGCTTTTTAAATTGTGTTCATGGCCATCAAAATCCTAGGGTTCTTTTTAGTACCTCTGGGTTCTTCAGGATTTTGATTCTGTATTCATTTTTAAATGTTTTAAATTTTGTTTTAATTTTTAAAACGTTTTAAAATGTCTTCCAGTTGAAAATACAAAATGTTTTTGCATGTACTAATCCTTCAAGTGTTCACCCACCAGCATGTTGATTTCTGGCATACACTTGAGATAAAGTTCTTACCAGCATCTCACTATTCTATTAAAGATTTCTCCCAAGTTTGCAAATTAGGCCTTTAAAACAAAACATTTGCCATTTGTTGCTGCTTTTCTATATGAATCAGCATTTCTACAAAACTGTAACCATCTAAAATACAAAATTTTAAAAATGCTAAGGCTGACCATTAGAGTTATACACAATAACTAAGTTTCACCTTTCTAATTGATTTTTATAATACATACTATACATTAGAATCACAAAAATGTTTTTTTAACTTTATATGCTAAACTTTAGTTTATTCCCTCCAAGATACATAATTGATCTGCTTAAAATCATGTTTGGAAACGGTGGCTATTGTAATAATTTCTTTGGCTCTTGATGTTTAAAACATCTATTCTGTTTCCCAGAATAATCATTATATTTTTCTAGTGACAACTCCTACACACTGAAACCATCAATAATCCCCAGTACTGATGGCAGATTTATGATTAAGTCATAAAGTCGAACAAATGATAGTTCATTAATTCTTGTGTAATCTGTGTCCTGTTTTCTTTTGAAATATGACAGCAATACATTCAGTGAGATCAATCTAGAATGCCATTTTATGAAAAACTCAAAAATTCATTATTTTTTATCCTAAATTTACTTATTTATAAAGCAATCAAAATTGTTTTGAAAACAAACATGGCTTTCATGTGCTTCATGTGAATGTATGTTAAAATTTTTGACATAAAAAACTGATGCATATTCCTTAATGATTATCAAGTGTAATAAACTAAGGTAGTGCAATGATAAAAGTACCTAGTATTAATAAGCATCTTGTAAATAGGTAAAGTTGGAAGGTGATATATTTATTCTCAGGTATAGGGATTTTAGATTACTCATGTCAAAAATTACTTTTTGTAATTAGTTGCATCAGCACCAAATTATCTATCACACAATGCGGTGGTCCTCTGTAAGCAAGATTTGACTGTGAATGTGGTGATTTGGGTTTTTTTTTCCAATGAAAGGGATTTTTTTATTTCTCAAATTTATTATATTAGTGAATATTTTTTTATTTTTAGTGGACAAATAATTTTTTTCTTCATGGGTCACAATGTGATATTTTCATCGATGTATGCATTGCAGAAAGATTCGTTCTAATTTTTTGTAGGGTGGTTAAAAATTTACTCTTTTCTAATATTTTGGGAATTTAAAATGTATTATGATAAACTATGGTCCCCGTGAGTGCCATAGATCCCTAAAACATTCCTTCAGCCTAAAACTTTGTACCCTTTGATAAACATCTTTGCCTGCCCCACCCCTCTCTCTGCCCCCATCCTCTGATTACCATCTTTCTTTTATGAGATCAACTCTTTTAGATTCCACATGTCACTGAGATCATACAGCCCTTATCCTTCTATGCCAGGTTCATTTCACTTAGCCTAATGTTCTTGAGTTCCATCCACATTGTCCTACAAAACAGAATTCCTTTCTGTATCACAGATGTGTATTGTTACTGAGTATAGAGTAAGTCCCCCCTTAATCTGCAGGAGATAATGTTGTAAGACTCACATTGGCGTATCTGTGATCAAGTTAATTTATAAATCAGGCACAATAAGAGATTAATAATAACATAATTTTAACAATGTATTATAAGAAAAGTTATGTAAGTGGAGTGTCTCTCTCTCTCTCTCTCTCTCTCTCTCTCTCTCTCTCTCTCTCTCTCTCTCTCTCTCTTGTTTCATATCTTTCTATACCACACTATCCTTTTTCTCATATAATGTAACCCTTGGTTCAGTCCAAGGGCTAATCATAGGTAATTGAGACCTCAGAAAATAGGATGGTAGATGAGTGGGAACTCTTGCTATATGTACCACATTTTCTTTATTCATCCATCCATCCATCCATGGATACAATTTAATTGCTTCTCTACCTTGTCTGTTGTGAATAATGCTGAAATTAACATTGAAATGCAGATGTTTCTTCATTATTCCAGTTTCCATGCTTCTGAATTTATGCCAAAAATGTGATTTCTGGATCACATAATAATTCTATTTTTAATTTTTCAGGTAATTGGTTCAGTTTTCCATAATGGGTGTACTGATTCCCATCAGCATCCTATAAGGATCCCCTTACTACACACCCTTGCCAGCATTTATCGTTGGTTGTATTGTCTTGATCATAGCTGTCCTAATAAGTGTGACATGACATCTCATTGTGGGTTTTAGTCACATCTCCCTGATAATTAGAGAGGTTGAGGTTTTTTTCATTTATCTGTTGGCTACTGTTATCTCTTGAGAAATGTTCTTTCCCATTTTTTGATAATGCTGTTTTCTTGCTGTTGAGGCCCTTTTGGATGTTGGGCACGGTGTGTGATTTGAAGTGTCTTCTCCCTTCTGAGGCTGTCTCTTCACTCTGTTAATAGTTGATAAAACCCTGTCTCTCATAGAAACTAGAGCCTATCCTCATATCTTTTAATAAGTGAAGAGCTAAACAAACATATCTGTAAAATGAAGTAGTGCTTCACAATAACAAAGAATGAATTATTGATTGGCATGTTAGTACGGATTAATTTGCATTTTGCCAAATAAAAGAATTCATTTACATTCCATGTTAAAAAAGGCAAGACTATAGGCAAGAAAATCAGACCTCTGATTGCCAGGTAGTGGTATAATCCAGAGAATAATATAAATGTCCTTGATTTTTGTACCAAAGAATGTAAAATTCATGAAGGAACCATTAGATCACCACAATAATAATCATCACAGGCAAGATCCATTTGTGAATACTAATGTTAATGGGCAAAAGCTAGAGAAACAGGATGTTTGCATAGTTGGCAAAATATTTTCCCCCAAACATTTATATAAGAAAACTGTCACTTATTATCTTAACCAAGTAATCATGGTTAATATCACCAGCTATAAAACCTAGACCCCCCCCCCCGAGTCCATTGCATTTTGTTGTATCCTCCCCCACAAAATGCACAGCCTCAATCGAGTCATGAGGAAACATCAGACAAAACTAAGTTGAGGATGTTCTGCAAAATGATTGACCAGTGCTTTTCAAACTGTCAAGTCCAAGAAGAACCAGGCAAGGTTGAGCAACTGTTACAGGCTGGAAGAGACAAAGGTGCTGTGACAACCAAATGCACCGTGCGATTATAGATGCAATCCTGGAATAGAAGAATAAATTAATGAATAAAACCTGGTGAAATCGAAAGGAATCTCAAGTTCAATGCATAGTATTTTACTAATGTTAAATTTTTAGTTTAAAAAAATTTACTGTAGTTATGTAAGATGCTAACAGGAGAAACTGAGCATATGGAAACTCAATGTACTATCTTTGAAAATCTAAAATTATTTCAAAATAAAAAATATGGATGTTTAAGAGTCCAGTTTTACTTTCATATATTTCACAATTACTTATAAAATAGCAGTGGATGAAGGCTATTTTTCTTTTGACTACCACCATCATCAGACATACTTGATGATTTTTAATCTTGTGATTTATTCAAAATGTTTTGGTAGTGGTTATTTTGGTTGAAGTTTTAATAAAAGATTCAATAAGCAGGGTTTAATAAGAAACCACAGGTGACTCTAGAAATAGAAAAAGCTGAGCAAAAGCAAATGCCTTTATAATGGTGTTTTGTTTTCCAGGGGCGTATCAGAGCTCATTGACTTCCCTCTTCTTTGTTAACCGATAAGGTCATTGTTCTCTGCCTCCTCTGTGCTTTGTATATGTTATAGTCTCAGGTTTAAACTTGCTGCACTTTTAGGATCAGGGATTCAGAAAAGAGACAATTAGGGGTTTTCTCAGTGGCTGATAGGGTGCCCCACGCTTATGTGGTGGTTGAGACAATGGCACCTGTAAGATGTCATGGCACCATCTAAATCACGGACAGGAGGCACCTGGGGTTTTGATATTAAGAATTAGCCTGGTTATTTGGCAGATATAGTTCAATATTACTCAGTGGACTCAGTCTGTAATTATTTGTTGTTTTCTATATGCCAACCTGTGCTAGGTCCTGCAGAAATACAAAAGTTGAAATCATGATTTCTGTGGAAAAGCGCCCACTGGTTTAGGCATCATTGTGGGTGGGAAGAGCCCAGGCTTTAGAATTTTACAGTTATACCCTCATCATCTCTTGCTTTAATTACTGAGTCTTAGCCCGGTATATACATTTGGACTCACTGATTGTTTCCTTATCTGTACTACAGAATGCTATATTGATCTTACTAGATTGTCATGATCATTAATCCTCTCACATAGGAGGCCCTTTCATAAATGGCTATTATCATGGTGATTTGTTTTCAAGAGGGGCCTTGTTAGAAAGCAAGGGAGTTTACACTGTTTTTGTGTTTGTTTGAATATTGTGGTAGTTGCTTGGCTCAGTCTTTATGTGTTTTTTCCCTCTTAGAGATGACGAAGAGAAAAAAAAGTCCCCCTCAGAAGGCACTGATGAGAAGGCCAATGGAACACATCCAAAGACCATCAGTCGCATTGGGAGCACGACCAACCCATTCTTGGACATTCCTCATGACCCAAATGCTGCTGTGTACAAAAGCGGATTCTTGGCTCGGAAAATCCATGCAGATATGGATGGAAAAAAGAGTAAGCTTCATTCGTTCTTTTGTTTCATGTACTTTAGCTTACATTTTAAAGTGAATTTGTTTGAAATAAAATTATGGATGAAGAAAAATCATGTTTGTTTAGAGAAATAAATAAATAAAATGTTTATTTAGAGAAGTGTTCTTGAGAAAGTCTCTAATCCTAAATCAGAGAGCCACTGTAGCACTGATCTTCTCTAAGCAGAATGGTTTAGAACTCAAGAAACAGATGACTTCTTACAGAAGACTTATTTCTCAGACTCTTATTCATTATGTTTCATGGTTTCAACAAATAATACTGTCTGTCTGCTATATGCTAGGCACCAAAAATAATAGGAGGGACAAGATCCCTCTCTTCATGGAGTTCACATTTCTAGTGGTTGAAGAAAAGATGATTTATAACCCAGATTAAGCAATGACGTAAGGTCCTAGGAACAAAGGGAGAAGGGGGTGATTTCATATCTAAAGCATGTGTGGAGTGGATGGCCTTGATGAGACGAGCAGGTGAGATGTAGAAGAGCATGGCATGAGTGGTATTGGGAAATTGAAGGAAGCCCATCCCAATTTCTCCATGGAGTATGAGATGTGATTATCTTCCGATAGATAATGGTGTTATCTGGTAGATAATGTTTAAAGTTTGGGAGGAATAGAATATGTTTACACAGAATAATTGCAGAAAGTCAAATAACAATTTGATATAGTTGAATGGTTTAAGACAAACTGATGTATGTGCTCAAAATGAGAGGACTTTACCTCTGTGGTGTCCCTGCCCTCCTGCATACACAGATGTGAAATAACATGGAGGGGGATGCACAGTACCTCTGTTTTTAATCTGTGACTGGACATTTTGACCTAAGGTGTTAGCAGATTCTATTAGGTCGCATTTAAGGGAAGCATTGTCTTGGAGTGGTTTTAACAGTGAATGTGATATTAAGCAAGTTTCTTAGTGTTTCCAAGTTCTTTAGGAGTACCTCCACTGTATTTTCTGAACATCTTATTCACTAGCCTAGGAAGCTACTTAATTTTATCTAACAACATTGTGTGAGTTTCTATAACTGCAAGTGATGGCAAGTCAATCTAACTTAGAAAAAGGTCACACCTAAAGATGAAGAATTATGAGGACACCCTCTCCATTTCTATATGTGTACAATTTTGTATGTTAGCTTTATTCTTTCAAATGGGGCATTTTATACATGGCTGGATATATGGCTGTTAGCATCATGAAAGATTATGTACTCGGTTTTGACACTGAGGAAAATTTTCCTTCTGCCCTTTAGGACAGGATTCTGATCCGTATGACCAAGCAGATTAAATACCTTGATTGACAACATCTACTTTATTGCAGTATTGAGATGAAAGTTTCTTCAAGAAGGAATGAGATACAGATCTCACAAAAAAGGGATATTTTGTTGGCAAACAAAGGATTAGATATCCATCTCTTTGTTCGAGCATGCACATACATTGTGTTTGAACAATGCATTAATCATAGTAAAAATTTCCATTTATAACCACAGATATACTTTGCAGCATGCTATGTCCAGCTGCAGCTTCTATTGCCAAGGATAAAATTGGTTGGCTGTGTATATTCTCTCTAGTTTAGGTATGAATAGAGTGCCAATCTATGAACTAAATGAAAAATATAGAAATATCTGATATACCTACTACATATAAAGTACTGGAGGCAAAAAACAAAAACAAAAACAACAAAAAAAAAACCAGAATAACACAGTTTAAAATGCCAGCTCAAAAAAAAAGGCAAAAAAAGGAAGCAAAACAGCTCCCACTGATTCAAAATATGCACAGCATCCTGCTAGACAAGGAGAGCAGAGTCACCCATGTGAGCATCCCTCATTGATGCACTTCCTGGCAGTGGATTGGCTTGGCTGGTTAACTTATTTCAGCATCCTCAGGCTCTTCCTCCTGAGGGAAGTTCTCTTTGTGTTCTGTGTTCCTGGGCCATCTCTGAGGATTATTGGAGAGGATTGCTCTGCTGGAGGCTCTGATTCCTGAGAACCCAATGCACGTGAACGTGAAATCCAAGGGTTGCCTGGCAGCTGAGCTATCACAGACCCCTTGTATCACACTAGAAGTTTCCTGCCAGTACAACTCCTTTAAATCCTCAGATAACTACTTGGAGAATTTCTGATTGGTTAGGACAATCATAAATGTCATGGGACATTTTTGTCTTTCGGGCAGCTAAAGAAATTCTGCCTGTTTCTCAAAGAAACCTGCCTCTGCTGTTTTGGTCTCGTCTCCTGTCTCGTATCAGAGGTCAAAATTCAAAAATGGGATAAGACCCTGCCAACTGGGCTCCAGTTTCCAGGCTTTATTCCTTTCAGTTAACTTATCCTTGGAGGAATTTTCACCTCTGAGTTAGAGGGATATTGGACATTTTACCCTTCTTTAATTCCTCAGGCTCTTCCTGGTGATCTTCGTTATGATTTTCTGGGTTTCCAAATCACTTTAGAGTAGTCAGATAATTTAACCTTTCCAATATAGCAAAGTGCATGATTTCTAATAATTCTACATAAACTAAAAATTGCCAATTTAAAGTGTACAGTTTGAGTTATTTTGAAGATTACTTGGTCTAAACTTAATATAGCCACTTGAACTTCTTTTTAGCTTTTTTATGCTATTTTCCCAGGTTTTAATTTTAATCTCTGGTTTTATCTTTTAAAGTCTCTTCTTTTATATAGCATGTTGGTGGGTCTTGCTTTTTACCTGAGCTCATACTCTGTCTAGATGTTTGACTACTTAGATATATAGTACTTACTCGTACAGTTGATTTTAAATCTGCCATCTTGCTGTATTTTCTTGTGCTGTTTGTTCTATCTGTTCTTTTTTTCCCCTTTTCATTCCTTCCTGTTTAGGATTAGTTATTTTTTGTGATTTTGTTTTTCTTCCCTTGATTTATTGACTGTACCCTGGTTGTCTTAGTGCCAGCTGTAGGGTTTACACCACAACATTAACCTGTCTCGTTCCACCTTCAGGTTATACCCTTGGTATGTAGTTGGAGATCCTTGCATCGGGTTTCTTCCATTTCTCCCTTGCTGGCCTATGTACTGTTCCCATTTCTTTTATTCTTTGTGTGTCGTAAAATTCACAGTAGCACATTAACATTTTTTTCTTTGAAAAGCAATTTATTTTTACTTTTACCCCCATGCCTATCAGCAAGAAATTTTTTCATGTTTTATCAGTCTGAAAAAGTCTATATCCTGCCTTGATTGTGGGAACTTATATACCGTGAGTTTAGATTTTTTTTTTTTTTTTTTAACTGTCAGTCTTTGTTTCTCTAACCTAATGCTGTTCCCTGCCTCTGGATGCTTTCAATTTTTTTTTTCCTTTGCCTCTGGTTTTCAGCAATTTTATTATGAACTGCCTTATTGTAATTTTCTTTGTTTTCCTTGTTTGGTGTTTTTGGTGTTCTTGGATTTTTGGCTTATGTTGTTTTGTTTTGTTTGTATATATATTTTTTAACTCTTTAGGAAGTTTTAGCTATCATTTTTTAAAGTACCCACCTTCCTTCTGAGACTTGTTTTCTGCATGGTAGATCTCTTGATACTGCTCCAACACTTCCTTGAGACTCTATTTTAGATACCTTTTTTCTTTTTTTCCAGCTATTTTTGTTCTTTCATTACTTTTTTAATAATAATTTTAATTTTCAAATTTACTACCGTATTTTTCATTTTATAGATAGTATTTCTTATCTTTGAACTTAGCTGGAATCTTTGTATTCTCCATTTCTCTGCTTATCAGGCTTATGTTTTTCTTCATGTCACTGAGTGTATTTATGATTTTTATAATACCTGTTTTAAGGGCCTTCTCTTCAAAACCCTTCTCTGTCATTTCTGAGACTATTACATTGATTATTTTTTTCTCTCTGTCATACTTTCCCTTTTCTTTGCATTCCTGTTAGGTTTTTGTTTGGTGGTTTGTACCAGGGATTAACCCATGGAGGGGCACTTAACCACTAAGACACATCATCAGCCTATTTAAATATTTTATTTAGAGACAGGACCTCAGTTTCTTAGGGCCTTGCTAAATTGCTGAGGCTGGCTTTGTATTTGCAATCCTCCTGCCTCTGCCTCTTAAGCCACTGGAATTATAGGCGTGCACCATCCCAGCCAGCTCTAATAGGTTTTATTTGAATACTTTCCTTTTTTCCCTAAGCTCTTGGGCATACACACACACACACACACACACACACACACACACACACACACACACACATTTTGATGTTGGATTTTCTGCTGATCTGCTGATAAGTTAATTGTAGACAAACCAAATTCTTAAATTCTTTAGAAGCTTGCCTTTATCTTTTTTGTTATCATGGATCTAGAACAGCCTTTACTCTGGGACTTCTTTAGTTTCATTAATAAAACATTATTATTCATCTTCAGACTACCCAGTCAGTGCTCCATATATTACAAAGTCCACTCTGGCTGATGAAAACACAGATTATTCCAGGCCTCTGTGAGCTCTTGAAATTATTCATTTTACAATTGCTTGATGATTCTTTCCCATGCCTTATCTCCTTTTCCGTTGTGCTCAGATTGATGCTCTAGCCAAGATCTTAGAATTTCTCTTCAATTCTACAGAGCTCTTACTTTGTACATTTCTACCTCCAATCTTACTCTACTCCAGTCCCCTCTGCCTTACCAGACTCTGTCTCCTCAAGTCAGCAGACTAACAAGTTTCATTAAGAGGGCTAGAAAACTTGCTCCAAGCAGCAGTGGGCTTGCCTCAAGTGTTTCTTCCTCTTCAGGATCATGGTCCAGTGCTGCTCTTGTACAGTGTCTAAAACCTTTGGTTTTATATATTTAACATATAATTTAATCTAGTTGCTATAGTAGGGCAGTTATCAATCCCATTTGTTAAGAAATGTCTTTTGGACTGCTTATGGAAATGATAAGGAATTCTGCACATTCAGGTACAAGCAAACTGTTTTTTGTATTTAGAAATTCAGAAAGTGGTTTATTTCCTTCCCATCTAAAATCTTTTCTTCTTCCCCCTTGTGTTGAACTTTCAGTCATAGCTGGTTGACCTTGTTGGTGTAAACGATCAGCTGTTACTGTTTCTTAGAAGTGCCCCACAGTGCCTGAACTGTTTCCAAGTGCTTTTCCCTTCCTCTTGTGAAAGATGGTCACTATACGTAAATTTGGGAGAGGTGTTTTATGAAGTACTCATATGTCATGTACAATACATACATCATTTTTTATTTCCAATACAAATAGCTGGGTGCCATGGCACACACCTATAATCCCAGCGAGTTGAGCTGAGAGAGGAAGATTGTGAGTTCAAAGCCAGCCTTCCCCTCCCCCCTCAAAAAAATGAGACTGCTGGAGAAGCTACAAGTAATTTTGAGACACCTTCATGATGATACTTTTTGTAATTCTGTTGTCAAGTCTGTAAACATTTATTTGGGTTCAGCATGTTCAGTAGAGCTAGACCTAACTTACATTTACACATGTACATAAATATGTCAAGGTGCTCTGATGACAGATATTTCTCTAAGTTTTTAATAAGTAAGGATTTGGGTCAAAGTCCTCTTGAGAAATTGTTTTCCCATTAAGTGTTGATTGACTTGTCTTGAAGGAACCACTTGTTCCACTCAGGATTTGATGTGGTATGCATTTTTAATTAATTCTAAACACAAGTTTTTCAGACTGCATCCATAATTTTTCATATAAATATATTTTAAACTTTTGCAGGCTTTCTTGTTTCATTTTGACCTCTCCCCCTCCCGCCCCCCAGTACTGGGAATTGAACCCATGGGCACTTTACCACTGAGCTATTTCCCCAGTCTTATATTTTTTTTTATTTTGTTTTGAAATAGGGTCTCTCTAAATTGCTGAGGCTGGTATTGAACTTGAAATCCTCCTGCCTCAATCTCCCATGCGACTGGTATTACAGGTGTGCAACACCAGCACCCACCTCATTTTTTGCCTTTTAAAAGATCTTCTCAGCTCAGACATTCTACCTCCAGAAGACAAATCAGGATTAAAAGAAAGTGCTATATCTACTCAGATACATTTACCAGACCCATTAAATCTGACATTAAGGGAAAGCTTTGGAAACTCATATTTGAAAAAAACAAAATGTATCTTCTGGATTTTGTCAGAAAGTTTGGTAAGTTTTTAGTTTTCTCAGTCTGTTGGTAGTCCCTTGTAAAAATCAAGAAAGTGACCAGAAATAATGTACTCAAAATATGATTGTTCTAAATGGCCATGATGATGACTAAACTCACCGTTAGAGCTTTATTCCACACTCTTCAATCATAAAGCAAATATTATTATTATCCCTATCTTACAGATGAGGAAATAGATCTTAATTGCCTTAGCCAAGTTATACTATAGAATTACAGTATATCTGGTTTTAGCTATTATTGTTAAGAACAATTTCCATGAGAAAATATACTTAGAAAACACTTAGGTTCTGTGTTCTTTATGTGGTTGGGGCAGTGTTGTCACTGTGTAGCATGCTTTTAGATAAGTAGGTCTTAAACTAGGAGCAATAGGGCCTGAACATTTATTTGGCCAATACAATACTTTTTAAAAATGGAATTAGCTGAAGCAAGTTAGGCATTTCCTCACTGACTAGAGTTTCCACAGCTCTTTATGGCCTCACACCAGGGCTCCTCACACAGTAATTGCTACTTTCCTGTCCCCATCCTCTTCGGAGAGTGACTCCCCCAATTATACTGACATAGCATGGAGGAGGGACAGCCTGATAAACACCATTCATAATATTGTACTTTTATTTTTTAGTGGTAAAAATGTGGCAGTAATGAAATGCTTGTCTAGTTTTTATTACCATAGGTTACAGAAGCTAAGATGCAAATAATGAATTTGTTTTCTACATGGATTAAGCACTTCTTGAATACCTGAGACTCTATATCCATAAAAACTTAAACAATGAACACAGCCCCTATCCCCCAAAGAACTTGTTTATGGGTATACTATGTAGAAAACAATTATAATTTGTAATTTATAGTACAAACTTCTAAATAATAGTCTATTAACTAAGTAACATTTCATACACATACAGTGTTGAAAATGAGGGGAAGAAATGCACTGGAGTATACTGACATTTTACCAAGTAATAAGACAAATAGATGGGACAATAGAATGGAAAGGAGAAGGTTAGAAGCAACAATTTCCAGTATTTATGAAAAATTGTTCTATGGCATGAGAAGTAACTTAGATAATTAAGGGTGACAAAAATGCTTATGTAAGTGATGCTGAGTGGTATGTGTATATTCTCTTAGACCTTACATAAAAATCAGTTTCAAGTAGATTAAAGGTAAAAGGCAGAAAAAGTTAAGATTAATCTACTTGAAACTGATTTTTATAAGAATATGTGGAACAATAACTTAATGAATTTTGAGTATAGTTTTTTTTTAACTTAGGAGAAGAAAACTAGGAAGACATTTATATGCATAATTACACTATTATACAATTACATTTAATGTTAAAGACTTTTTTGCAGGATTGAGAATTGAACCCAGGGCTTATACATGCCAAGCACTTGCTATTACCTCTGAACTACACCCCCAGTTCAAGACTGCCTCATTTAAAATTTTCTTTTAAAAAGTTGAAAGGTTATACATAGATTGAAAGCAGTTACTTGTAGCATATTTCTAATCAAGGATTAGGACCTACAGTGTATATTTGTGAAGAAATCCTTAATTAGAAACAGACAACCCAGTAGGAAAATGGGCAACATTTAAAACAGGCCATTTACAAAAAAAGGAAACTTAGATGATCAATACATATATGGAGACATACTCAATCCAACCAAATCCATACTAATGATCAATACACAGTAAAATGTCATTTCACATGCTGAACTTAGCCAAAATTTGAAAGCATATCAAATGTTAGCAAGGATTTAGAGCAGGGGGCTCTCTTTTATCCTACAAATGTATTAGTGGTCTCATCATTTTTGAAAACAGTTGGCAATAATCAATAAGCCTTAAGCAAAAACAATCAGCTATCTTGTGTGTCAGGTAATCTATCATAGGTATGTATTTGCCCCCCGCAAAAAAATTCTCTAGTTTTACAAGTGGAAGCATAGACATAATGGCATTATAATAACTCAGAACAACCTGAAAGCCCTTTGACAGGAGATTGGATGGATTCTGTGTGTAGTGCTCATGTAATTGAACCCTGTGTACCATTGAGAAGAAAGGAACTGGCATTCCGTCTATCAACATGAATGAATCTCACAAATGGTGTTAAATGAAAAAGAACAGAATAATATGCTTATGCAATAACATTCTAAAGCATATAAAACAGTACTGGTTTTAGTAGAAATATTCATTTATAGAAATTATTACCTATGGAATGATGGTTACCTCTGCCAGGGAGAATAACATGCAGAGAGTAGAAACAAGAAATTAAATTGTACTTATGAATAGTTTAAGGTATTTGGTGGTGCATGCACACTTGTGTTATGTTTGATAACTTCTGAATGTCTTACATATTTTATATACATTTTTTAAAACTCAATGTTTGAGTGCATGGAAAATTTAGAAACTAATGTGAGGATATGTTTCTTGAAATCTGTACAAGCAACGGTATACCCCAGAAAATAAAACTGAGTACCAAGATTAAAAAAAATACAAAAACAAAAACAAACAAAAACCTTTGATTGCCATTGCTCCAGTGTAATATTTAAGAATGTTAAGAATAGAATTTTGCTCATTGTTCACATTCAGAAATATGAACACTTTACTTATAGTTACAAAATAGAACATAAATGTTGTCCTCCTCCCTGTAAGAATCCAGTGAAAGAAGTTGAAAGGTAAAGGTGGAGAGAGAGCCAAAAGGAAACAAAGAGCTTTAAGCTCCTTTTGTGGAGAGGAGGTCAAAAGACACTGCTGATACTTAGGAAATAAAAGTAATTTTTTGATTCAAAAATAAATAGGAAATTGATAATGATGTAAAATGAAAGGTATAGTAATTATGTTGATATCGGTAATTATTTAATGATGTATGTATATATTTAAACATCAAATTGTACATTATATGTGGGGTTTTTTTTTGACAATACTTCAGTAAAGCTACAGAAAAAAAACTTCATTGAAGAAGAACATGTCAGCATGTTCATTTAAACTACAGAGATCATCAATAAAAATATAAATAAAAATACATATATCAGGAAGATGTAGTGGGGTATCACAGAGAATGTTTATAACCTACTGTGACAGTGGTAGAAGCACCTTGTTTCAGTCTATGACGGTAATTAACTATCAGGAGAAATAGCTCCAATGTTAAACAGTAGGTTCTTTTGGAAAAAGGGACCAGAGGAGTAGGAAAGGAATGAATCCAAAGAGGCGAATTGTGTGAACATATCACCTTAGTTATTTTTAAACATCTTAATCACATTTTTGTATTTTCAGCATAGATTCTTCTGTCTTTTTACCCACCTGAGATTAGTTTCTAATTTGAAGTGTTTTAACATGAACTGCTTTTTCAGGATGGCAAGTTCCTCTTGATGGTATGAATTTTCAGTCTCAAATACTTTGGGCATGAGGAGTAGTCATAGAGACAGCTGGGTGGCACCTGGCATGGTTAGGGAGGTTCACTCAGTGTAGACGGATTTACACACTTGCCTGTAATCGAAAGTTTTAAAAATTTATACCCACATGTCAAATGTGAGAGAGTAGATGTTATTCTGAGTCACACATACTGAAAATAGTTTATGATGGCAGTGCCGGCAGAGTTCTTTGCTATTGTATAACATTGGGAACAGCGACACTATAATTAAGAGATAATAAAAGTGGAATTTTTTTTCCCCCACAAGACAGTTGTCTCCTCCTGTTAGAGAAAGACTCTTTAAATTAAGGCAAAGCAAAGCAAATATTTAAAAACTAGACTAAAGTTTTCCCTCCTGTTTGCCCTTTGCTGCTGTGGCGGCAGGGTGAAGTGCCACCCTGTTAACATGGGGTCCAGGAGCAGTTCAGTGAGGGCGGCCATGCTGGTCTCAAGCAGTTGTTTGTCACATCTCTGGAGTTTCGATGGAATTTTATCTGTTTTAGGTGAGGAGTGCCCCTTCACAATTCTATATTCAGACCAAAAGAATGTTTTAAACTTATGAGTTTCACTTTGTCTTTAATTTAAAATCCACCCTTTTCTGCAGGAAAGTTGGTGAGAAGAGGCCACCCACCATTCTCCCCAGAAGCAGTACTTTTGACAGAGCACAGTGGAATATAAACTGCCAATCTTTTAGTACAAAAAAAAAAAATCTGTATGCAGAATCTCTGACGTATTTCTTTCTGAAAGAGGAATGCAGTTTTCACTGCATCTGATTTTTGGAATAACTTTTCTATTTTTACTCTTGACTCGTTCTGTTTACCCTTTAAGTTTAGTTAACACTTAAGAGAAGAAAAAAAAAGGTTTGTATCTCTGCTGTGGTAAATTAATACAGTATATCAGATTCTTCAATAATCTGAAAATTTGAAATTAAAAAATGCAGCATTGGGTCTTAATGGGGCAGGGATAGAGCCAAGGCTTAGCATACATGACAGCATGGGTTCAATTGTAGCATGAAAAACATCTAATTCAGTACTCTGGTCTCCCTAAGCTACAGGGGTATGTTCCAAGGACCCCAGTGGAAGCCTGGAATAATAGACAATACCGAAACCAATAAAGTAATATCTTTTCCACCTTAACTAAGTCCTTACCATGCACCATGGCTGTTTGAGGTGTGACAGCAAAATTAGCAGGGATTTTATTTCATTTTCCTTAACAATTGCATGGTGTGATTCATTCTTACCATAGATTTTAGAAGCCTCAGCCTATGATACTTTTTTCCTTTTCCTTGTATGTTTGCCTTTCCTCTGAAAGGAAGCTCCTTAAAAGGC
Source organism: Ictidomys tridecemlineatus (assembly GCF_052094955.1). Lineage (NCBI taxonomy): Eukaryota > Metazoa > Chordata > Mammalia > Rodentia > Sciuridae > Ictidomys > Ictidomys tridecemlineatus. Next base: position 16,023,466 of record NC_135490.1, read on the forward strand.
TTATTTTTAGTTCAAATTGCCACTATACCTAGCCTTGTGCTTTGGGCCATTATTAAATAAAATATTGATTATTTGCACACAAAAGCTGAGGTACCACAGTAGTAAGACAAGTGGATCTGAGATGGCTGCTACTACAGGACTAACTGGGTAAACAGCATGGATGTGCTGGACACAGATGATTCATATCCTAGGCCGGATGGAGCAGGATGACTTGAGATTACATCACAGTACTCAGAACAGCATGCAATTTAAAATTTACAAATGGCTTATTTCCAAAATGTTCCACTTAATATTTTCAATCTGCAGTTGACCACAAGAAACTGAAGCCACAGAAAGGGAGTCTACAGATAAGGATGGACTACTCCACCTGTTTCCTGAAGGAGCTAATCCTAGTGATAAAAATTCATGTCCAAAAATGTTACTAGATTGAACTGACTTAAGAATTTGAGCTTTAAAACTCAATTATTTTTCCACCAGCTGTTTGCCAGTATTACTCACTCTTGGTGGGGAGGGGTGGGAGACACCTGGATGTCATTCTGCTTAGAGCTAAGTGCTGAACTGAGAAAGAAAGTTCATGAAATCCTTGGTCATAGAGATTAAGCCTAAGAATATACTAGCATACAATGCAGAGGCCTTAAGGTGGACTAATCACTGAGGCCAGTAATTGTCATGGTGTTTAGCAGAGTGCATGCTGTATAGAAGAAACCCAGATATCATTTTAGCTCCAGAATATCATCCTCTTGCAAGCAGCTTGAAGGCCAATAAAAGGTGCACTGAATAAAATATGATAGAGCAATCTCATGTCATACTTTGCGGTTATTTTTAATGACATAATATATAATTAGAAAAATTTTAAGGCAACTAGTATCACAGTTCATGTGGCAAATATATACATAGTAAAATGATTAGAAGGTTGAATATCAAATTACTGGTAGTGGCTGTCTGGGAAAATCAATGTTTTATTTAACATTTGTTAGTTAAATATAACATTAATAGAAGGAACTATTTTTAAAGTCATAATGAAATATAATTAAATCTAAAAAACATTTGCAGAGTTAGGCCAGATAGAAACAGGTGTAACATTTGTCACAGCATGATTGCCAATTAAAAAACAATGGTTATGATAATATTGTGGGTATTTTCCCTTTCTTTTAAAAATGCTGTTAATGGCTGTCATAGTACAGTCTACAGCCCTCCCTAGATATGTGCAGGGGATTGGTTCCAGGACAGCTAGTAGATGTAGAATTTGCATATAACCTATGCACATCTTTTCATGTACTTTAAATCATTTCTGTATTAATGACTAATAAAAGGTAAATGCTATGTATATAGTTGTTAATATTGTATTGCTTAGGGAATGATGACATCATCATCAAGGGTAGGACCCTTCATAGGCTTAACTATACAGTACACAAACAACACACCAGGTGAGTGATGCTCAAACTAGGAGCCCTGGAGAGAGACTGGAGGAAGTGGGAAATGGTGGGAGGCTACAGCAGAGAATGCTGAGGCAGCAGCTCACTCAAGGGGATTCAGCATACAGCAAATTCAAGTTCTGCTGTTTTGGAACTTTCTGACTTTTTAAAATATCTGTGGTTGGTTGAATCTTTTGTTGTGGGACACAGGGTACAGAAGGCTGACTGTACCATTTACAGTAAACAAATTGGGAATGCAAGATAAATGGGTTAGTGTTTTTACAGCACGGAGTAATTTGCAGAAAGGCTGCTATTATGATGCTCTTGAGGATGCACTCCTGGTCACCCTTTTACAGAAAGGTGGAAAGCATTTGAGAGTGCTGGAAATCCAATAAATGAAAGAAGTTTGGCCTGACCTGAGTTAAACATTCAGTAGCATTACTTAAGATGAAATCTGCGGGGGTGGACTATTTTCTTGGTGTGAACTGTAAGGCAAACCCCTGGCCCCAAGTGAGGGTCAGGAACCTCATCTCAGAGGAAGGAGTAAGAAGTTTCTCCTTGAGCTTCTAACTTGGGGAAAGCAATCAAGCTCCTGTCACATTCTCTGAGTGTCTGGGGGCTGCTCATCCTCATCTTTGTGAATCATTTTTATTGACCTGCAGCAGCTTGCCCTGAGGCATTTAAAGGTGCCAGTGAGCCTCAGGCTGTTTTACAATTACCATAGATTATTTGAATTGCTCTTTGCAGAAGTGCATGCTCAGCAGGATCTTTAACTCAGTGGTTCCCTGGGTCTCTAGATGCATAGGAGGTTGAAGGGTCCTAGCTTGGTGTCCTTTGAGAGGTCTATTTGAGTAGTTACCTACACTTCTCAAGCTGCAGGGCTTTAACCTTACTTTTTAATTTAGCACTTTGGTTTCTGTAAGTCTTATGAAAGGACCTATAAGTTGCTAAAGGAATTATAAAAGTATCATTTGGATTCTTGATTTTTTTGGAGTTTGGAGTGGTCACAGCTTTCGTATCATTGAAGTTATTGAGCTTGAGTAAAATTTTGCTATGCTCAGCCTTTTGAGGAGATTCCCTAAAACAAAGTTCTCCTGCATCTTTCTTCATTCAGATCCACTTTTTAAGAGTTGTAAGATGGCATTTGTTTCCTAAATTTTAACATCACTTATCCCAGATGTTTTTTCTTTTAACTTAAAAAACCCATCGTAATTTAGTTCCCATGAGCTGGTGTGCACACTAGTATCTTAGTTCCATATTCAGTATCTTTTTGTACCCCAATTTTTTCCTCCATCTCCTTTGTGTTTAAGCACCCCAAGTTTTCTGATGTGTTTCACCTAAGTGATGGAGAAAACACTTGTAAACATCTTCCCTGTAATGTTTACTGAGTCACACCATCCGCATGCCTCTTTAGGACATTTGCTTTTCATTTGGGATAGGGGTGAATCTGTTCTTTGGACACAGCAACACACCAAAGTATTTACTGGAGGTTCCTTTCTAGTATGAGGGGGCGGGGGGAGTGTAATACATCAATGATAAATTCATACAGGTGTTAAGTGAGACAAAAATGAAACCAGGACCAGCGTGTAACTCTGTGGTAGAGCTCTTGCATAGCATGGTCAAGGTCTACGTTGAACTCCAGCACTGCAAAAAAAAGAAAAAAAAGTTGTGGTTGGCAAGAGTGAAGGAAGTATTCAGGTGCTATTTTGCAGAGGATAAGAAAGGACCCCTGGATGAGTTGACATTTTAAGCAGAGACCTAAATGAAGAGGGGCAAGTCGTGATGGTACCTGGGAAGGGAACATTCTAGGAAGAGGTCAAGGTCAAAAGAAAAGTCTAAAACCTATTGGACTCCCCCCCCCCAAAAAAAAGTACTGATTAAGACTAAATTCTTTCTCAAAATTTCTTCTAACTTTTGAGTCCTCCTCATGAGTGGGATTAATGGCTTCTTCCTCATTTTAGGATAGCACCAGGCTGCCATTTGTCTTATAGAGCTAATCCTATTTTGTTTTCATTGTTAATGTAGCTGCCTCCATACATACACACGAACTCTTAAGGGATCCAGCAAATGTCCTTATCTAATTCATGTGCAGGAATACCTAAACAACATTATACAGTGATGTGTTACATCATACTGCATCCAGGTTACAGATCAGTAGCCATAGATGTTAGATAGCATCCAAAAACAGAAAAATAGCAGGCATCATGGTGAGAACAAAATCCAATTGCCTGCATCCCAGTTCAGAATACCTTCTGCAAGATCAGTGTAGGATAAAGGTCTTGAAGACCTCTCAAAGGCAGCGTCACACCCAAAGTGAGCACCAGCCTCCCAGAGAGCTCCTTGGGTGGGATATTCCTTCAGTTCTTATTTCTGACAATTATATATATAAACCTATTCCTGACATATAAAAGAAAGATTTTTTTTTCTGGGCAAACAAAAGGTGTAAAGTTTCTTTAAGACTACCCAAGTTTTTCTGTTCCTCTTTAGGGATACACTATCAACTCTATTTTATAAAGAGGAACATGGTAAGGATCAACTGATTTTTGTTTAATGTGTAAATTGCCTTAATGTGTAAATTGCCTTGTTTCAAAGATAAATAATTTAGAAATATAACATTGTAACAATACTGTTTTATTTCTGCCACCCTGATATAAACCTCGGGGTACTTGGTACTATGCGTTGCTTAATATTGTATGACTTGCCTCCCACTGGTAACTTTTGTTGTGCTTAGCCTGGACGTGACTGCTTCAAGCAGTAATCTCAAAGTGCCTGATCTGCTCTGTTAATTGAACTTTAATAGTACAGAGCTTTTCGTGATGCCTGAGGATATTTTGTAAAAGAAAGTTGGGGATAAAGTGTACAGGGACAAACAACCCTTAACTTCATTTAATGATCTGTGAGTCTGTCATCTGTGAACTTTTCTAAAGCTTTCTCAAGCCAATTGCAGAACGCAGACTCCTGTGCCTGAGCTGCCAGCAGCGTCGGTGATGTGGAACTCAGTGATATGGAGATTACTTCTGACTGGGATAGCATATTACTTCATCCTGCCGGGTAGACACTTTGAGAATTTCGCCCAGTTTTCGGACAACCTCACTAGGGAAATAAAGCAACTTTAAAAATATCTTCTGTCTTTTACAAATCTAATATAGAAATGTCCTCATTGTATTAGGATAGAACTTTTGCTGACCACATCTTTTTTCCTGAGGGTTCAGCAAGGTGCTGATATTATTTTGGAATGTCCTCATTGGGGTTGCAGTTCATTTTGAATGTCTTTCTCCATGAACCTAAACAACTTGAAAGCATTTTGCATTACGAACGATCTCCTTCCCGTATGCTTGCTGTTTCTTGGCCTGGCCTGGCCGAGCCTGCGAGCCTGCACTGTTAGCTTTGGGGCCATGACCGCTCTTTAGGCCATGCACAGGAGTCCTTTCTCATTGATGCAGATATGGCTTGCTGACCTTTGCTCTTGTGGGGATAAGAGATATTTTTGTCTTTGCACATGGGACAATGGAAGAATATTTTCAAGACAATAAGAAGTAAAGGTTGACATATTAAATGGAAAAATAGGCAATACAGATATTCTATCCTTGCAAATTATGTCTTTCTGGTAATAAACTTGAAAGAAAGGGAAAAAATAGATGATTGAAGAATCCAGAGGGAGGAGTGCTCAAAAATAAGACAATATATTGATGTAGGACAAAATATTTTGCCTTTTGAATAAAGTAGAAAAATTGGAGTAGTAAGATTTTAAAGATGATCCTTTTCCAGTTCAGTTGAGAAGAAATTAAAGTTGAAAGATATAGCTTGCAGATATAAACTTTTATATAAATATTACAGCTTTTGGAGGGATTTTTTTAAAAAAAAAATAAGCAACTTAGTTTTGCTAGTATGTGTGCATTACCAAATATTTTATTGCTTAGGAATATTTTATACCTTCCTCTTTATGCAAGAAATATAACAATTTCACCCTTTTATTCCCAGTTGTGTATTTCCCTCTTATAAAGATCACTGGTAAACTGAAGCCAAAATATTATTCATGGTACTTTATATTTCCAAATAGATTTCTTCAAATATGCAATAAAGATGAGATGATTGATTTAAAATATTGAAGATTCAGTGATAGTTCCGGTAACACCCATGTTTGTAACAACTGCCAACTTTTCTTTAGTAATATGTATGCTCTGTGTGCATGTATCTTTGTGTGTTCATGATGCAGAATAACAATCAGAAATTTGTTGACTTTTCTCATTTTTTACTTTCCACAGTGTACAAGAAGCCATCCCCAAGCCAGGAATATGTACAGGGACAGTCATACAGACTGTTTACCACATATTTCTATTCAGTCTTTTTCTGATGATGTATTTTTCCTGACAGATCAGGGTCTCTGATGAATTGGTCCATAAATAACTTGATCACCTCTGTGTCTTAGTTATCCAAGATACTATATCCTGAGTCTGTTTTAACTGGCCTTTCCCTATCTTCAGACTACAGTGAAAATGCTCAGTGCTGTAGGCAGGCAGGTGCTACGTGGCAGGTGGGGGTCACAGACTCCACACCTGTGCACTGGAGGTTGTTATTGTGACTCCCTCACAGAGTTGCAGGCGTTAGTTTTTACTTGTCAGCTCTTGGAACATTGCCTAAAACAGTGTGCATTCAGTAAACATGAGCTGCTGCTATCACTACTACTGTAATTATCATTGCATAGTGTATTTTCCTGCAGCAATGCTGAGCTAGTAGCACCTGAGTGGGCAGACCTAGAGATTGTGCCTTTAATCTGAGATTTCTATCCCTGAGCAGGGATGCTTGTGAATACCCTAGAATTAAGAGCAACTGGAGAGAGTACCTGATTTCTGGTCCGCTCCTGTCTCCTCATCTGCTTTCCTCCCCTCAGCACCCATCTCAGAGGCTGCAGGTCTCACCCTTGTGAAGGAGTGTCACCCAGATCGTTTCCCTAGAACATCTCTCCTCGCCTGAATTGCCCTGTATGGTACTTTGAAATCCTCAGATGGGTGACCTCTACAGCAGCTTGCTTACCTTTCAGAATGGCAGATGTAACTAGTTATGGTGATGTTGATAAGAAAAAGGCAATGCCTACCTCAAAGGATTGTTTGGATCAAACAGAAGAGTTGTGTATAATGCTAGCCTGATGGCCACCCTACTGCATCGTTGGTCATCAGCGTCACCACCTCACATCTCTCCTTCCATTTCTTTATTGTGCACACTGTTCTGGCCTTTTCTCTCATCTAGACCATCACCGTAGCTCTCTTACTGGTTTCCCTTGCCCTCGCCTTACCCCCCAGTATATCCTGTATCTTGTTCCAAACACTTCCTAGATTACAAAGTTCATGAATGAATACTTTTTAAAAGTTAATTTATCACATTAGACTATGGATGGATTCTGAACTTTCTATTATAAAATATTTAAAGGTGATAGGGGAAAAAATTAAATACCTTTTAAATCAATGGACGAACTTGTAACAGTCAAAGAGAAATCTGGGGAGGCCAGATATAAATAAAACCTGAGTGCATATCCAGGGAGGGAAGCTACTCCTAGGGCTCTAATCTCCAAGGTGTTTCAGGATCGGGTGGCCAGCCAGGGCTGTAAAACCACACAGCTCTCAGCACCGAAGGACAGAGAGTAAGTACACGAGGGAGCAGAGAAGACACACAGGGAAGGCAGTGAGGAGTCAGGGTGGAGCACGGGGACAGTTCTGGAGACAGTGGAGGAAGGGACACAGGTTTTCCAAAACGATACACAGCAAACCCAGCACCCTTACTTAGACATACCTTTAGACTTAGGGTAGACCTCCCTATAATACAGAAGAGGTGGTCAAACAATATCTGCATAAAAAATGTAATTGTCAACCTAGAATTTTTAAAATGTATATATAATAAACAAAAGTAGAAAAAAATTTACCACCAGAAGATCCTTACTAAAGCGACTTCTCAAGATCTACTTCAAGAGATAATTGAAAATGGTCTCTAAACAATAGTTGGAGGCTTAGAAAGAAGTGATGAAGAAAGATAAAACAGGGTAAATCTAAGCAGTAACTGTTAATAAAAAATAATGTCTATTTCAGTAGCAGTTTTTAAAAAAGCTAAATTATAGTGTTATATAAGGTTGGAGGCAGATGACCAGAATTAAAACATTCCAAGGCCCTTTTAGTTTGGGAAAGGAGAACAATTGATTATTTTTGGATTTAAAGTAGACATACTAATTGCTTTGAAGGTGTGATGTAGATATTAAGTGGTGTCTTTAAGTTCTGTATGCGCTCTCTCATAATTGCCACCTGGCTGTTCATCAAAATGTGTCTACCAGCTCCCACCACCTCTGCAGTCAAAGCCTCTCAGATAAGCTGGTGACCACACCATGATCTTTTCCTTCCTTCCATCTTGTTCATTATGTGATTACAATTCCTTAGCCCAGTCTTACGTGCTTAATAAACACAAGTGCTGTGAAGTCAGTGGCTACACATTCCTCAGTCATGGTTCTGAAGAAAGTGTTTTTCCTTCATGTGCATCCAGCCCCTGTTCCACTTGGTGGGCTTCATCCTGTACAGCAGCAGTAGCAGCCCTGAGTGTGTGGGGTGAAGTCTGAGCAGCTGGGCCTGCCACTGGAGAGCCCCCCCAGCCTGCTGTGGAGCTCAGTTGTCCCCTTTCCCTGAGTTCCACTGGTGTAAACCAGAGGTAATAATAGTAGGCCACCCTTACTAGTATGGTAGGAGTTAAATGGATGAACATAAGTCAGAGCTCTTAGGGAACTGCCTCTATAGCACTCTAGTTGTGCATTGATGAGAATTTACTTCTAAGTTATCTTGTTGGGAGGGCTTTAGGTGGCTTCATTCAAGTCCTAAATGATTAAATTGTAATTGACCATGGACAAGATTAAATCTTATACTTCTGTGGGAGATGGGAGAGTAGAGGATGAGGTAGAAGGTGACTCAGTGGACGCTAGTCATTCGGGGGTAATGTTTAAGATCACAGTTCAATTGGAGAGCTCTTTGGAATCTGCTTCTAAAAGGCTTTGTATGCAATGAAAATAACTTACACCAGTATTTATTTTATTTTTTACTTCACAGGTAGCAAAACAGATTTGTAGATCTTTGAACTGCAGGAGTCTCGAGATCCCACTAAACTGACTTCAGGGCTTCAAGGAGAGCTTTTAAATGGCAGGACCTCTTTGCTCCTATAGAGAACAAAATGGTTTCTCTCCAGTATTTCTCCAGTGCTTTGCCTAAAGTTATACAAATTACCCAATTTATGAAAATGTGAATCACTGAAGTCCTGAGAACTGACTGGTCAGGACTCTCCCAGCCAGGGCTTGGAGGGCGAGAGGATGGGTGTAGGACAAGGTGAGGCCTAGAAGGGAATGGAAACTAGCTAGCTGGTCTGTTTTCCAGGCTGCCACCTCCAGCTTATCATGCTGTCTCCTGTCCTGCAGAGTGATAGCCCCCATGGCACATGGTCACTTTTGTGGGGAAAGTTCTCATGCAGGTGGTGCCTGAATTTGTCCTCTGTTGAGCAATGTAGTGAGTATTATAAGTTTGAGCTCTGCCTCTCTTTTAGTCTTTCTTTCTTTCTTTCTTTCTTTCTTTCTTTATTTATTTATTTATTTATTTATTATTACAAAGGATATCATGGTGTGCCCCCCTCCACGCATACACTTTTTTTTTTTAAAGCCACTTAGTGGAAACAGAAGGGATGGTATTTTATATTTCCCCTGAAACCCTGTGGAGCGGATGTTTTGCGGCCTTTCTTGCCAGGTGGATGTCTCAGTGTGGCGCTGGCAGGATCACTTGGGTCCTGTAGAGGAATATTCACCTCTTTTCCAAGCCTAAGTCAAAAGAAATTTAAAGAGTATGCTTTTAGAGAGTGATACACTTCCTATCTTGTCCAAGTTAAAAGTGCCCTGAAGCCAGCCAAATGTTTGACAAAGGAATATTAATAAATAAATGGTCTTGCCTATGTAGTTGGCTAATGCTTAGAAAAATGACATTCAGCTGGTAATGTTTTCCAGTGCCAATTTTAGTTTTATTAAAGGGTTAAGAATATGTAATAAGCTGTTTTGCTAATCTATGCTTTCTCTAGGACAATTTGTATGAGTTTAAGTGAATAGGATAGTTCTACATTGTACACCAGAAAAAATAAACAAAAGGAATATAAAGACTTCTGTAAAAATTAACTAATCTGGAGACTCTTTATGATAGTGCCTAATGTCTGCTTTGCACTATGCTAGATTCTATAAATTCTAAAGATGAAGAATATAAGGGGAAATACTGGGGAGTGATATTGGCCAAATTATATTGTTATACTGTGTGTATGTGTGAATATGTAACAATAGACCCCAACCTTATGTGCAATATTATAATGCACCAATTAAAAAAAATTAGAAGGGACTGGGGCCGTGGCTCAGTGGTAGCACACTTGCCTGATATATGCGAGGCACTGGGGTTCGGTTCTCAGCACCACATACAAATAATTAATAAAAAAAAGATATATCAACAACTAAAAAATATTTTTAAAAATGGAAAAAAAAATGAAGGAAGCCTTTCAAGTTATTCCCAGTCCAATGAAAGACACTTAGACCAGAAAAGTGCTTTGCAGCAGAAATCTGCCCTGGTTGCCATAGGAGTGATAACAAAACTCAAATCTGATTGAGGGGGTATGGAAGAAATATGGGGGGGAGTGGCCCTCTCATAACCATGCCTTTTTCTCTTGGATCGATACCAATTGTCAATCTGTCTTTTTTGCTTTCTCAGTCTGAGTCACCTACACTGGAGGGCAGAGGGTTGAGACATGCTCCCTGGGTTCCTATTTTTAGTTTCTCCTATTCCCAGTTATGTGACCATAAGCAATTTACTTCTGTGTGCTCTGGCTTTTTTAAAAAAGAGATTCCTAGAACCTACTTGCAGGATTAATTAAATATTTTGAGGATTAAATAAGACAACACTTGGGAAACATTTTAGAATACTGCCTGATATACACTAAAGTTCAAGAAAATTTTAGTTCTCAACATTGTTTTGATAGCTCATTAACTGGGAACATGGAAACATAAGCACCAGGTTGATGTTTTATATTCTTCTGAAGTGTTGATTTCTTTCTAATAATTTTTTTTCTTTTTATAGCTCCAAGAGGAAAGCGAGGATGGAAAACCTTTTATGCTGTCCTGAAGGGAACAGTTCTTTACTTACAAAAGGTAAAAGTACAATGGATATAAAATAAAATCTACAAAACTTTATAAAATGATATTTAAACAAGGTACCCCCAAATTCTCACTGTGTACCAAAAAAGCCACATCAATCACCCATAAGACTATTTAACAGATGCTTAAATTCTGGGCAAGTTATGTGTAAATCATCTTTAGATACACATGAACAATGAGAGGAGTGGATGGGATTTGTTTTACTTCAGTAAGATCGGAACATAGGTTCGTAAGTTAGATCTCAAGTGATCTCTTCAGGAACAGACTTGCGGCAGCACCTGTCTGCATAGATATTTATACTCTAGATTAGTTACAGCCTTCATTTGTATATTGTTCTTTCATTATCTTGATTTTGACCCTACTAAAAGCTGAACATACACATTTCCACTGGATTCCTGAAATAGTTGTACTTTAACAGTGCAGATAGATTCCAAATTGCCTGAGTACATTTCCTGTGAGGATTCTTTCTTCTAGTCCCAAAGTCTGGATCTCCAGGATTCAGTTGATAGGTCCTGGCCCCTTCAGGGTTGTCCTTGGAGCTTCCATGTCCCTGGATCTGTGTGGGTGAAGATGGGAAAGTTGTGTGTTGGCTGGAAGGAGCACAGCTTCCCAAACTCCAGAAGGATTCTAGCATCCACTGAAGGGACAGCCACTGGATTAGGAATAACAGGAAGCAAGACAGTTGCAACATTCCCTTCAGTGGTGCCAATAGGAAAAGACATTTTTATTATGGTGAAAAAGAAAACACATAATATGAGAACTAATCTCTTAAGTTTTTAAATGTGCAACACAGTATTGTTAACCATGAGTCCAGTGCTGTACAGCAGACCTAGAAAACTTTCTCATCTTAGGTTTATACCCAGTTTCCTTCCCCTTCAATCCTTGGCAGCCACCATTCTACTTTTTTCTTCAAGTTTGGCTGTTTTAGCCTTCTTGGCCTTCTTGACTGGCTTATCTCATTCAGCACAATGTCTTCAAGGCTCATCCATGTTGTAGCAGGTGTCAGAATCTTTTTCCTTTTTAGTGCATAATATTACTTGATGTGTATATGCCATATTTTTCTGATGCATTCTTTCGTGTACATTTGAGTTATTCCCACCTTTTTGGTTCTTATGAATAATGCTGAATGAACATGGAGTACAAATATCTCTTCAAAATGCTAAATTTATCTATTTTGGGTAAATATCCAAATTGTTGAATGGTGTGTTCCTTTTCTCATACTATTTTACAAAGTCCCTGTACCAGCTACATCCAGAACACACAGGTTCCATTTTCCCCACATCCTCACCAACAGTTGTTATTTTTTGTTGTAAGAGCCATCCTAACAAGAATAAGGCGATATCTAGTTATAGTTTGGATTTGTTACTAGAAATGAAAATCCTCAAAAAAAAAGTATTTTTCCCACTCTGTATTCTCAACACCCAATACAGAATCCTTCTGTGAGCCCAGATTCTCTAGCAGATACCAGCTAATTCAACTCCACTCTTACGCTGTTGACATTGAAATAGCTTCAGATCCCACAGATTGAGGATCAGCCCCCCAAGAGTTCCCCCTCATTCAAATACCATTTGCAAATAGTAGATTGTCACCTACACTTCCAGTCAACAGCTATAAATCAGGAGTTCCCATGTCCACCTCAAGGTAGTTGGTCAGAGTTGCCCACAGAACTCAGGACACTACTTTACTTATATTTACTCACTTACTATAAAGGATATTACAAAGGATACAGATGAATAGCCAAATAGGAGAGATGCACAGGACAGGATATGGGAGGATGTGAAGATCTTCAAGTGCATCACATCCTAGGAATTTCCACCTGCCCAGCTGTCCAGAAGCTCTTCTGAACCCAGCTCTTGTTGGTTTTTATGGAATATTCATTTTCTAAGCACAGTTGATTGAATCACTGGTTTTTGGAGATCAATTCAACTTTTAGACCCTCCCAGTCAGCCTTCTCTAGTGAGGTTATGGGGTGAGGCTGTTATAAGTCCTGATTTGATCTTTGAGCCACCAGTCTGTATTCTAGGGGTCTCTAGGGGTCACCAGCCACCAGTCATCACATTAACACATAATTATCAAGCTAGAGATTCCAATAGTTTTAGGAGCTTTTGCCAGAAATCAAGTATAATGACCAAATAATAAATCATACTATCACATTTGCATCTTCCTAATAATTAGTACTATCTTTTCAATACCTATTGGTTGTTGGTATGTCTTTAGAGGTATGTCTGTTTAAGTCCTTTCCTTTTTCAAGCTGTCTTTTTTCGTGTATATGTTTTTGCTTTTTGTTGTTCTTCCTTTGCAATTAAATTATAGGTGTTCCTTCTATATTTTGAATTTGAATATTGACCACTTATTTAAATGTATTATAAATAATTTCTTCTATTTTTCAGGTTACCATTTCAGAAAGTTATTTTTTTTCCTTTGTCATGTTGAAGAGTTTTCATTTAATATAGTCCCACTTATCTGTGTTTGCTTTTGTTTTATTTTTGCCTATGTTTTGGGTAATCCAGAAATCATTACCAAGTTTAATCATTTAAATCATTACCAAGTTTTTCTCTGTTTCCTTCTAGAAATTTTATGGTTTCATGTCTTAAGTATTTACATCTTTAACCATTTTAGTTAATTTTTGTGTTTGTATAAGATAGAGAGGGCTCTGCTTTCATTATTTTGCATGTGGATAAACAGGCTTCCCAACATCATTTTTTAAAGGTGTTTTCCCCATTTTGTAGCGTTGGCCCTATATTAAAGGTTATTTGACCATTTACATGTGGGATTTTCCTGGCCTGTCTCCTCCAGTGGCCCATCTGTATGACAACACTGTACTGTTTTGATGTTGTAATTTTTATAATGTTTTGAAATCAGTAATGAAATCAGTCTTCTAATATTACTCTTTCTCTAGATTGTTTTGACTATTCAAGGTCCTTTGTGATGCTATGTAGAATTTGGGATTGTTTCTTCTATTTCTATTAGAAAATGTTATTGGACTATAGATATAAATTGCATGGAATCTATAGATTGCTTTGAATAGTGTGGAATTTTAATATTTAAGTCTTCTAATCCCCAAATATGGCACATCTTTCCATTTATCTTTTTCTTCTTTTATTCAGCAATGTTTTGAAGTTATCAGTGTGGAACTATTTTGTCTTCTTGATCAAATTTATTTCTAAATAAATTTCATACTTTCTGGCAGTATTATAAATTGGATTATTAATTTCCTTTTCAGACTTGTTTATTGTTTGAAATGCAACTGGTTGTTATACATTGATTTTGTATCACAAAACTTTGCTGATTTATTAGTTTTGATAGTTTTTTGTATAATCTTTAGGCATATACATGATTGTGGCTAAGATCATGTCAAACTACTCCTACTTTGTTGCATGTTTTAATCATGAAAGGATATTGAATTTTTCAAGGGCTTTCCCTTCATTTATTAAGATATTCATATGGTTTTTAATCTTTTTGTTGTTGTTAAGGTGATGCATCACTTTGATTCATTTTTGTATGTTGAACTATCCTTCCATTCTAAGAATAAATCCCTCTTTGGATTTTATGTATGGTCCTTTTAATATAAAGTTGAATTCAATTTGCTTATTTTGGTTAGGATTTTTGCATCTATGTTCATCAAGAATATTGGCCAGTAATTTTCTTCCTTCCTTTCTTTTCCCCCCGTCCCCCGTTTTTGGTATCAAGGTCATTCTGGCCTCAAAATCAGTTTGGAAGTGTTCCTTCTCTTCAGTTTCTGGAAGGGTTTCAGAAGGGCTGGCGTGAACTCTTTAGCTGTTTGGTAGAATTCAGTGGTGAAGCCATCTGGTCCTAGGCTTGACTTCCTTGGGAGATTTTCATTACTGATTCAGCCTCCTTACCAGTTATAGATCTGTTCAGGTTTTGTATTTCTTTAATCTTGGTAGGTTGTGTTGTTTCCAGTAATTTAACCATTTCTTTACATTACCCAATTTGTGAGTGTATAATTGTTCATAGCAGTTTTCTCCTATCCTTTGGTTTCTGTGGCACCAGTTCTAGTGTCTCTTGCTTTTATTTCTGAATTTGAGTGCTAACTCCTTTTTTCTTAGTCCAGCTGAGGTTTGTCAGTTTCATGGAAGCAACAAATTCCTAGTTTTATTTTTTTCTATCAATAGTAATTATTCATGGAGAGTTCATACTCCTGACATTTTGTTTGTTTCCTTTTTGTCTTTGGTTTTACTACACAATTTGAGTATTCCTATGTTTCACTGATTTTTTTTTTTCCTTTTGTAATGTTGCTTTTTGAGTCTTCTCATTTTCTTTTACCTTCCATGGATATTTCCTTTGTGGTTACTATGGGCTTACATAAAATAGATAATAGTTTTCATGTATTTTAAGAGAATACCAGGGTAATTTCAGTTGTGTACTAAAACTACACTTTTATTCCACTACACACACATACATACTTTTGTTACTCAGTTGTCACAGATGACATCATTTTATATTGAGTTCCATTTATGTATTTTTATAAGTATTTTATGTTTTCATTTTTCTGATTTCTATACCAAAATTAAGAGTGATTTGTATAACACTAGCATAGTATTAAAGTGTTATGTGCTTTTCTGTGTGTGTACCTTTACTGGTGAGCTTGATACTTTTGTGTTTGTTTAACATCCTTTTGTTTCAACTAGAAAAAAAACTCACTTGTTGCAAGGCAGTTCTCCTGATAATGTATTCCTTCAAGTTTTGTTTATCTGGGAAAACCTGATTTCATTTTTTAAGGATGCCTTTTGCCAAATACAATATTCTTGTGGCAGTTTTTTTCTTTGAGCAGTCAAAATATATCACTAGGATTCCTTCTGGCCTTGCACTGGTTTTGCTAAGAGATCCACTGACAGTCTCATGGGTTTGTAAGAAATCACTTTTGTTTTCTGCTTTCTTTGACTTTTCATAATTTGATCATAACAAGTTCTTCCTTCCTTTCTTTTCCCCCCGGTCTCCCGTTTCTTTGACTTTTCATTAAAAAAAAAAAAAAAAAAAAAAACCTTTTCAAAAAAGTTTCTTTTGACTTTTCATAATTTGATCATAACGAGTCTTGTTGAGATTTCTTACATTCATACTATTTAGATTTAATTGGGCTTATTGAATCTGGGTGCTTGTTTCCTTTCCAACATGTGAGATAATTTCTGTTCTTATTTCTTTTTAAAAAAATTAATTAATACTGGGAACACCTCCAGCCCTTTTTATTTTTTATTTTGGGAGAGGGTCTTGCTGAATTACTTAGATCCTAAGTTGTTGAGGCTGGTCTCAAACTTGGGATCCTCAGCCTCATAAGTCATTGGGACTACAGGCATGTACTACATACCTGGCTGTTTGTATTTCTTTAAAGGGCCTTTCTCCTTTTTTCTCTTTTTTTTAAAGTCCATAGTGCACACATTGTTCCACTTGGTAGTGTCTGTCCTGTTAGTTCCCTAAGCTTTCTTATTTCTTCTTCAGTATTTTTTTCTCTGTGTTTCTCTGACTAGAAAACTTCAAATGATCTCTTTTCAAAGTTTACTAATTTTTCTTACTTAACCAAGTCCACTGTTGAACCCCTCACCTAAATATTTCAATTTCACACATAAGCTTAGGCTTAAAATTTTGTTTGGTCCATTTTAATATTTGGTTCTTTGTAATATTTGTTTTGTTCTTTTGAATATGTAATATTCATACTCCCATTTTGTTCATTATATCTTTATGGTGGTTATTTTGTATTTCAGTTAATTCATACACCTTAATTTCTTTAGGGTTGATTTCTGGAGATTTATTTATTTTTTTTATGATATTTTACTGGAGATTTATTTTGTTCCCTTGGACCATGTTTCCCTGTTTCTTTGTGTCTCTGGTAACTTTTTTTTTTTTTTTTTGTATCTGCACATTTGAAGAAGCAACCAGCTCTCTCAGGTTAGGAGATTATTTGGTACATAGGAAGACTTTCATTACTCAGCCTGGCTAGAAATTCCATGAATCTTTCTTGGGAGATAGGCCTTCCTTCTCTGGACCTGTGCATTAATTTTCTCAAGTATAGAGGTTTGCCAGGTTCTTTTGTAGGAACTCATAATTTTTGCATCCTCTGTCTGCACAGCTGCAAGTTATCAAGTTCACCCTTGTTCTAAACAGCCATCAGGCATTCGATTTCATATCAGCTCAGCGTCAGTACGCTGAATCGGGCAAATCAGATGTCAGTCCTTCAGTCAGTCCTCTTAAAAAAAAACAGAATGCTAGGTACATGCTTCACTTTTCTCTGCCCCCACCCCCCAAGTAAGAAATCTGAAGTTGTGTATCTCCTCCCTATTGTGCCACAGCTGAACCATCTAGAGCAAGCTATATATCATTTTTATTTTATTCTCAGATCTGCCCCCAGGCATCCAGACTATGCTGATTTTTGTTAGTGATCTGAATGAGGTGAGACAGAAATGAGTTCCTCCATAGCCCTCTGAAAAGCTCGGATACTGGCTTCACACGCCTCTCCTCAAGTTGAGTGCCTTTCTCCCATTGCACCAAGCTGTGCTGGCTACAGCAAGCCGCCCACCACTTCCCTTTGTTCTTTTGAGTCCCTAGGCATCCACAGAATGCCAGTTCTGTCAGTGCTTGTTGTGAGCCAAGATCAACTCATTACTTGGGTAGCCCTCTGAAAAACCATAACACTAAAGGCATGCTCCACTTTTCCCTTTCTCCTGAGGGAGAAGGTGTGGACCAGGCCATTCTCTTCTGGTGCCGAGCTGTGCCAGCTGATGTGAGTAAAGTGAGATCGTTATTCTTACCTGTTTCAGTGTGTATTTCTCATTTTTGTGCTCTCCTGGACTACTGCAACCTCTTAACTGGATTCTGGCATATTCTTAATAGGTATTTTGGTCATATAGCATTGTTAAATCAGTATTTCTGTGGGAGTATGACAGCTGGGACTTCCTATTCTGCTCTCTTGATAACATCATTCCCAGGAAAAGATTTTCAAATCTATTTGGCCTCATGCCATAACATAGTTTTGGCATCTTGTTTTTTTCACTCTACACACTATAATAAATACTTTCTCATTAAATTTTTTCTAAAGCATTTTTTTGTGTGTCAATCTGGTATCTGGTGACTGTGAAATAATATATCAACACATTTTTATTTTCCCTTTCCAAGATTTACAAAATAATTCATTTTTAAGTTCTTTATATATTCTAGATATTAATCCTCTGTCAGGAGAGTAGCTAGCAGAGATTTTTCTCCCATTTTGTAGATTCTCTCTTCACATTCCTAATTGTTTCCTTTGGTGGGCAGAAGCTTTTTCCTTTGATGCCATCTTATGTATCAACTCCTAGCATTATTTCCAGAGCTTTCAGGGTCTGATTGAGAAAGCCATTGCCTGTGCCTATATTCTAGAGTGTGGACCTATGTTTTCTTCTAAAAGTTGCATAGTTTCTGATCTAATTCCTAGGTCTTTGATTCATTTTGAATTGATTTTTGTCAAGGGTGAGAGAGAATTGTTTTCACTAAATAGATTTGCCAAATTTAAACTTTTTTTTCCATTTTCAGACATACCTTTTTCAATTTTTCAGTTTAAATTTTGGCACATATGTATTTCTGCACATTATTTGTTTACTTCCTTAAGATAGTTTCCTGAGAGTCTCATGACTCTCATGAGCAGGGTAGGAACTGTTCACAGTGTTTCAGACATATTTCTAAATTACTTCTAGAAAGATTGTTCTAGCTTTCATTCCCTACAGCAGTTTGTGACAAGCTGTGTCTCATCACCATCTCTTTTCAACACTTTATCAGTATATGGACTTTTAGAGAAAAGGATCGTATTCATTTTGAGATTTTGTTTTTGGTACACAAACACATGTTTTTTTATAGTTTACACACTGCTATGGCTGCCTTTCACTGGGGAAAAGGACTCCCCTTTGATGAAAGCCCCATATGTCGGCACCCACACTTGTGCCACTGAGATAGTGAACTGCTATGGAAAGGAGACACAATTGTTGGAAAGAAATGTATTTGATGTGCTTTTATTTTAAACATTTTGAAAAGTTATAATAATGCCGTGTATAATAAGACTGAATTACTCTTTTGTAAAACCAGCCTTCCTTAGGAGTTCACTTAGATCCATCTGAACACTTGTTGACATTCAAAGATTATCCATGCTCTTTGGTGGCTACATATCTTGTATTGTCTTTATTTTTTTATGGAGTGAGCACAGCTTCTATTTATAAGTCCACTTCTGTGACCTCTACCAAACCAGCATGTGTATGAACACTGGGCACACTGGTCCTTTCAGTTAACGTTATCTCTGCAGGAACAACCCTTTTTGAAATTAAATTTCACATATCACAGCTGTTCCCTGCATAAATCCTGTTCTCTTGACTCACTTTTCCACTTTCTCTAGAATTTCTGTAAGGGCACAGCTGTCTTTGGCTAAACCACTTCTTTGAATACCTAGCCACTGGATTTCCACCCACTCTATCTCATGGTGGACCTGGGAAGAGGAAAATACTCTTGCACTCAACATTTAACAGAAATGATGCAAAGAGAGATGCAGTTTCCAAGTCATCAGCTTTTTCCTAGGTTATCGTCCTCTCAAAAGTACACTGGTATGAGTTTGAGTCATCCAGATGTTTGAAGAGAAGGGGGCTACAAACATTGGCATGGGGAAAACTTTGTAAATATTGAGGCTGTTTGGATTAGAACCCCCCAAAGATTTCTTCTGCAGATTTATGGTACCTTGGGAGTGTGGCAAATGTAAATTTGTGTTAACTGGGTGAAACTCCTTTTATAAAGAGAAGAGACTGGCAATAAGAACATTATGGGAGAATAGAAAGCTGGGCTTTGAGTTATCCAGTGGCCATTTCATTTGAATCAATAAGGACACATGACTGTCAAGTATCTTCTTAAGGCATACTAAAGATGTAAGTAAGCCTGCAAAATGGCAGCCACATTTTATAACAAATCTCTAATCTCTTTGTTGTTAATGCTTCTAAAAAGAGAGAAAAGCGGAAAAGAGTCTGGAAAAAAAATACAACAAATGCTTGAAATCTCAACTACCAGTGAACAAATATCTGTTCACAGAAACCTTGTATGAAAGCTAGGAACTAGAGAATCCATCATTGGAAGCTTAATTTTGGCAGGTCTGGGTCTTAATGTGGGTTTACTTACCTGATTTTTAAATTTTTTGTCTTCCTGATTTGAAAAGTTAAAAACCAGAAAGGCAGGTGACTATTGATTATGAATATCTATGGGCACTTTTATCTGAAAAGGCCTAGCACCATACAGCTAACAGGCTGCTATCCACTGCCGAGCAGACCTTTGCTTCAGAGTTACCTTTGGGATAGTGAGCTGCCCACAGAAACAACAGTAGCAGGTACCTATACCTCTTCCTCTTGGAATTACCCCCGGGTTTTGGAGTATATTAAAGGTTCAGTACTGGTGATGGATGTGTCCTATGGAAGGCTACCAATGTCCCATTGTCGGTTGCTCCTTAACCCTGCTGGAAGCCTAATCGGCTGGAACATGATGGCAGATGCTACGTAAAAAGTAAATGGCATGCTTGCAAGATGATTTGGGGTTTATACAGTATCTTTTCTTAGCTATTTAGAGTTTATCACATTTCAGATCGTGTCTAAAATTCTGGACTTCCAAAAATGACTAAGACATTGTTCCTACCTACAAAGAGCTCAGCAAATAAGGAGAAAAACAGGTAAATTGAGCATTCACTGAAACAATGGAACAAAATAATATAGCCGTAGAAAAATCTTAAGAGGGCCATCCAATTGTGCTTTCAAAGATCAGAGAATGCATCTCTGAGATGTGAACACATCTTGAACTGATGTTTAAGGATGAACAGGAGTTCCTAGTCAGACAAGACGCAAGAGAGCATTTTTGCCAGAGAGGAGGGAAATGCAGTTTTGGGAGATGTGACATGTCTGTAGAATGGCAAACAGCTTTTGACGTTGATGTTATAGGATGGATGGAGGTTAGCAAATAATGGAAAGATGATGAAAAGTTATGCTTCAAGTAAAAAATGTATCATAAAGATAAGAGATTATGTCACAATGTCATAAACTGTTCATTTTAAATAAGAAGCTGATTTTTCCCTGAAGGAATTTGAAGCCCAGTCTGAGGTCACTACTGCTCCCACTGACACCCGTGTACTCAAAGGGTTTAGATGGTGTTATCTTCCATGGTGGGCACCCTTCTCAGAGGACCTGCAGGGAAAAGCATGTGCCCAATGAGTGGTACATTGCTGTCCCCTCTGGACTCATAGAATGTCAGTATTAACACTCTTGGGGTTTAGGTCTAGTTGAGAGAAAAATAGACATACCTGTTTTCTGCTTCATTTCTTCAGCCAATTCTCTTCTATACGTGGACCCAACTTTTAGTGTTCAGCTTACCTTTTCTTTTTTTAATTTAAAGTATTACAAAAGCAGTACATGTTTAATACAAACCATACTTTGAACTTTGGTGGTTTCCAGGGCCAGTGACAGGCAGTATAATCCTCCTTCATAGTGCCAGGCAGCAGCAGTGACTTGCACCTTCCATTTTGCCACTCAGTAAGATACCGTTCTGTGCACTGTGCTGCCGAGCTGTGGTGTTCAGTTAACAGGTGGATTCAGTGTATTTTTTTTTTATTATTGTTGGTCGTTCAAAACATTACACAGTTCTTAATACATCATCTTTCACAGTTTGATTCAAGTGGGTTATGAACTCCCAACTTTACCCCGTATACAGATTGCTGTTTCACATCAGTTGATTCAGTGTATTTTTGACTCAGGACATTTTCAAATGCGTTTACTGGGACATAGCCCTGTCATAAATTAAGGAGCACATCTGTATTTTGAGTGAGGGGCAATGACAAAAGCTCCACCTTTTCCCCAGCCTAAGACTATTTTAATTCAGTTTGGTACTATGTCAGTCTACTATATGATGGGGGCTGAGGCAGGAGTAGGAATACAGAGATCATTGGACCTACTATCTGACCTTAAGGCTATCAATAGCTCACTTAGATTTTGCATCTATTCTCTCTTTTGCACACTGATATTACCCAAGTTCTTCAGCATCAAAGATTTCTGTCTGAAGCCTTCCAGTAGCTCTTCCCTCCTGAGTGTCTTCCCTTTTCTCCAGATGAGCAGGTACTCCATCACTGTACCCCCTTACTGTGTCTGCCAATGCACTGGATACTGTTGCCAGAGACAAAAGGAAGCAAGGCCTCTGCTTCCTTGATGAAGTAATCAAGTAGTTCTCCTAATGAGATCAAAAGGTAACTCCTCCTTTAAAGACCACATGACTGCAAGCCTAGACACCATGTGTGAGAACCCTCCCTCAGTGTGTCTAGCATCTGTTATCAATTTATCATCGATTATTTAAGCCTTTCATCAAGACTTCTCAGCTACAAAACAGCAAATAATGATTTTTACCCATACAAACAAACACAATTAGTATTTTCTCATTAAAAATAGAGTCATAGTAAGAAGTTTCACTTCTTCAGAATACAAACAAACCAAAAATAATTGTTAGAAGAAAGACGAAGTACGACTGAAATCATACTGGGGAAGAGCTCCAAATTCTCAGTCTCCATTCCCTCAAACTCCTTCCCTGCTCCTTCTCAACCAAAAAGGCGTTCCACAAAGGTATACAGCAGCCCATAGGAAATCAAAGATGGAAAGATGATGAAAAGTTATGCTTCAAGTAACAAATGTATCATAAAGATTAAAGAGATTATGTCACAATGTCATAAACTGTTCATTTTACATAAGAAGCTGTTTTTTCCCTGAAGGAATTTGAAGCCCAAATTCCAAAGAGTTACTATCTCAAGGCTCTCATGTCTATAAACCCCTCAGGCATTGTGCCAGTCTGTGTTGCTGCCTCCTGAAGGTATCCACACAGTACAGCAGCCTCCCACTCCTAACATGAGAACTTTGTTAGGCTGGGGGTCTCTCCTCAGCTTCCTCAAATCCACCTAGGAAAAGGTGTCTCTTGGACTATGTACAGAAAGGGTAGGACTTTGGAAGTAGACATATCTTCTTGTCAGACTCTGTGATTGCCATTTAACCAATTTCTGATTTGGAACCTCAACTCATTTATCTGTAAAATCAGGGAAAATTATGTTGTGATTGATAATAACATTTAAATATATGAAAATGCATAAGGAGGTTAATAGTAAATATTGCGCATACTGGAGATGTGGAGGAGGCTTGCTTGGCATGCACAAAGCCCCGGGTGCAATCCCCAGCACCACAAAGAATAAAAATAAATCAATGATGACATTGTAAACACTTGTTCCCTTCCTGAGGACTCTTATGAGAAGTGGGAGTGATTGCCCTTTTCTTCCCTTCCTAATTCTTGCCAATCTCATTTTTTCCCACTAGACTTTTTTCCTCATGTTCACAATGCTTCAGCAGTCCGAGTATGAAATGATTAGGAGTTGGTCAGACCAACCATGTCAGCCCTCTGGATGCATAACCCTTTCTTCCCTGCTAGCTTTATTAAAGGATAATTAATTCCTTCTACCTCTTCTTTCCACTTAGATCAGAAACATGCCTGCATAAACACCCCCTTGGGACTAGCACAGGGACTAATAGGCCAAACCAGGGCTTCATGTCCTGGAGTTGGTGACGCAGCAGAAAGAGTAGTCAGAGACTGTTGGGACCTTTGTTCCTCATTCTCACCAACATCAGTCATACATATAACAATCATTCTTCAAACTGACCTCCAGGTAGAAGAATTTCACCAGATATCCAACATAGTTCCTTTCCTTGGCCCTCCCACTACCCCTAACCCTAGAGATTTAGATACTCCCTGCCTTGAATCCTCTCTTAGAAGAGAATAGGCTGCACAACTATACACCCATTCCACATGGCAGGAAACATGAAGCACAAGCTCCTCATGTATCCTTGCAGAATGTTGCTTTATATCTTATATCTAAAAATAAATAAATAAATCATGCCCATATCAGCATCACACATGACAAATATAGGAAATGCTTTGGCAGATTTCCCTAGCCAGCTTGCTTCAGTGGTCATCCAGCCAGAAATAAGACTGGCTTGTAAGATCGTACACAGATTTAGGGTACTTTATGCATTTGAACTTCACAACTTCATAAGTAGACACTAGTCCCATTTTTTAGACTGAGAAGTTAAGACTCAACCTACTCACATTCTAAAGGTGTTAGTAACCAAGCCTTGTGCTTTTTCCATCAGACTGTTCTTGATTAAACACTAAAGCTGTAGTGTGTAACCCTTGATTAAACACTAAAGCTGTAGTGTGTAACCCTTCTAATTACTACAAGTGGGGGGAGAGATCCCTAACTTGTCTTCAACCAGATTCAGCTAACTCTTGGCTCATACAAGACAAGCATCATCCTTGCTTTAGTAAGGTCTGATGGGTAACCTCCTCCTCTCATTGTGCTCCCCTGACCTCAGCCACTATTTATTTGATATGAGACTGTCTCTCATAATGTTCTTAACAGTAAGTAAACTTTGAGGTTTTCTGGCATAGCCTTGTCAGGTATTCTTCCTGTCATTACCAGAAATCATGAAATACCATGGAAATATCAACACCGCAACCATTTCATATTGCTCAGATTAACAGCTATTAAGTGATTCAAGTATCCATTATCAGCTGAACTTTGGCCAACAAACTACTATTCTGATATAGAAGGTCATAATGTAAGTTAGGAAGCAGATCAATAATGAATGCGTCTATAAGATTAGGATTCTGCCAGTTTTCTTAGAATGTTACACACTAGAGATATGATTGTGAGCAAGATATAGTTCCCAAAGTGGAGTTGTTGTTTCAACTAAGAAGATAAATGAAAAGACCAGGTGAATGCAATTTGATAAATGCCACTAAGAGGGTAATGTATTGTGGAAGTACACATAGAGGACACTGTACTGAGAAATAAGAAAAGAAGGAAGATTGTGGAAGAATTCGCAAAGTAAGGGATCTATATCTAAGCCCCCACTTTTAAATACAAGTAGAAGTTAATCTTATAAGGGGATTCAGACAGGTGGGAAGCCACAGCTTATTTGGGAACAGGTAGTCTCAGTGATATATAAAGGTACTAAAGGCAGATTCTGAAAAGCCTAGAGAACCATATTAATCATATAGCTCAGAGAGGTCAAAGCTACAAGAGTGTTTCAATGGGGTGTGACATGATCATATCAATAGTTTAGAAAGATCATTCTGACTGGAGAATAGGAAACAAATTAGAAGCAGATTGGACCAGAGACACACGGACCAGATTGGCTTGAACTGGGACAGGATAACTGGGAGGGAGAAGCAGAGACTTACTGGAACGTTCTAGCTGCTGTGTTGAATTCAGCATTGAGGAGTGAAAGAGGGATATGTCCAATAACAAATTAGGCATATTTAGATTTAGACTCAAGGAGAGAGCCTAGAAATGCCCATCCAGAGAATTGTCCACAAATAGTTGATAATTTGAGCCATGGGAGGAAATGATATTGTTCAGAGATTTTTGTAGAGTGTGGAGAACATGGAGGAGAGAACCAGTAGCACAGAGACTTTGTATGTGAGACTCTGAAGGAGCCTGAGCAATGTGGCCGCAAAGCTAAGAAAACTTTATTATAAAGCAAGTGGTGCCACAAACAGCAAGAGATGTTGGAAAAGCTCCATTTCGTAGAAATGGAATTGTAAAGTGCTGCATGAATTCAGCAACCAGAAAATTATTAAGGCCATTTCAGTGGGGTGGTGGGTGTGGAAGCCAGATGGGAGAGAAGGTTGAGGACACTGAAGCAGGGAGTGTGTAGACACCTGAAACACCATTTATGGTTTCCTCTTAGCTCTTCCTGCCACCCCCCGCCCCTCTTCTGATGCCTCTCCTTCCTGAGACTTTTGCAAATAGCAGATCCCCAGTGCCTGTCTTGTTTCTACTGAATCTCTTTTCTTTCCTATGATTGATTTTTCTCTCAAGTAAAATAAGTCCTTGTCTTTTTCCTTTTCCCCTAGAGGGTTCCTGACATTACCCCAAGCCCTTGTTTTGCTTCTGCAGGTTACACACAATCTTCCTCATCACCATTCACCTCATTTCCTTTCAGGCCCCCTGACTTAATGTTGCAGAATCACATTTGCCTCTTTAACTTTCAAGCAAAAAGTAAATCCACAGATTATCAGGATAGTAATGTCAGAACCACTTAAGAATGCCATATTGGGAGCAGTGCAAGAAATAAGCATAGTGTTTACTCCCTGCAGAGCTGGGATGACAGGGTAGCTGAGAAGACTGTTCATGCAGTGAGAAGCTAATGAGCTCTTAAAAATCCCCTCATGAAAAAGCATGTGGTAACATGATGGGTGAACCAAGAGTGCAGGTGAGCATTGGAAAAAACACAGAGTAAATGGAATTTCCAATTTCTGAAACTCTGTAGAGCCCATGAGATATAACACCAGTCTAGGGACAAGTTTAAATATGTGCCCACCCAGAACCATTCCAGAGTCCAGGTATCAGAAATGATCAGTCACCAAAGGTCATCTGTGATAGAATGATTTTGTCCAACTCACACAGTTAAGAACACACTCCTGTTCTTGTTTCTCCTAGTTCTTGCTATGCCCCTGAACCCAGGCAGCTCATGTCTAAGGAATGTATACCTTTCTGCTAATTAAGTATTACTGTTGTAATATATTCATGGCAGAGGAATCTATTATTTTAACAGCACAGTGCATATATTCTTTAAAAATTAGGAATTGCTATGAATTAATGATAAAGATGATTCAATTCTTATGGATGCTAATGATCCATCATTGTTGACAT
The DNA here is from genome assembly GCF_052094955.1 of Ictidomys tridecemlineatus. Classification (NCBI taxonomy): domain Eukaryota; kingdom Metazoa; phylum Chordata; class Mammalia; order Rodentia; family Sciuridae; genus Ictidomys; species Ictidomys tridecemlineatus. Next base: position 16,049,828 of record NC_135490.1, read on the forward strand.
TTAGATATTAGCTTCAGACCCATTCTGCTAACAATGAGTCATCTGCTAGCCCAGTGCTTAGATAAGCCTTTGCTGTCACACAGCTCCAGGAGCTCTGCTTTGGTTTCTGTCAGGGGCTTTATGTCTGTCCTTGTCAGCCTTGGAAGTATCTTTGTGAGGTTTATGATGGTATTCTTGTCACAGGACTGGTTGTGACAAAACTTAACTACCCTAAACAGAAACTGTCAAGTGATTGATGAAGTGGTTAAGAGTGACAGGCCCAGGCGGCTGGTGAAATGCTTTGAGTTGGGCTATTGATTATTGTATTCACCAGACCAGGCTCTTGAGAAACTTTAATGACTTTTATCTTTAGGCTCCAAAACACAATTGTTAAATTGCAAATGTATTTGCCTCTATCATGTCTTTAAAAAATGAAATTAGTTCATTATCAAAAAAAAAATGAAACTAGCTATCACACTATACCCAGGAGCTCTCTGTCCTTGATGCAAAATCTTCTCTTCATTCCTTGGATCACTGAAAGAGAGATTTGATCTAGCTGCCTATAAGATTTTTTTTAAAGTTCAATTGGAAAGGGAGGTTTTTGTTGTTGTTTTGTTGTTTTTGCAATATTTGAAGTGTAGGTGAGCCTGGGCCAAGCAGAAAGAAACCACAGAAGTTTCCAGACCTCCCAGACATGATGACAGCAGCCAGTTTGAGACTAGTATGCCACCTTCCATACTGCCTAAGGCAGGCCAGTCACGGGTGGGGTCCCCTCTAGCTCTTCTTGCTTTCCTGTGTGTTCCGGGCCTTTTCTTTGAAAGCAATATTTGGACTGTCATCATTCTCATAAATGCTTGGAAGAACAAATTGTGAAGTAGGCATTGAAGCCTGGAAGAATGAGGATCACACCCAAGTTTCTTTTAGTTGTAATTTAGATGAATGGCCCAGACCTGCATGGAGGTTTGACCATTATGAAAGGGTATTTAAGGTGTATTTATAATGTTTTTAAAACTTTAAGTTCATAGAAACACACTGCAAGTGGAGAGATGCAGGCAGTGCTCTGGTGGACTGTTTAAAAAACATGATTCTAGTTTGGATGCCCAGCAAACAGAAACCAGTTTGTTTCTAAGAAATTTTTTAGCCCTCCAGAGAAGCTGATGCAGAGGTTTTAGCCTCTTCAGGGCCAGCCAGGCGTGGCCTCTCGTGTGCCATGGGGGTCTGCCCCTGCTTCCCTCTCCTCCTTGTCCCACCAGCCCTTCTTCCCCTCCCTTCTTTCCTTTCAATGAATACAGTCCCCACATGGATCTTGTGAATGTGTCAAGGGCCAACTAGGAATAAAGCCCGAGCTTGGCCCTCCCCAGGCTCCGCCTCAGGGAAGGGAGTGAGAGGTGAACAGACACCACAGCCTGGTCAGGGTAGTGCAAGGGCAGCCTTGAACAGGTTGCCAGCGAGGCCTGCCCTGAGTGGAAAGCAGGAGGAGCCTCCCACCAATCACAATTCTGCTCGTTGTATTAATTAGACCAGTGGAAGAAACATGGATGAGTAAGTGCTCAGACCTTTTTGGGGCTTAAAAATGTTTAAGACAACTTCATCTTTATATATTGTATTGAAGCATGTTGTAATCATTTTTAGCAAGGAGTGTGGATGGTTATCTGCCCTAAGTGCCTTTCCATGCCTCTGCATGGTCATTAAACAGATACTTCCCAACTTCCTGGTCCATGTGTCAGGTTTGCCCTGGAGAGTTTGCTGTGCCTCACAGAAGCTTGAGACCTAATGAGTGATCACTTCAAGGCCCACCAGGACTGTTAGTGTCCCTGTCAGTGGACTAAGGAGGCCTTCAGTGCTGACAGATATGGAAGTCCTGCTGCAACCAGGTTGCCACCTCCTTGGAGTGCATAAAGAGGGTGTCCCTGCTGACCCAGTAGATCAGTGTGAAACTTGTGACTCCACCGACTCTGCTCATTCTCTCTCATTCCTTCCTACATCAATGCAGGGCATGTTATTCTGATTATAGTATTATTTATGAGAAAATTGGATTAAAGGGATCTCCAGGCCCCTTTAAAATCTGTGATTTAGTGATTTTCAAGTGTGTTGTTGAGTGATGGACCAAAACATGCTTCCACTGGACTTGCTGTTGGTCTTGGCTTCCAAATTTGTAAGAACAGCATTTTTCTCTTTTCTGTAGTAAAAAATAGGATATTGCCGAGTTATTTTTAGGAAGGTAACCAGTAATGCTAGAGTTTTTTAAAAAATATAGTCATCAAATTATGAAAAACACTATTAATGCCACTTTTTTGTTTTTAAAATTTTTTTATTTATTGTTTTTATCCATGACAGTGGACTGTGTTTTGACATATTATGCATACATGGAATAAAACTTCCCATTCTTGTGGCTGTGCGTGATGTGGAGTTATACTAGTCATGTATTCATAGATGTTAATGCCACTTCTAAAATCAGGAAATGGTAGACAATTTAGGATGCATTTTTACTTCAGTTACTGGTATTTTTATTGGTACCTCATAGCTTCAAGCAAGAATATATTATCAATTTTTCTTTATTCTCTCAGTGGAAATCAAGACTATTTTGACTTTTTAAAAATTTGTTTTTAATTGCATATAGCATATTAACCTACACAATAAGGCATAAAGTAAATAAAACCAAAATCTCAGTATGTTTTTAACTGATGGTGTTTTTAACTGATAAATTTTGATTGAAATTTGGTCACTTTCCAATCGGACTTTATATTTACCTGAGAGTACAGATTCGGACTTGATGCCAATTTGTGTATATGTAGATGATTTTTGTGTTAGAGTGTTATGAGTCAGCTTTACAAGAGACTTAATTAACAAACATCTTAGGGGGAAAAAAGCTTTTCATTTCATGCTTTAAATGAATTTAAAATAAATAGCATTGTGAAATCACATTCTTAGTGCCTGTTAGGACAGCGGCCTGCTCTGATGAATCATACTAGATAAAAAGATGCAGATTGCGGGGAACACAAGAGTAACATGTTTGAGTGTCATTTTCACCCTCTATTTGTTTGAGAAAATGAATGGTAATTAGATATCACAGAGCATTTTGTTTTCTTTAGCAAATTTCTTGATTGGATTTATCTTGCTGTCTATTTCACATTTAGTTTGCACAGCAAATAGTCTTAGATTTGAAATGGTTTGATTACAATAATTTATTCTTGTTTCTTCCTTCCCAAACTTATCATTAAAATCCACCCTCTAGTTTAAATAGTGAAAAATAAAGGTGTCAGAATAAACTTCAGGAATGAAGTTATTTCTTTTTATCCCAGTGTCAACCCTAATATGTCCACTCTGCCCTGGGTTTTGCTCATTCTTTTGTGGTCTTGGAGATTCAGTTTCTAGGAGGAATTTAGAATGCTGAATATATTTTAAGGTTTATATTTTGCCTTATTAAAAAGTATATAAATTGGTTTTACTATTAACTAAAAAAGTAGAAGCTTATTAGACTTAAAATTCCTTGACTTCAGTTTAGTTCTAATTAAATGTACCCTGTCTTCTATTCTGCCCCATGGAGTGTTTTCCTTCGTATATAAGGTATACTGCATCTTAGAGTTTAGGAAGCTGCCTTGGAATAGAATCTTCTTCAGAAACAGTGATACTAATCTCTAAAGGTTTATTAGTCAGCTTTTCATTATTGTAACAAAAATACCTGAGACAAGCTACTTTACAGAGAAAGGAGGTACAGGTTTACAGTTCTAGAGCTACAAGGTCCAAATAGCATGGCACAAGCTTTGGTAAAGACCCTCTTAGCTGTACCACATAATGGCCACAATACATATGCATCTCTATACCTATGTGATCTCTCTCCCTCTCCTTATAAGTCATGGGGTCTCCACCCTGTTGATCTACTCTAATCAGTTTCCAAAGGCCCCATATCTAAACCCTATAGTTAGATTATGTTTCCACCCTCTTAGTATCATTAACATAAAACTCTGGGTATTAAGCTCCTGCACAATTATGGGGAGCAAACCATATTCAAACCACAGCAAAAAGGGACTAATATTATTTTCTTGTACTTAGGTCCATAATAAATATAGCATTTTATAAAATTTGCAGTTTTAGAGCAGTCTAAGAATGTCATCCTTTAAGCTTGATTTTAAATGAAAATAGCAAAGAGAATATGCTCCAAGAATATTCATAGTGAATGGTTCCAAAGTGCTAAGGAAGGTCTAGGTCACTCAGTATTAATAGGTACCAGTTGGTCTTGTGTTTCTTATTATCCACTGTGTTTTGATAAACATGTAAGAAGGAGATGAGACTGTAGAAGTAGTTGTGAACATCCCGAGGAGAACATGTGAATAGCAGACTGAAGAGGAAAGAGCAAAGTAATGAGAGGGAGGAGAGAAGCCAGGTGAATTTTATAATGATAAGCCAAGGCAGATTTGACTTCTTAGGGTGCCACCAGATGAAACCAGAAAGGAGTCAATTGAATTTTACAATAGAGGTTATTGCTGACCTTTGTCAGAGCAGTTTTACTAAAGCGTAGAGGTGGACTCCAGAATAAACTGGAAACCAGTGTATAAAAACAGTATGAACTGTGACGCCAGGTGAAAAGGATGAGAGAGGAGTAGCAACCAGCAAAGAAAGCAGTAGTGGGGGAGGTGGGCTCTCCTCAAGATAATAAAGAAATTATGTGTATTTATAGACTGCAGGAAGAAACCAGTAGATAAAGAATGGTTAAAAGTATAGAAGAACAATAATAGGCAATGAAACAGGATCCTAGGAAAGCTTACTGGAGATTGAACTGAGAGCAAAAGGTTCTTCTGTTATTGGAGAAGAGAAGATAAATAAGGTCAAATACAGGTATCTTTACAGTATACAGGCACAGCACAAAGTTTGATATTTACATATTTTTTTCAGTCATGGTAGCACATGCCTGTAATCCCAGCTATTGGGAGACTGAGACTGTAGAATCACAAGTTCAAGACTAGCTTCAGCAACTTAGCTTGCTGTCTCAATTGTATTAGTTCAGTGATAGAGCTAGATCCAGTGCTTGTGCAGCTTAGTGGCAGAGCACCTTTCTAGCATGTGAGAGACTCTGGGCTCAATCCCCAGCACCACATACAACAAAAGAAAATACAAGGTGAAATGATATGCTACTAAAAAACATTATTCTTAATAATTACATTAGCATTTTTTGAGAACATATTTATGCTCTGAACATAATTAATTCAGAAAACAGTATCGTTTAATACAACTCTGTTTCTAAAGGTATTATCACTACTTCTTAATAAAAGGACACTGGAGCTTAACGAGTTAAACCTGGCACAGAGAAATTTAGAACAAGATCTTTGAACATAGTGGTTTTAACTCCAGATACTCGAGCTCTTAACCACACTCGTGGTGAATTAGGGTGTTGTGGAAATCGGAGAGATGATCATGGATGCGTAGAAGAATTACCAGTTGACACTGAGTGCAGCGCAAGCTGGAACCCCACGTGTTGCTAGGAAGTCTGCACAGTTGTTCATTATCTCTCCCAGCAGTTCACATAGGAGCGGTCACATAGGGGAGAATCAGGGTGGAGTTTTCCAGGTTTAGACTGGATAGATGAGAAAATTAAGGCCTGTCCTAGCCGAAATTCCTGAATTCTAAGTATAAATGGAAGACTCTGAGATTCCAAACAGAAAAGGAAGGGATAAGAAAGGGAAAATAAGAATCAGAGCAGCATTGGCCTTCTGTAAAATTGGAAGCTAGATGAAATAGAATAGCATCTCCAGACTATATGTGACATGAGTAGCAAGGATTGCAAGCACAAGTTCCATACGCAATTCTGTACCTGTCAGAGATAATGAAAGATTTGAGAAGATTGAAGAGCACATTACCCACCTGAAGCAAATACTTGAGAGAAGAGAAAATAATAAGGGATTAGAATGGAGATGTCAGAATGGAAAAAAGAAAGCAAACAGATGAGCAGGAAACATGGACACAATTAAATCTAGAAGAATAAAGGAATAGGAGAGACAGGGAATGTGTAATGTAAGTACAAAATAAGTCTTTTGAAACAAAGTGCATAATACAAGATAATTTTAGTAAGACTGCAGAACAAATGTACTAAACAGCTTTGGCAAACTTTAGGATTAATGAGGAAGAGGGAGATGGGTCGAAAATGTCTTTCAAAATCTATTTAGAAATGTGCAAGGAATAAAGAAATAGAGCATTTTTTTGGGAGAGATTCTTATAAGTTTTCATCATATAAGATTAAGCACTGAACAGGATGAAGAATATTTTAAAATGATAACACATAGTTATGAGGAAAGTAATAATTATAAACCCAAATGCACCAAACAGAATAGTAACTAAAGTGTAAAACAAGTGCTGTTCAAAACACAAGGAGAACTTGATGGGGGCAGAAAAGACGGTAGAATGAGATGGACATCATTACCCTAAGTACACGTATGAAAACACAAATGGTGTGACTCTGTGTATAACCAGAGACATGAAAAATTATGCTCTAATTGTGTAATGTGAATTGAATTGCTTTCTGCTGTCATATAACAAATTAGAATGCATAAAATTTTTAGAAAAGAGACAAGGAGAACTTGAAATCCACAGTAGACATATCAGTATACTTGTATCAAGGGGTGAACTGGCAAAAAAAAAAAATGCAAGGACATAGTAGAATTGAGTCAGTAAAGTTGAATATAAACATTCATCCCTCAAATAATAAGCTTTTAGCATACCCATGGAACGTTAAGAAAAAGTTAACATGTAGAGACCTGTAATAAATTTGGGGGAAATATACCTTTTATAGATCACATTCTCTGGTCACAAGCCCATAAACTCTATAATGGTAAATAACTAAAATTTTAAGTGCCTTAAATGTGAGAACCACATTTCTTGATACTATTAAGATTAAAGGAGAGATTTAAAAAGTTAAAACTACAGACTATCTAGAAAGCAATAAAAAACTGCTTTTTATTTCCAAACCATTACACACTATGACTCATACTCGAAGAAAAAACATAACCTTAAATTCTTTCTTAAAGAAATATGAAGAACAAAGGAGCTAAATAATCATCTTAAGAAAGTCAGACAACAGCAACTAAAAAGTAGAGAAGAGGAATTAAGATAAAAGCCCAGTTCATTGACCGAGAATAGCACAAAGGGCACACATACATTTTTAGGTTACTTGCTCTGCAAACTGAAATATCAGCTGTTAGCAGATCAGCACGTGTGGAAATGGAGGCAGCATACTAATTCTCTGAAGGTCACTTTGACCCTGGTCCGTTTCTTCCCTTCCCATTATTTATCTGCCTCAGATTCCTGTCTAGAAAGGAAGTGGTCACATTGGGCAGTGGACCAGACAGGCAGGGGCAGGGTTTTTTTTCATGGCGTCATCCTGAGACTGGAGCAGATTTTGTAATCATGCACCTCGTCTTCAAACTCCAGCTCTAATAAAAATTCCCCTGGAAGAAGAGTCATGGGTCTTGGGAATGCTAAATCACTAGGGCAGGGGGGTTAAGGGGCAGGGATCCCTTTTTAAAAGAACAAGAAAGACTTCAAATCATAACTAGATCGTAATTGTGTGAATTAGCAACAATTATGTAAGAACAGAGAACATGTAAACCTCCTGTACTTATTATTGTATTTTCCTTTTCTCATTTATCTTATCTTTCTAGAAGACTGGCAGTGTCAACAGCAGTTTGCAACTTCTGAGCATAACAAAATAAGACTTGTGGGAATCCCAATGTGGAAACATTGTCATGTAGTGTTATAAGTTTGGGTAATCTTTATTTTGCTACTGGTATTTGCTTTGTATTTTAATCGGAAAACCTTTGCCTTCCAGGACTGCCTCTGATACTGATCATTAATGTAATAAAAATAAAACTTCAGTTTGAATTAGCAACCTTAGTACATTTGAATTGCTTGATTTGTGTATGATATAAAGATCATGACATATAGAGAGATTTTAATTGTTTTTCTGAAATTTGGGAAACCAGTAAGAGAATAAATCTTCCCTTAGGCTTTTCCTATGAATTAAAGGGGGGTCATGAGTGTGTGAGTGTGTTTTCTTTATAGGAGAAATACAAGTATATTCAACATTTTTTATAAGATATGGGAGGAGGGGCCTTGAACTCTGGATGTCAGTCTCCTGTAACAATTCATAGCATATGCAATATATAGGTGGTAACAAACTTGTTTTAAATTCTACTAATTGGAGTTTTTTATTGATTTTTATTATTTTTTGTAAATACACAACAGTGGAGTGCATTACAATTCTTATTACACATAGAGAGCACAATTTTTGGAGTTTTCTGTTGTTGATATTTTTAAGGGATTCCATGCTGACCCTTTTTAAATTCTACGAATTATGCATTTGATGTCCAGAAATAAAATTGCATTTGTGTATGTCACCTGCCTTCTTATGTAATGTTGACTTTTCAGAAAAAAAAAAAAGTATGGCAATTGAGCTAAGCTTTCTCTTGTTTATTAAATTGATTTTTTACTTTGAACAGAAGAGCTGGATCATGTCATTTTTATTTTACTTACTTTTCATTTTTCTTCTGGTAATATTAAGCTCCAGAAAAGAAAGCAGCAGGAAAATGTAGTGTCTTTTAGAGCAAAGAACACAGTGGCTATGTTTCCACTTTCCTTTATAATTGTGTTGATGGATTTCTTCCCACTTTTGCATTTATCCATCTAAACTCAAAACCAGTTCACAGTAACTATCAAATCTAGCCTCATTTCACATGACTTTAAAATGCAGATGATAGATAGCCCTTCCTTACTTCTCTGCCTCAATTATCATATTTCAGAATTTTTTTTTTAATGCCTCTTAGGTACTCATTGGTAGCAAATGTTTGGTACATTGTAAAACCCTTTGCCTTTTTATGAAGTTGCAAATTCTTACTCATCGTTCATTTCACTTCTTTTCATGCACTTTTATGGACTTTAAAATTTTTTACCATTAGGTTTTAAAAAGAGAATCTCATCTCACACTCTTGTCTTTGCTTTCTCTGTGCCTATCTGTAGGATGAATATAAGCCAGAAAAGGCCTTGTCTGAGGAGGACTTGAAAAATGCCGTGAGTGTGCACCACGCCCTGGCATCCAAGGCCACCGACTACGAGAAGAAGCCCAACGTCTTTAAGCTAAAAACTGCCGACTGGAGGGTCTTGCTGTTTCAAACTCAGTATGTGTTGTTGGTTTGGTTCTTACTTGGTTTGGGGTTTGGTTTGGTTTGGTTTGGTTTAGGTTTGGGTTTTTTTAGGGTACCAGGGATTGAACTCAGGGGCACTCAACCACTGAGCCACATCCCTAACCCTGTTTTGTATTTTATTTAGAGATAGGTTCTCACTGAGCTGCTTAGCACCTCACCATTGCTAAGGCTGGTTTGCACTTGACATCCTCCTACCTCATCCTCCCAAGCCACCGGGATTACAGGCATGAGCCACCACACCTGACTTCGTTTTGGTTTTCAGTTTGCTTACCACTGCTTTATGCTAAGGAATAGAATCAGGTTCTGTGAGAGAAATTTGTTGAGTTGTAGTCAAATGTCATGAACTAGTTTCGTTAGGGAAGACAGCTGCCTAAGAAAATTAACACAAAAACATAGAACCCTGAGTTCTAGTTTTTTGTGCACTATAAAGTAGCCCTGTGTCTTTTAGTAAGCTCTTTGCCCTCTCTAGAGCTCAGTGTCCTCATTAATAAGATGTGAGAGTTTTAGTAGACAAAGTTCTCTGATAACATGGATAATCATGTTTGTCTCAGTGGATCCTGGTGGGGATTCGATAAGTGTATTAAGTGCATCCCAGATTGCCTGGTGTGGAGAAACTGCTCTATAAGCGAACATCTTGATCCTGTTCCCTTGTTTCGTTTTCCTTCGGAATGCAAATCATATTTGTGCATAAGGAAATGAGAGGGCCAGTGACAGACTTGAGATTAGTAGCAGAGCATTCCACTTGAAGAATCCTGGACTTGTGAAGTGAGGAACTTTGGGTTTTCAGAATGGAGCTTCTAGAGCAGGACAGGGTTAATGATTCGTGGATTGAGCCTAACTTTAGAATCACCTTCAACATCATATTATCAGCTTACCCAAACTAAATTCAAGTTTGACATCAAGATAGTACAAGTATCTATCTCTGTGCCTGATCAAGGCAAGGTAAGATCAGAAAAAAAGAGAAATGAGAGCAAGAGCTAGACCTCTGGAGGCTTATGGTCATTGAACTTGTGAAGGAGTAAAATTGCTGACATGAGGTTCTGTGTGAAAACAAGTGACACAGGGTTTTTGAATTTGGGACTAGGATATTCTACAAAGGGACTCATAACCAAATGTGTAATAACAGCTATTAGGTGGAAAGGATATTTTAAATTCTTCTGTTCTCTAGTATTTTTTATATCTGATACTTAAGGAGATCTAGTTACTCAGGTAGAACCCATGCAAAAAATCGTCAGTTGGAGAGAGTCAACTAGAAACACACATTGGCTGTACTGAGGAATTAATATATAGCACAGTCTCAGGTTAGTGGGGTTCTTTTGGAGTAGTCAGTAAAGGAAGTGATTAAATGATTATTTCACCTTTTTGTTGGACATATGCATGGCAGATAATCTTTTCTGTTTCGTGACCATTTCTTTCCCTCATTTATGAAGTCACAGATATTAAGTGTTGTCAGTGAGGGGCTTTCTGGATATAGTGGCATGTGAATTAAAAATATGATATCAAATGATTTCCACCTCCTCGGACATTTTTTAGCATTTTTAAGCTCCACTTTATCTACCATAATTTCTCCCGTTTTGAACGTATGTTTTAACAATTTTTACTAAATGTACAGAATGGTGCAGCTGGCCCCACGGTCCAGTTTTACAACATTCCTTCATTCCAGAGCAGTGCCCTATTTTGTAGTCACCCTGCATTCACATCTCCAGCCCCAGACATCCGATAATTCTACTTTTTGTCTCTGTACTATTGTTTCCTGGACTACTCATGTAAATGGAATCATACAACTTGTGATCTTTTATTTCTGCCTTCTTTCACTTCATGTTTTGGGGGTTCATCCATGCTGTGTATAACATGAATCAGTATTTCACCCTTTTGGTGAATACTGTTTATATAGATTTATCTCTCTTTGTTTTATCCACTCACTAGTTGATGGACACTTGGATTTGTTTCCCTTTTTGATTCTTGGGAATAAGGAAGTCATGAAAATTGGTATTCTAATCTTTGTGTAGCTTTATGTTTTATTTATCTTGGGTACCAACAAAGTAGTGGAATTGCTGTGGTGTATGATAAATTTATAGTTAACTTTTGAAGAAACTACCAAACTTTTCCAAAGTGAGTATGCCCTTTTACATTCCCTTCATCGATGTATGCTTCAGTCAGATTTTAAAATAAAATTATGTGAGTAAAAGAGATGAATTAAATTTTTAATTAACTTTTGGCCTAGGCTAGTTTCCAGCAGAAAGTAGTTTAATGAATACATTTCTCTTTTTTTCCTTCTGTATCCTCAGGGCATAGTGATAGGCTTATCCTTTGATGACCATAGATAGGCTTCAGGGTTCCAGTGCCTTCCACTGCCTGGTGATTGCTGTTGAGACTGTTAACCTCCAATGGGGTTGTGTCAGTGATTAATTGTACCAAGAATAAATGATTTCATGTGCCATTTTATATCGGCAATAAGCAATGGGCAAGGTGTGATGCACTTAGACACAGGAATAGCCTGACATATTCATGGTTTTTTCTCATAGGAGTCCAGAGGAGATGCAGGGGTGGATAAGCAAAATCAACTGTGTTGCAGCTGTCTTTTCTGCACCACCGTTTCCAGCAGCCATTGGTTCTCAGAAGAAGTTTAGCCGCCCGCTTCTGCCTGCCACTACGACAAAATTATCTCAGGTAACTTATTTGATGTTGCTGTGTACGACAAAATTATCTCAGGTAACTTATTTGATGTTGCTGTGCATGGAAAGAAGTCCTTTGTAATTTTGCTAATATTTGTATATGAATAATGCTATCCATTATTGGAAAGCAGATGGAAGACCTTGCCCCATGTTGTATAAATGGGGCAAAATGTAATATACCAGTATGTTTTACATTTCAGTTATACTTTCCTGGTTTTGTTTTTGTTTTTGTTTTTAGCTGGCTAAAACTGGGGTGATGTCGTGGCTTGTTAGCAAGCTTTTCATCCATTGATTATTAGTTCATTTAATTGAGCATTTACCATATTTGGTGCTAGAGATATTAAAACATTTTCAGGGATTCCCCTGTTCACAGTAGAGCAGGAAAGGCCTTCCTTACCCCTTAGAAGAGGTGAGTGGAATATTTGCATTTTCTAAGCTAATCAAGACAAAGTTCATCAGAGCTCTGTTCCACATGTATTTACATAAAATTCTCTTAATCTTTCTAAAAAAAAAAAACATTTGTCAAATTTTGTCATCTTTTCATTAAAAACTCTGTTCTGAGGCTCTGCCAATTTTAACCCTCTCTGCAGTACCCCTGATGGCATTGACCAGTCAAGGATTTTGGAGCTACTTTGATGTCTCTGTGGAGCTCTTATTGCTGTAACAATAGAAATCACTTAATCTGATTATGATCAATGAATGCTTTGGTATTAACTAGCTGTTGTTCCCCTCCTTCATAGCACAATTATCAATGACATTTATTTAGTAAATATTATGTCCCTACTGTATAGCAAAGATGGTTTTAGGCTGTGGATCTAGAAAGACAGATGAAACCCAGATCCTCTCCTGGAGGGTGGCAAATACAAATGAAGCACTTGATAGCTACACAGGAAGGGTTAAGGCCATGTGGGCACATGGCAGGACAGCTAGGGTGGCCTTGGAAGTGAAGAAGAGGTGTGATATATTCCATGAAGCTTAAAGGATGAGAAATAGGTGAGGTGTGGGATGAGATAACAGGGTGATCCGGCAGAGAAACAGAGGCCCAGAGGAGAGACACTGGGGTGCAGGAGCCACACCAAGTTACCTAACATGACCTGAGCAGTCTTGAAAATAAGTCAGAAGTGGACCCTGTGGAGGTAGGCAAAATCATGAAAGGCTTGTCTTAGGCCATTCTGCCATAACAGAGTACCCCTGACTGGAAAATCTATAAAGAAAATTAATTTACCTCCTTACAGTTCTAGTGGCTGGGAAGTCGGATATCAAGCCTTCTTGCAGAGTCTTAACGTCACCGAGGGCATGACTTGGTGAGGGGCATGAGCAGGAGAAAGTCGAGCACCTCAGCCTCAGGTTTAGAGCAGACTGCTCCCATGATAACTAACCCACTCTCAACAGGGGGTGGCCCCTCATGGCCTAATCACCTCTGAAAGGTCCCACCTCCAATACTGTCTGGAAGGTAAACTTCAATATGAGTTTTAGGGGGGACTTTCAAATCATTCCAGGCCTATTTGTCATGTGCATGATTTTGGAAGCTTCAGTGGTCCCTGGGTGTCTTTAGGACAGAAGTTTTTAAGCAGAAAAGTGATATAATCATATTTGCACTTCAAAAATTATTCCATTGCCATATGATAAAAGCATTAGAAGAAGATACTATGAGAAGCAGAACGGCCCCTCAAGGACCATCTAGTAACCTAAAGGAGAAATAGCTAAGTTAGTTATCAAAGAAATCGGTAGAGTGGAAGTTCATGAGAGTACAGAATAGACGTCTCATGGCTAAAGTGGAGGAAGAAGGGCGACGCCCAGGACTGCAGTATCTGACCTGGCTGGAGGAACCTCGCCCCTCCAGCTTCTGCTTTTCTCCCTGTTGTTTCTTTCAGAGTCTTTTTCGAATCCTTTTCTTTTTTCTTTCTGTAAGTGATGTAGCCCTTAGGCTCAGAAGCAGACTGAGATACCTGAGAAACAACTTTTAAGAAAAGTTATTTAAGTTAAAATAACCAAACATGGAGGATATTAAGCTAAGAAGGAGAAAATTAGGTAAAATAAAGACAAAACCTAGCTGATAGTAGATTGCAGTGAGGTCCTTGGGTAAACTTGGCAAGAGTGGTTTTGGTGGACTGATGGAAACAGACCATACTGGCCGTCTTTGAGGGAGGGACAGAAGATAGTGAGTAGGTGAAGGAAGAGAACATGCGCTAGTCTTGCCATAAATTACAAAAATCAGAAAGACTAGTAGTAAAAAGAGAGACACATGGCTTCTGGAAAAAGACTCTTGTGTTTTCCACCCTCATTCATAATTATCAGTAACATGTACTGGTTGGTTATTACATAAGCATTATTATGACTATATAGTTCCCATGTGACCCAAAACACGGTTTTGAGAGTAGAAAGGACCAAGCCAGCTCAACTCACAGGACAGAAAGGCATTTAGTTTTACAGCAGTCTAAGAGAAAGGAGGCAGCTTTTATTGATAACCAGAAAGAATGCTGGCCAGTTTCTCTGTCTGTCCAACTAAAGTACAAACCCAAAAGGCAAATCCTTTCCCAGCTTTAAATCTGGGTACTCAGCAACATATCACATAAACAGTCACAAGCAGAGTACATGAAATAGCAAACTATATTCTATGAAGTTAGGAGGAGAAAATGTGAAGCAAAAAAATGTCTTCAGATGTTGAGTTTTGTTCATTCACTTCACTGTGAGACTTTGCAATAGTGATCATTTTTTAATAGATCATTTTTAATAAATCTCACGATTTATTCTATGAAAACAGCAGGAGAGAAAGTGACTGAGGTTAAGAGGGGCTTTAGTAAGTGTGTCACTCACAGGAACATTGTGGAGCTCTGAGCAACATCAGAGTTCTTCCTTGTTCTTCTCTCACTATAGAATGTACTGTTTTATTTTCTTCCTATTTTTCAAAAGGCCCGCTGTCCTATTTGTATATGAGCTGTCTCCCAGTAAGACACATGCATGTGGAAATGTGTTCATCTCTATGTGTGCTTCTGCCAGGAAAACAGGCAGCAAGCACCTTTTTTAGAGTAGACTCTTTTTTAAAAAAAACAGTGTTTTACAAAAAATAGAATGCATAATCTTAAAAATATTTTTCTTCATTTTGGATGTGCATCCACAGAGAGACAAAGGTTGGGGGGAGCACATGTTTAGTGATCAATGATTGAATTTTAGGTAGGAAAGCAATAGCAAAGAGAAGCATTCACCATTGTTACCTCAGACAAGACAGCTGTGCTGTTTAGGGACTTCTAGAGAAAGGGATGTGATGAGTATCTCCCTTCCACCACCAGTTAAATCACCAAGCTTCCATCTGGAAAAGAGGAGGTTCTAGAATATGTTTAAGATTTAAGGTTTCCATATCATTTCTTCACCCAGGTCATCATTTCATGTACTAACAATTTTTTTTTAAAGATGTTTCACCTCTGAGAGTAACAGGACAGTATGGGAAGCACAGTGTAAAACCACACATGTGGTGATTAGCGGTGCTAAAGAGAGGTGAGTTGGCATGCAGCTGGTGCAGGGGAGTGGTGTGCCCTCCACATCAGTGGACACTCTTGCAGATGTCTGTGCAGAGTCCCAGCACACCTCCAGCGCATCCTGAAGCAAGCGTCCCTCCTCTCTCCATTGCTTCACAAACTGTTCTCTTCTTTAGCCTGGTCACCCTCACTCTCCGCACTGTTGATGTTTTGGCTCAGATAATTCTTTATTGTGTGAGGCTGTCGTATGAACTGCAGGGTGTTTAGTAGTGTCCCCAGCCTCTACCCAGTAGATGGCAACTGCATCTCCACTAATTTTAATTACCAGAAACATCTCCAGACCTTGCCAAATGTCCTCTGGGATCAAAGCTACCCACTCCCACTGAGAACCACTGCATTGACCCAGTGGTCCTGCATCTGTGAGACTGGCCACCTTTCCTTTCTCCATGCCCCCACAGGCTGGCCATGATTCCCCCAAATGCCAGGGCCTCTTGGGTAGTTTCCATTTATAAAATATGTGTTACAGCACTGTGAGTACCCTGCTGGGTGGGTGGGTGGGTGGGGGACAGTGTTCAGGAAAAAAAATCCAACTTTCAATTAAAAGATTGTTTGGTTCTTTGAAGACATGTTGTTCATCACCCTGTCATTTATGAGCTTCTCTTTAATTTATTCTTGTCTGCTATCCAAAACATATTAGCCTCAATTATTAAAATTGATTATTGTCAGTGCAGTATGGTTCTTCCTGAACAATTCCGCTGTGTAGGAGTCACCTTCTCTGGTTGTTTTTCATGGCAATGTTGCCAAAGCACATTTTTTTCTTCTTCTTCTGTTGAGGGTGGAGAAACTAATCTGAAAACTCAAGATTTTTTTTTCCTTCTTCTGGAAACACAGAATTATGATTTGCCCCCTCTGGGATCTATTCAGGGTCACTTTTATACCCACCAAAACAGTCATTTTCAAGCTGGAGCGTTCACAAGAATTATCTGGGGGCAGTATAATATCCCACCAGGTGGTTCAGATGCAGTCTGATGCCTGGAAATTTGATGTTTCTCTCTCATATGCTCCAGATGACTGACCAGCAGACGGTGCAGATCACACTGAGGCACAAGACACCGCCAGTTTCTGCCTCCTTTAGGTCTGTGCTGCTCCTCTGGACACTGGTACCTCATGAAGTCACCTACCTGATGGATACCGAGTTTCAATTTCTTTGAACTCCAGCTGTTCTCTTACAAAAGTTTGAACCAATGAATAAGCACTCAGTATTAACTCTTTGGGTGCAGGTCAGGTGAGAACACTGTTCAGAAACAAAGTGAGTCCTGTGCTCACCCCTCACAGGGAAGGAACCCTACCCCTCCTCCTGTCCTGTGCTGGACCTCAGGTAGTGCTAAGGAGGAGCACAGGGGCAGGCTTTGGGAGCCTGTGCGCTTACAGTTGCCTCCCTCATTGGCCAGAACCGCACCCCTGCACCCCAACCAGTGTCATGCCTCATCATCAAGCCCTGTCCCTTTACCTCTTAAATATCTTTCACATCCTCCCCGACATTCCTTACTTCAAGCTTTTGTCATCTTAGACCTTATGTCACTGGGTTTCTTTTAATCAATCATTTTATTAATACTAAGTATTTGAGCGACGTATATTTTTAAATAAAATATACCACATGTCCCAGATAGTAGCATTTCACAGTGCTTAGATTTTAAAAAATAATTAAAAAACTGTTCCCAATGCCTAAGAACTCCATTTAAAAACTTATAGAACTTGTAAGCAAATTCAGCACAGTTATGGGATACAATAGTTTTTATAAAAATTTAAAATTGTATCTCGATACTGATTTTTAAAACTCTCCCCATTGGGTCATTTTGGCAAGCTGCACACGCCCCACTTCCTAAAACTTTGTCTAGCCACCTGAGGTCCCTCTCCCTCCACTCAGTTTCTGCCTCCCTTAGTCTGCGCTGCTCCTCTGGATACTTGTACCTCATGAAGTCACCTTCCTAAGGTGCTCTCCTCCAGCCCACCCTTCCCAGTGTTGACTAAAACAAGTCTAACTATGGCACTTTCCTTAATGTACTCGTTTGTGCCAGTAAGATACAGCTCCTTGGCATGACCTTACATAGTGACCACACTATTCCCGAGTAGCTAGATTTCTTATTCATTTCTTAGAGTCTGTGTTTAATATACATTAAACATTCAGTAAAACAGTTAGTTGAATCATGTGAAAGTGTGTTTAAGGACACTGTGTTTAAGGTCTTTAAAGTGCGTTAAACCTGAAATGATTAAAGAAAATCCTTAGCGATGGTGTTTTCAGCAATCTCTCTCTCAAATGGACTCGTTGGCAAATGCTCTTTATTCTAAAATCCTTACCTCTTGGGTTTAATAGATCTCAAGCATTACAGATTTTACTTATAATTTGCACTGCCTCCTAAATCACCTTTCTCCCTGAAAACACAGAAGAAATAATATGAGCACCCTCTTTTTAATCAATCATTTTCAGCTACTGTTTACTGAGGGATAGGTCCAGTGAGCTTTGTAGAAATGGGTGCGACAGTGGTCTCAGCTCCCAGCGTAGAAGCATAAGGTCTTTGTTAGTATTGTCTCTGCTGAGTTCCTTACTAGACACTGGAAGATTAAAGGAAAAGGGAAAATGATCCTCCTTATTTTGCCTTCTTGGAGTTTGTACTCAGTCAAGAAGGTAAAATTCACACTTAGGTCAGAGTGAGTTTTGTGGCAAATAGGTGGCATACACATTCAATGCTGCAGTAACTGGAAAGAGATTGCAAGATCTGGAGCATGCAGGGTGTGTAAGGCCTGCGTGTAGCCCGCAAGCTGGAGAGCTGTGGCAGGAGCATGGGGGGTGAGGGATCTGAGGAGCTCTGAGGGTGCTGAGCTCAGCATCAGCACACTGAGAAGCAGAAGGTTTTGAAGCTTGGGTGTGTGTTTAAGAGAGGGTCCCCGAGTGAATTTAAGATTAGAAGTTGGGAGGATGGACTCCTGCTGTGTCTGTGGCCTGGAGCAGGTGCTTGAGTTCTCTGGGTCTCTGTTTCATTCTAAAGGGCAGTGGCCAGGGTCTCCTTAGGAGGCTTCCAATTCCTCAGACTCTGTGTAAAAGAAGGTTCAAAGGTAGGTGTTTGTGAGATACAGTGTGACGTGTGTCCGTGGTGGAGCAGTTAAGTCAAACTAATTAACATGTCTGTCAAGTCATGTACTGATTTTTTCTGATGAGAACATTTGAAACCTTTTAACAATTTTATATTTATTTATTTATTGGTATTGGGGATTGAACCCAGGGGTGCTTAACCTCTAAGCTATATCCCCAACTCTCTTTATTTTTGTATTTTGACACAGGGTCTCACTATGTGGCGTAGGGCCTCACTAAGTTGCTGAGGCTGGCCTTCAACTTGTGATCCTCCTGCCTCAGTCTCCTGAGTCACTGGGATCATAGCCTGTGCCATCACACCCATCTCAGCAATTTTGAAATATATAACACGTTATTATTATTAACTGTAGTCACCATGATATACAAAAGAATTCTGGAACTCATTCTAATTGAAATTCTGTATTCTTTGACCAGTATCTTCCCAATCTCCTTGTCCCTCCATCTTTTGTCACCACCATTCTGCTTTCTACAGCTAAAAGCTTGATTTTTTTCTTATGTATTTCATATAAGTGAGATGGTATAGCATTTGTCTTTCTGTACCTAGCTTCCTTCACCTTACATAATTTCCTCCAGGTTCATCCATGCTGTGATGTAGGATAGAATTTCCTTCTTTTTAAAGGCTAAGTAGTACTCCATTTTGTATGCATATCATATTTTCATTATCCACACATCTGTTGTGGGTCACTTAGGTTGTGTCCATATCTTAGCTATTGTGAATAATGTTTTAGTGACCACGGTGCACACATATCTCGTCTTTTTGGAATATTTGTTCGCATTTAAAAATCTTGTCATCTTTCTTTCACTCCATGTGTTCTTGCTACCTCTTCTGTTCATCTTTGCACTGATGTTCTCTGCTTTTTAAAACTTTACTTTTTTAATATTTATTTTTTGGTTGGACACAATATCTTTATTTATTTTTATGGGGTACTGAGGATCAAACCCAGGGCCTCACATGTGCTAGGCGAGCACACTATGACTGAGCCGCAACCCCAGCCCCAACCTTTATTTTTTTTAATATATATATATATTTTTTTTTAAGGCTTTAGACTTGAATTCTTTTTTCTTATTTGGCTTTTAAGATGTGCACTATTACAGAAATCCCTAAGATATTATATGTGACTTTATAGTTTCTGGATATCTTCCAAAAAATTTACAAGGATGTTATATAATCTTAATTTGGCATTTATAATTATTAATTATCTGGTAGTCTTTTAAGTTATTCCCCTCATTCTGTAATAAAACTTTTATATTCTAAAATTATGTTGGTGTTATGTAAAACATGCTTATTGCCTCGTTTAATGCTTCATTTGCATTTACCTTTTTGTTTCTTATACATATAAAATTTATAATCAAGAATTTGGATAATTTACATGTGGAAGTGGAATAGTAAGCTGCCACCCAACTTTAGGAATGCAAGAGAATTCCAATGTCTTTTCTCAAGACTATTTTTAAAATTCTGCAAGGGGATTCAGTGTCATATCTTTTTAGGTCACTGTTGCCAAGGAGGTATAAATGGCACCCCTAGAACGGAAATTCTTTGACATAGGACCAACTATATTACCTTGGCAGATGGAACCTATAATTATGCTGTTCAGGCAGCAGTCAGTCAATGAGTGCATTTTAATTGAATGATTAGTTCAGGTCAATGAAGTTGAAGGAAGTGAGAGACCCTCTGCTACTTTGGAGGGAGAAAGCATAGCACATTTTTTAGAATAGCATATGATAAATTTTAGAGAAGAAGTATTTCTTTACAGTACTGCTTATCTCAAAAAAAGAAAGAAATTTGCAGACAGACGCTCATTCACTCCGAGAAATGGGCACACAGGCAGTTTTTGCTGAGCGGGCATACTTGAGAAGCTAAGTTATGTGGTGCCCAGGCTAGGCACGTAGCTGTTCATATGGTGACTTGCCTAATCTGGTTTCTCTTTAAAGGTCTTGTCCCAGCTTGGTGACATTGCATTCCTTAGCAGGCTCTGAAGCCATTTGGTTTTGTAATCAGAGGCCTGGTTGGGGAGGCCCAGTTAGGATGGCCTGGGTTGCCATCCTGGGAAAAATTACACCAACACTGGCAAGTTGGAAGGATGTGCCTCCTGCTGAGGCACCTTAGACTGTTCTGGTAAATGAAAGTTAGTCACCATAAGAGATTTTTAAAGGCACTCTACACATTTTTTTTATTGATTTCTTCTCTGTGCACTAAATGGCTCAATAATTTCCTGCCAGGAGGAACAACTGAAATCTCATGAAGGCAAGCTGAAGCAGATCACCACTGAGCTGGCTGAGCACCGCTCCTATCCTCCTGACAAGAAAGTCAAAGCCAAGGAGGTTGACGAGTACAAGCTGAAAGATCACTATCTGGAGTTTGAGGTATGCTGCACCGGATGCTAACAAATGATTCTGTTACACAGATTGGTCTGTGGGAGGAAAGGTTTTTAAGTTACCATGACTGTGAGGCGCTCGCCCCAAGCCTGGCTCTAACCTGGGAGCTTGATACTAACACCAGTACCTAAGGCGGTCCTGGTCCTGATGGCCATTTGTGTTTGGGATTCCACTTACGTGCCAAACTAACATCAGAGAGTGGCTGCCAGTTTATAGGTTTAACAGCAAGCAGTATGCACACTTGGAATTGTGTAAATGCTGTGATGTCAAAAAAAAAAAACCGCAAAGGACTTGTCAGGGTGCACAGCTGCTCTCTGTGTCCGTGGGTCTCTTGCTGCATAGTTTGAGTCCAAGAAAAGTATAGCAGAGGAAATGAGTGACAGGGTGATGGGAAGCCCCAGCTTTTCCCCGCATATTCTTGTCGTTAGATGACACCAGGGTATTGTTCCTGTACTACTCACCATCCTTCAGAAGAGGATTCTGGCTTGCCGCACACTGGTATACGACAGCAAGTGTGGTTATTAGGAAGAATGGTGAGGATTCACGTGATGTGATGCAGAAAGGCAGAAAAATTAAAAGCAAGCTGAAAGCAATATAGTTCCAAATGGTTCCTTTGACCAAGTTTTCTCCCCAATTAGTGTTAGAATCCTCCATTTCATCACCTCAGCCACCATCGTTAGATACTTAAGGTATCTTTGTACCCCCTCCCTGGCCAAAAAAAAATGTTACAAATATTTTTTCCATTGGATGTGCTGAATCCGTTTGTGGCTCTTCATGTTTATTGTAAGTCTAGACCCTTTATTTCCTTCTTCCTTCTCCTTCAGTCCCATCTGACCATCCTCTTTTCTTCTCCCTAAATACACCTGTATAACTCCACTCATCTACTCCTTCTACCTCGAATGCTCTTTCTATCTTCTGCAAGTCCTGCTCCTCTTTCAAGGAGCAGCCCAGATCCTCCTAGCAAACCTGCTCTGGACCTCCAGCTGGGTTAATCTGCATATAGCACTTGCCCCAATTTGCTTTGTGATAAAGTTATGTTAGCCTATCTCTGTAGTGGATCCCACATCCCCCTAAATAAGACTTTGAGCTCTTAAAGGGCAGGGATCTCAGGTTCATTTTCAGCCTATGCCTTGTCCTTGCTTGTTTAAT
Source organism: Ictidomys tridecemlineatus (assembly GCF_052094955.1). Classification (NCBI taxonomy): domain Eukaryota; kingdom Metazoa; phylum Chordata; class Mammalia; order Rodentia; family Sciuridae; genus Ictidomys; species Ictidomys tridecemlineatus. The sequence continues at coordinate 16,071,825 of NC_135490.1, forward strand.
CAGACAGGATTTCATAGAAGCCTTCCTGAGTTAAAAAATATATATATTCTGTCATCAAGTGTGGCATTAGATCTAAGAGATGGCACTTCCATCACAGATCCAAATGATAGTTTTCTCCATGGTCAAGGAAGTCATCATTCTGGTCAGATGACTATCCCAAGAGGAATCTTTCTTTAGGTAAAGGTATAAGTTTGCTGGCAAAAACTTTGGAAGCCTTGCAGCAAAAAAGACTTGACAAAAATATTAAAAAGAAAAAAAAAAACAAAGTAGTTCATCATTCCCCAGACTTGTTCATTCTTGGGAAATGAGAGTTCTCAAAAAGCAATCATTATTCTTCACACTTCTGGAGTATCTTTAAGCCACAGACCGTTTGGCTTCACACATTGTAATTAAATTTCCCAACACCTCCATCCCCTGCTTCCAGTACTCAGCATCTTGCTTTGAGCCCTTGACTCTGAAGGGAAGAGCCTGTCCCCAGAAGGCAGGGCAGCCGTGAGATGATGGAGACGTTGCTGCTGCTTGGTACACACCACCTGCTTTTGGATCTTCTGTGGTGCCCTTTTTCTGGAAATGCAGCCCAGCAAGCACCGACAGTTTTGTTTCCTGACCTGAAGTGAGACCCTGCTTTGTGGGATGACGTCCTGCTTTCATCAGATTGTGTCTCCAGGAGCATGAAGACTGCATTCCAGGCAGAGTCAGGCTCACACTCCTAGGCACAGCATGTCAGGCTGGTGTCCAGCTGCATTAATATGTATCAACCAGGAAGGTAGAAGGTGCTTCACTTCATACAGATATCATCTACAAAGGTTTTCATATCAGCGCTGCTCTTTAGAAAGCAAGTCATTGTTTTTCACTAAAAGAAAACTGGAGTAATGTATCATGAAGAGGCTACTTTTTATTTCAGCCACCAGAATTGGTCTCCTATGAGTGCTTGTGGCAGTCCCTATGTAGCATCCTTTGCTTTATAAGCATCATACCAAGTGGTTGCTTCATTCCCCAAGTTCAGGGAGACAGCTGTTGGCCAGTGTGTGTGTGTGTTTTATGCAGAGCTGTATCCTCAGATCCTGGAGTATTGACTGAGCGCTTGATACAGACTGAGAGACTTAATGAAATTTTATCTTTATGTATAAAAGAAAATCACAGGAAATAATTCTCTGGGAATTACTTAGTATTAGTTATTTTTACAGGGCCAGAAGCTGCCATGAAAACAAGTCTGATAAGCAGGTGAGAACAGATGGCAGTGTCTGAAGTTCAGGGGCCTCAGTGTGCAGTGACAGGGAAGACTAGGCCTGTCTGCATGTTCAGCAGTGAGGAATTTCTGAAGCCTGGTTTAGCTCTCTAGTCTGTTGCTTAGTAGGTCATCATCAAGATACTCCCCTGGTTTCAGGACAATTGTTTGTTGAGTCTTGATAATGAAAAACATTTTTATTTTGGTGCAATGGTAAGCTGTTAGTGATGACACCAGGGCTGTTCCTAAGTTATGCATTTCAGTGGTTTCTGTCCCAGGTTGCTTTGAGTACAGACAGTTCTTCATGCCAGCCACATTCTCCAAACCCCCACTCACACTCAATCATTAGAAATTCCAGTAAATTCACAGGGTTAGGGCTATAAGAAGATGACATAGACTATAAGAGGACTTCTGTGTTAACCTCATTTTTAGGTCTCATTTTTACCTAAAGCAGCAAATTTCACTCAGAATGGGCTGTGACTGACCACATTGGCACTTTTCTCTTCTTTGACTATTAATTAGTGGTGGAGGGGTAGATGGTTGGTTTGTTTGTTTTAAATAAATTACCCATAGTTGTGGCTGTTATTTTCTCAGATGAGTTCATTTGGAAGCTAATCTTACTTTGGAAAGACTTGTTAAGCATCACAGGTCTAAATTGAGAAACTCACTGTTAATCTCTGAAGTTTATGAAAATAAGTATAAGAATTGGCCTCATATCTTTATAAAGTATTTCTACTTTATTTAGCTCCTATTTTACTTTTAAATGTTTTCATCATCATCATACTTCCGGTATATTAGGGAATGTGTGGTTTGTATCACAGGGGTTGTTTGTACCAGATTTAAAACTTACAAGACTCCAGGCAACCGAAACACAGTAGGTCGAACTGTGCTGAGAAGATCCTCAATGCCAACTGCACCATTAAAATAAAATCCCCTTGATAGCACTATCCTTGGCCCCAATATTTGGGCTTTGTTTCTTCAGCTTTAAAATCAAACATGATTAGAAAGGGAAAATGATGTTTATTCCAAGATATTTTTCACATGTTTGTAATAGAGTTGAGTAATCCTTCTGTTGAGCTAGACTGAGTAGAGGCCGGGAGAAGGGGTAGCAGGCCAAACCTATTAACATGACTGATCTACTAAAGAGGGACTCCTGAGGGTCAGGTTGACCCAGGGCTCCCAAGAGTCTTTGTAGAGCTCGATAGAAAAGAGTGGTCAACACAGTCCAGATGAGTCATAGGTGCCTAAGGTCACTGTGTTTTCTGTGGCCAGCACAATGTTGTATCTGTTTTAATTCATTTAGAAAGATAAGCTGTCGTCTTCCCATTACTCCCTGTTACATCATATCCACAGCTTTCCACTTTGTGTTAATGGCCTGACCACTGAAGGCATTGAGTTTGTAAACCCTATTATGGAGGCTGCAGCCAGTTGTGTTAGTTGAGTATTATTTGGATTTTTCCACATAGGCTTTGGAATCAACTCTTCTGTTATAGTTCGAATGGGTCTCATAAGTTCATGAATTGGAAACTTAACCCCTAATACAGCAGTGTTGGGAGGTGGTGCCTGATAAGTTGAACGCTCTCTTGCCCACTCTTGTTCTCTCATGCCCTCCATTATAGGATGATGCAGCATGAAGACCCTCCTCAGATGTCCAGACCATGCTCTTGGACATCCTAGCCTCTGGAACCACCAGACAAACCATTCTTTGTTCTTTATACTCAGTCTCAGTTTTTCTGTTGTAACCACATAAAACAGACTCGAAAATTGTTACTGAAAAGTGGAACTATTTCTATAACATCTGAAAATGTGGAAGTGGCTTTGGAACTGGGTACCAGGCAGAGGCTGGAACAGGTTTTTTTTTTTCCCCTCCCTTCCCCTCCTCCTTCCCCCATCCCCTTCCTCTAACCTATTGGTCTTCCTTCTATTAATTTCTTTTTAATGGTAACATTATAGTTAGACATAAAAGTTGAATTCATTGTGATGTATTCATCCATGCACATAACATAGTTTCGTCGATTTCATTCTACAGTTCCTCCCCTTTCCCATCCCTCCTTCCTCCCTTCAATCTCCTTCTTCTTTTCCACTGTTCTCCCTTCTGTTTTCATGACATTCCCCCGACCCCCGCTTTCTTTAATTCCCTTTTTCCCCCTAGTTTATGCAAATGAGAAGAAACATTTGACCCTTGACTTTCAGAGTCTGGCTTATTTCACTTAAACTGATGTTCTCATCCATTTACTTGCAAATGACATGATTTTATTCTTTTATTTTGGGCTGAGCAAAACGCTGTTGTATACATATGTATACCACATTTTCTTTATTCATTTGTCTAATGATGTACAATCTTGGTTAATTCCATGATTTGACTATGGTGAATTATGCTGTTATAAGCACTGGTATGCATGTATCGCTATAGTATGCTGATTTTAGTTCTTTTTTGATAAATACTGAGGAGTAGGATTGGTGAGTTCATTCCTAGTCTTTTGATGAATCTCCATACTGCCTTCCAAAGTGGTGACTAATTTGCAGTCCAACAGTGTATAAGTATACATTTTTCCCTGTGTCCTCATCAGCATTTATTGTTATTTGTTTTTTTCTTTTCTTTTTTAAAAGTACCAGGAATTGAACCCAGGAACACTTAACCACTAACCCACATCCCCATCCCTTTTTACTTTGTGCTTTGAGACAGGGCCTCGCTAAGTTGCTGAGGCTGGCTTTGAACTTGTGATCCTCCTGCCGCAGCCTCCCAAGTGTTATTTGTTGACTGGCATTCTAATTGGAGTGAAATGAAATCTCAGTTAGGATTTGATCTGTATTTCCCTGATTGCTAAGGATGTTAAACATTTTTTCATACACTTTTGGCCATTTACATTTCTTCTTTTGAGGATTGTCTGTTTAGTTCATTTGCCCATTTATTGATTAGGTTATTTGTTTGGTGCTGTTTATTGCGTTCTTTCTATATTCTGGATGTACCTGTTGGAAGAATAACTGGCAAATATTTTTTCCCACTCCATAGGCTCTCTCTTTACATTTTTGTGTCTTTGCTGTGCAGGAGCTTTTCAATTTGAAACTATCTCCCTTATTGATTCTTGGTTTTATTTCTTAAGGTTTTGAAGTCATATTTTAAGGAAGTTGGTGTCTATGCCAATATGTTGGAGTGTTGACCCTTTGTTTTCTTCTAGCAGTTGCAGTGTTTCTGGTCTAATTCCTAAATGTTTGATCCACTTTGAGTTGGTTTTTGTTCAGAGAGAGAGAGAGGACTCTAGCTTCATTCTTCTACATACGATATTCAGTTTTCTCAGCACCTTGTTGAAAAGGCTATCTTTTCTCCATTGTATGTTTTTGCCACCTTTGTCAAGGATCAGATAACTGTATCTATGTGGATTTGTCTCTATCTTCTCATTAGTTAGTTCCACTGGTTTCCATGTCTGTTTTGATACTAAGACCATGCTGGTTTTGTTATTATAACTCTGTAGTATAATTGTAAGATCAGGTATTATGAGGCCACCAACATTGCCCTTCTTGCTCAATATTGCTTTGGCCACTCTGGGTCTTCATTCTGCCATAAGAATTTTAGGACTGTTTTTACTATTTCTGTGAAGAATGTCTTTGATATTTTGATGGGGCTCACATTGAATCTGTATCTTGTTTTGGGTAATATGGACATTTGACAATATTAAGGTGGGCTGAAACAGTTTTGAATACTGGGGAAAGCTTTAATTGCCATAAACAGCACATTACGGGTGCTTCTGGTGCAGGTTCAGCAGAAGGAATTCATTGACAGGGAAAATCTAAGTCTTCTTAGAAACTACTCAAGTGATTGTGGTCAGAATATTGGCAGAAATATGGACAGTAAAGACCATTCTGATGAGTTTTGGGAAATGAAAAGCATAGTATTGTAGCCTGAAGTAAAGGCTGCCTCCACACAGAAGCGGAGATCTCAGTGGAATTGTCTGTATCCTAGGGCTTTGTGGAAGGTCAAATTTTAAGTGTGATGAGCCTCAGAGATCTAGTAGAAGAAATTTCTAACCAAAATATTGAAGGAACTGTGTGTGTACTTTTAACCACGTATACAGTCAGATGAAAGAGGAAAGAAATTATTTAAAGACAGAATTTATAATTTAGAGAGAAGCAGCAGGGCAGAAAGATTTGGAAAATTTGCAGCCTGTTCATGTAAAGAGTGAAAAAGCTTTTTAGGAGAAGAAACCAGGTATAGCCAACCAACTACTTGCTAGAGATTACCATGGATGGAACAGATCATCACTAAGACACCAGGAGAGAGAGAGCGAGCGAGCCAGGTCACTTCAGTGATCTTCAAAGCTACCTTTCCCAACAGCCCCAGGCAGGACCTTGAGGGCAGTTTCCAGAGAGGCACCCAAGGGATGTCAGCATTTGTTGTCCTGCCCAGCTTTGGAACTCTGCTCCCCAAATTCCAAGGCTGTGCAGGGCAATAGCTACCCTCAGCCATCTTGGTCATGGTTCTATCAGGCCCAGAAGCAACTTGACCCTCCACTTGGAAGGCCCAAGCCATAAAACCTTGGTAGTATGCACTTGGTGCTGATCCTGCAGTTATACAAGATGCAGGCACTACAGGGACCTGGCTTCTTCACCTAGATTCAAAGGATGTGGCAGACAGCTGGAAGCTCAGGCAGAGCCTTGTCTCAGGGCAGAAGCCCCTGAATGGTTCCCACTAAGGCAGTGCCTGGTGGAACCTGAAAGTGAGGCCATCACAGTTCCCTCTAAGCAATATTGGAGCCCCAGGCACAAAGCTGCCCTCAAGATCCCAGAATGTAAGGCTAGTGGCCAGCAGTGCCAGCCTGGGAGAACCTCAAGGAACTAACTATAGGAGACTAAAATCCATGGAGCTGCTGCCTAGGATAGGCCCAGCAAAGCTTTCCCTGTGTGCCCAGCATACAGAACATGGAGGGAAAAAAAAAAGCTTCTGCAGCTTGGAAGATCTAATGATTTTCCTTTTCCTATTGGGTATCACATTTACTTGAGAGCAGTCAGCCCTTTTATCTCATATGTTTCTCCCTTTTGGAAAGGGAATGTCTATTTTCAACTCACTGCTGAAATCCTGCATTTGCCTCAGGGTTAATTGTGTCTGGAGATTTAGATGAGATTCTGGACTTGGGACTTGAGAGTTGATGCTGACTTTGGGGGATTACAGCTAGTCCTGATTTATGCTAGTTCAGTTTAGGATTTTTCGACCTAAGGATTCGGGAGAAAATGTACTCTGAATTTTGATTTTTTTTTTCCCTCCTGAGCTAGTTATGTGCAGTACCATACACTAGTGATACTGGGCAGCAGCAGTGATCTGTAACTCCCTGTCAATCACACAATAATGAAAGTAAACCATCAATACTTGACAGTGTCCTGTGTTGCTGGGCTGTGGTGATTGGCAGATTAGATGTATTAATTGCATTTATTTATTTATTTATTTATTTATTTTTATTTTTTAATTTTTTTATTATTGTTCAAAACATTACAAAGCTCTTGACATATCATATTTCATACATTTGATTCAAGCAGATTATGAACTCCCATTTTTACCCCATATACATATTGCAGATTCACATCGGTTCCACATCCACTTTTTTACATACTGCCATATTTCTGTCGTATTCTGCTGCCCTTCCTATCCTCTACTATCCCCCCTCCCCTCCCCTCCCCTCCCATCCCATCTTCTCTCTCTACCCCATCTACTGTAATTCATTTCTCTCTCTCATTTTTTTCCACTTTCCCCTCACTTCCTCTTATATGAAATTTTGTATAACAATGAGAGTTTCCTTCCTTTACCATGCAATTTCCCTTCTCTCTCTCTTTCCCTCCCCTCTCTCGACCCTGTTTAATGGTGATCTTCTTCTCATGCTCTTACTCCCTATTCTGTTCTTAGTTGCTCTCCTTATATCAAAGATGACATTTGGCATTTGTTTTTTAGGGATTGGCTAGCTTCACTTAGCATAATCTGCTCTAGTGCCATCCATTTCCCTGCAAATTCCATGATTTTGTCATTTTTTTAGTGCAGAGTAATACTCCATTGTGTATGAATGCCACATTTTTTTTATCCATTCATCTATTGAAGGGCATCTAGGTTGGTTCCACAGTCTAGCTATTGTGAATTGTGCTGCTGTGAACATCGATGTAGCAGTATCCCTATAGTACGCTCTTTTAAGGTCTTCAGGGAATAGTCCGAGAAGGGCAATGGCTGGATCAAATGGTAGTTCCATTCCCAGATTTCCCAGGAATCTCCATACTTCTTTCCAAATTGGCCGCACCAATTTGCAGTCCCACCAGCAATGTACAAGTGTACCCTTTTCCCCACATCCTCGCCAGCACTTGTTGTTGTTTGACTTCATAATGGCTGCCAATCTTACTGGAGTGAGATGGTATCTTAAGGTGGTTTTGATTTGCATTTCTCTGACTGCTAGAGATGGTGAGCATTTTTTCATGTACTTGTTGATTGATTGTATGTCCTCCTCTGAGAAGTGTCTGTTCAGGTCCTTGGCCCATTTGTTGATTGGGTTATTTGTTGTCTTATTGTCTAATTTTTTTTAGTTCTTTGTATACTCTGGATATTAGGGCTCTATCTGAAGTGTGAGGAGTAAAAATTTGTTCCCATGAAGTAGGCTCCTTGTTTACCTCTCTTATTGTTTCTCTTGCTGAGAAAAAACTTTTTAGTTTAAATCCCATTTGTTGATACTTGTTATTAACTCTTGTGCTATGGGTGTCCTCTTAAGGAATTTGGAGCCCGACTCTACAATATGTAGATTGGAGCCAACTTTTTCTTCTATCAGACGCAGAGTCTCTGTTTTGATATCAAGCTCCTTGATCCATTTTGAGTTAACTTTGTGCATGGCGAGAGGAAGGGATTCAGTTTCATTTTGTTGCATATGGATTTCTGGTTTTCCCAGCACCATTTGTTGAAGATGCTCTCCTTCTTCCATTGCATGCTTTTAGCCCTTTTATCAAATATAAGATAGTTGTAACTTTGTGGATTAGTCTCTGTTTTCTCTATTCTGTACCATTGGTCCACCCGCCTGTTTTGGTACCAGTACCATTCTGTTTTTGTTACTATTGCTCTGCAGTATAGATTGAAATCTGGTATCGCTATGCCCCCTGATTCACACTTCCTGCTTAGAGTTGCTTTTGCTATTCTGGGTCTTTTATTTTTCCATATGAATTTCATGATTGCTTTCTCTATTTCTACAAGAAATGCCATTGGGATTTTGATTGGCATTGCATTAAACCTATAGAGCACTTTTGGTAATATTGCCATTTTGATGATGTTAGTTCTGCCTATCCATGAACAGGGTATATTTTTCTATCTTCTAAGATCTTCTTCTATTTCTCTCTTTAGGGTTCTGTAGTTTTCATTGTATAAATCTTTCACCTCTTTTGTTAGGTTGATTTCCAAGTAATTTTTTTTTTTGAGGATATTGCAAATGGGCTGTTTTTCCTCATTTCCATTTCAGAAGCTTTGTCGCTGATATACAGAAATGCCTTTGATTTATGTGTGTTGATTTTATATCCTGCCACTTTGCTGAATTCATTTATTAGTTCTTGTAGTTTCTTTGTAGACCCTTTTGGGTCTTCTAGGTATAGAATCATGTCGTCCACAAATAGTGATAATTTAAGTTCTTCTTTTCCTATTTTTATGCCTTTAATTTCTTTCGTCTGTCTAATTGCTCTGGCCAGTGTTTCAAGAACTATATTGAATAGAAGTGGTGATAGAGGGCAAGGATGGTTCAATATACGGAAATCAATAAATGTTATTCACCACATCAATAGACTTAAAGATAAGAACCATATGATCATCTCAATAGATGCAGAAAAAGCATTTGACAAAGTACAGCATCCCTTTATGTTCAAAACATTAGAAAAACTAGGGATAACAGGAACTTACCTCAACATTGTAAAAGCTATCTATGCTAAGCCTCAGGCTAGCATCATTCTGAATGGAGAAAATATTAATTGCATTTATGACCTAATGATACTTTCAACATATAATATATTTATTGGGGCATAACTCCATGTAAGTAGCATGTGTATTGGGAAGCAGCAAATGAATTGTGCATTGGGTGAAGTTCCTGAATTTTGTAAGTGGAATGTTGTGGTTTGTATGTGTTCCCCAGGGTGCAACAGTTTTGGGAGAGAGGATCTATCAAGAGGTGCTTAGGTCATGAGGGCTCTGCCCTCCCAGGTGGATTAATGTTGTCATTGCAGGAGTGGGTTGATTATCACAAGAAAAGATCTGCTGTGAAATTGAGCTTGGCCCTCTCTTGTTCACTTTTGCCCTCCCACCCTCAGCTTTAGGAAAACCAGCCTCACGTTTCTTGCAGATGCCAGGGCCCTGTGCTTTTAGACTTCCCAACCCCCAGAACCACAAGCCAAATGTACTCTATTCTTTAAAGGTTACCTAGTCTCAGGTATTACGTCATAGCAGCACAAAACATGAAACTATTGCTCTTTCATGATGAGAAGGAGTATTCTTCCAGGTATGTATTCTTAGATTATAATTCAGCATTAAAGAGAAACCCACTTCCCTGCAACCAAGACTTGGAGCAGTGCCCTTAACTTACTGGGCTGGAATTGAGCCAAGTGCCCACTTCTGAATTGAGACCAAGAGCAGCATACACTCATTTATTTTAGACAGCTAGGCCCATACTAGCCACATGACTAAGAAAGTATTTTATTTCTTTTCTTTCCTTTCTTCTTTCATCCAAGGGTACTTTACCACCGAGCCACATCTCTAGTCCTTTTTACTTTTTAATTTTTGAGACAGGGTCTTGCTAAATCACTGAGAGTCTCAATAAGATGCTGAGGCTGGCCCCAAACTTCAGATCCTCTGCCTCAATCTCCAGAATCACAGGGATTACAGACTTGCACCACCATACCCAGGAGAAATTCAACTTTAGAAACAACAAATGTCTACAGTAACAAGACTGTAAAATTTCCCAAGACAGAATATTTTAAACCGAAAAATCTGGTACATTCTTAAAACAAGATGCATCTTTTTTCTGAATTTCTAATTTTTGTCAGCATTTTTAAATGACACGATTTCTTCCGACATTGGTATATTTGAGAAAAAGTATATATTACATACTATCATTGGGGAAACCTAAAGCAGTGTACATCTAGAGGCACACGTGAGGTAAATTTCAAGTTGTAAACTTTCAGGTTTACTGTTGGGTTTTGGTTGCATAGTGGTTGTATGGATGGTTGATTTGACGTATGCCCTTCTGAGTGAATCATCTGATTGCTTCCTCAGACTGTTAAGCTTTGAATTAGTAATTTTCACATTAGGGTCTCATCTTGTGTATAGCCTCTCCTAGTGTAGTACTGTATCAACATTGAATTAGTAATTTTCACATTAGGGTCTCATCTTGTGTATAGCCTCTCCTAGTGTAGTACTGTGCCCACTGTCAAAAGGCAAACCCACCTTTTGAAAGAAAATTATCTAGCTATTTAGTGACAAGTGGCCTTGATCATAAAAGTACAAAGGTAACAGTTATTCCTCTTTTTCTTCCTAGTGAAAGCAAAGGAGAAATTCCATTAACTTAAAGAAGATTAGTAGCCGTAGCCTTGGTCTTAATAACTGAATCTCGCCTGGAATTGAATGCTGTCCCCTGAACAGACAGCATCACAAAAGTGGTTATGTTTTTGAATCTGAGGAACTGAAAATAGTGCAGGTTAATAGAATTCTTGGAGGAATTCAAAAGGGTTTTTGTTTTTCCTTTTTAGATGGGATACTAAGTCTTTATGTGTCAAAAGCTAGTGATCTAAGATCAGCAGTTGTCTGGATGCTCAGTCCAGTTAATAAGAGACATGATTCTTACAGTCATTTAAACTTCATTTTGCATCATATGATGGCACAGTGATAAAAAGCTCTGAATTTTAATCTGTAAATGATGACAGATGCCTTTGAAGGAAAGAGAAGGCTAGCAACAGGATTTTTTGGAACCATAATTTAGGAGATGTTCGCAAAGAACTAGGATCATACCTGAGAAGCAGAGTGTGATAGTCAGGTTTTCATCACCATGACCAAAATACCTGAAAAGAATGACTTACAAGAGGAAAAGTTTATTTTAGGCTCATGGTTTCGGAGGTTTAAACCATGTTTGGCTGACTCTGTTGCTCTGGACCCAAGGTGAGGCAGAAGGGCTTGGAGAAGGAAAGCTGCTCAGCTCATGGAACTCAGATGCAGAGAGAGGGCAAGGAACCAGGAAAGAAGTGTAATGTCCCTAGCTATCTGCTCCCCACCCCCTGACTTGTCTGCCTATAGTTACTACCCAGTAATCCATTCAAATTGTTAGCCCATTGAATGGGTTAATCCACTAATTAGGTTATAGCTCTCATAATCTAATCATTTCAGCTCTGAACATTCCTGCATTGTCTATACATGAGCTTTTTGGTGGACATCTCATATCTAAATCATAACACAGAATAAGCAGCCAGTTATGATTCCCTGCCTCAAAATCCCTCCCATAATTATTACTAAATGCCTGAATGCCTGTTCTGATGAGGGTCATCTTTCCGTTGAGGTACAACCTTCAGGAAAAAGGTAAATATACTGAGAGATAAAATGGTACAATTTTAAAAAATCACTAGGCTGGGGCTTGAGAAGGCCATGTTAGTCTTAACATTGAGGAATTTGGCACAGAGTTATCCTTTGGGGGCCTTGTTTCCTTGTTATCAAAATGAGATGAGAACCACAAAAATGGGAAGTTATACTCCATGTTCATATGATATGTCAAAATACATTCTACTGTAATGTATCACTAAAAAAGAACATAAAAAATTGAAAGGAGGTGGGATTAGGTGAACTAGCTAATAAATTTTCTTCCAAATTTATATTTTTGAAGACAATGACACATTAACATCAGGTTTTTATTAGAATAGCTCCTTCTCACAAAAATCCCTAGGAGTGTTAGACACATAACAAGATTATTTCTTATTTGAATGTCAGGGAACATAGACCAGCACTGTGCACAGTAGTATTATATTGCAAACCACACGTGTGTCATTTTAAATTTTCTAATAGCTACATTTAAAAATGAAAATAGGTAGGGTGTCACACACCTGTAATCCCAGTGACATGGGAGGCTGAGACAAGAGGATCACTAGTTCAAGACTAACTCAGCAACTTCATGAGGCCCTAAGCAACTTGGTGAGATCCTGTCTCAAAATAAATAAAATATAAAAAGGACAGGGGATTTCACTCAGGGGTTAAGTGCCCCTGGGTTTAATCTCTAGTACCAAAAAAAAAAAAAAAGTGAATAAAGTGAATTTTTTTCAAAGATAAACCAAGAAGAAATTAGAATAATAAGTGAAAAGAGGAGGCTGACAGCACAGAAATGCAAAGGATCATGAGACTAATATGAATAATTATATATCAAGAAATTGGATAACCTGGAAGGAATAGATGAATTCCTAGATACATACAATCTAGCAAGCTGAATTATGAAGAAACAGAAAGTCTGAGCAGACTAACAGTGATAAAGGAGATTAAATCAGTAATGAACAGTTTTCCATCAATAAAAAAGCCCAGAATCTGATGACCTCATGTCAGAATTCATATCTCAAGCTCTGCCAAAAAGTTGAAAAGTGGGGATAATTTCTAAGCTCATTTTATGAGGCTATAATTACGCTGATACTAAAGCCAGACAAGGACAGTTTAAGAAAAGTGTTACAAGCCAGTATCCTTGACAAACATTAATGCAGAAATGCTCAACACAATATGAGCTCACTGAGTTCAGCAGCACATTAAAAGGCTTGCTCACCATGGTCAAGTGGTACTCATCCCTGTGGTGCAGGGGTGGTTCAACATGTGCAGATCCAAACAAGCAGTACAGCAGTTTCGCAGAAAAAAGCAGAACAAAAGCATATGGTCAATGGATAGGAAGAGAAAGCACATTTGACAGAATTCAACATCCATACATGATAGGAACTGTCGACACATTAGATAGACAAGGAAGGTACTTTGACTCAATAAAAGCCATGCATCACATGGCTACAGTTATACTCAAAGGTAAAAAGCTAAAACTTACGTGCACTCTTGCTACTTCACTTCAATATGACACTGGAAGTTATGACCAGGTAAGAAAAGGAAGAAAAATGCATCCAAAGCAGAAAGGAAAATGTTAAATTTTCTCTTTTGCAGATAGCTCTATCTTATGTATAAAGCCCCCCAAAACACTTAGAACTGTTAAATGAATTGAATAACATTGAAAGATACAAAATCAATTGTGTGCAAAAATTGGCTGTGTTTCTATAAACTAACTGAACTATCAAAAAAAGAGGAAATTAAGGAGACAATTCCACTTACAATCGCATCAAAAGAAATAAAATAATTATTTGTAAATTTATTAACCAAGGAGGTGAGAGATCTAGACACAGAAAACTGTTATAAAACATTAACAAAAGAAATTCTAGAAAGCACAAATGATGGACAAATAAGTGCAAAGGTCATGGTCATGGCTTGAAAAAAATTACTGTTGTTTAAATGTCTGTGTGATACAAAGTGATCTGCAGATTCATTGCCATCCCTATCAAATCCCAATGTCATTTTTCACAGAAATTGAAACAATAATGCTAAAATGTATGGAACAGAAGAGACTCCAGATAGTCAAATAATTCTTGAGTAACACGCCTCATACTTCCTGATTTTAAAGTAAATTGTAAGCTGGGTGCATAGACCACACCACTAGTCTCCTCTGCTAAGGAGGCTGACGTGGGAGGATGACTTGAGCACAGGAGTAAAGACAGCCTGGTAAGACCCTCTCAAAAAGGGAAGGAAAGGCCTGGGGTGGTAGCCCAACAGTAGAGTGCTACTTCCTCAAGGCCCTGGGGTCAGTTCCCAGAACTACAGACAAAGCCCAACACAACAAAAAGGGAAGAAGCGTAGATAGGAAAGGCATTGCAGTCAAAGCAATGTGGTACTTGGCTGGGACTGGAACTCAGTGGTAGAGTGCTTGCCTAGCATGCAGGAGGCCTTGAGTTCAATCCTAGCACTGCCAGAAGCACAAAACAAAACCCCAATATGGTACTGACATAAAAACAGACATAGAAACCAATGAGATTAAAAAAAGAGAGCGAGCGATCCCAGGAATAAACCCATGAATATGTGATCAACTGATCTTCAACAAATTGCCAAGAAAACACATTGGTGAAAGGATAGTGTCTTCAAAACATGGTGTGTGGGAAATTGAACATACATATACCAAAAAAATAAGGAAATTGGGCTCTTATACTGTATGCAAAAATCAACTCAAATAGATTAAAAATATTAAAGTTAGACCCAAAGGCTCAGTGGTAGAGTGCTTGCCTAGCAAGCTGGAGACCCTAGGTCCAATCCCCAGTACTGCAAAAACAAAAAAAGGGTAAGATCTGAACATGTAAAACTCACAGAAGAAAACAGGGGAAAGCTCCATGATTTTGGCCTTGGCAATGGTTTTTTAATATGATACCAAAAGCGTAGACAGCAAAAGTATAAGTGGAACTACATCAAGCTAAAAAGTTTCTACACAACAAAGGAAACAATCTGCAAATAAAATATAACCCCCAGAGTGGGAAAAGTTATCTGTAAACCATATATTATATAAGAGGTTAATGTGTAAAATATAAAAGGACTTTATACAATTAATAAAAAGCAAAAAATATAAACAAATAGTTCTATTAAAAAATGAGCAAAGATTCTAAATCAACTTTTCCCCCCTAAGAAGGCATTTAAATGACCCATGACCCACAGGTATATATTGAAATGATTATTAACATCCCTGATCATCAGGGAAATGCAAATTAGAACTAGAATGAGCTATCACTTCATGTGTATTAGGAGGACAGTCATCAAAATGTCAGAAGATAACATGTTTTTGATGAGAATGTGGAAAAAAGGTAACCTCTATGTATTAACACTATGTTAGTTCATCAGAAAATTACACTTGCCATTTGATGTAGTTCTTCCACTTCTGAGCATATATTCAAAGGTGAGGGAGAGAGGATCACTGTCTCCAAGAGTTATCTGTACTCTCCTTAGCATTTCAGCTTTATATGGAATAACCAAGAATTGGCATACATTGTACATACATGTGTGTGTATTTACATGTGTGAATATACAAAAATTAATTTTATTCACCCTTAAAAAGGAATGAGAACCTTCTTTTTGTAGGGAAATGTGTGGGTTTGCTCCTGTCTCACTAGGCACTGATATTAAAAAGCACATAACAGGCCTAGAGGTGACCTCATTTAACTGCTAGGCCTCTTCCTTACCATGTTACCACCCCAGAGAAAACATTGAACCACTGGTACCACACGGGGACTGCTAAGCAAGAATGGACACTGTCCATAAACAATAATCAAGCCTAATACTCTGATTTCTCTTCAGATTGTATAAATCTTTCGCCTTTTTTAATAATAAAGCCTTACCAGCGCCTAACAGCTGCCTAATGGCTCAGCTTCCACCTCTTACACATAGAACTTGTACCCAAGAGGGCTGTCAGGCCTCCCTACCCCTAACTAGCTCTTAGCCGACTTCCTGATCTATACATATGCCGTCCAGCATGGTAAACAACAGCCACTTGTGGCTGTGGGACATGTGAAGTGGGTTAGTCTGAACTGAGATACGTGGTAGGTATAAACCACACACTAGATTCCAAAGTCCTAGTATGAAAAAAAGCATTAAAAATTTGTGCTCTTTTTTCCCACACCGACAGCTGGTGACTACTCTCTGCCCAGTAGACTTTTTTATATTCTACATATAAGTGAGATCATGCAGTATTTGTATTTCTAGGACTAGCATATTTCACTTAAAATAATATCTTCCAGGGCTGGGGCTATAGCTCAGTGGTAGATCGCCTGCCTCCACACATGTGGGGCGGGGCTCTGAGTTCAATCCTCAGCACCATATAAAAATAGATAAAGATATTATTACGTCCATCTACAACTAAAAAAAATATTTTTAAAATGTCTTCCAGGTTCATACACGATTTTACAAATGGCAGTTATATATATGTCAGTTCTGGTCACGTAATGTACAGTACGGTGACTTGCTAAATAATCATTACGTAGTTAAAATTGTAGATCTCAAGTACTCCCAAATTGAGACAGATAAAATTAATTGTAATAAGTTAACAAAATATATCCAACTATCACTTTTACATGTAATTAACATAAAATATCATGAAGATATTTTACATTCTTGTTTCATATTAGGACTTTAAAAATCTAGTATATGGTTCACACCTACAGCTTATCTCAATTCAGACTAACTACTTCACCTGTCCCAAAGCCACATGTGGCTAGTGTCTGCCATGTTGGACGGCATATGTATAGACATGAAGTCTGCTTAAAAGCCAGTTAGGGAGCCTGATAGCCTACCTGGGTACAAGTCATGTGCTGTAAGAGAGGGAAGCTGAGCTGTTAGGCAGCTGTTATGTGCTGGTAAGACTTCACCATTGTTTATGGACAGTGTCCATTCTGGCTTAGCAGTTCGCATGTGGTACCAGTGGTTTAATATTTTCTCTGGGTGGTAACATGGTAAGGAGGAGGCTCGCCAGCTAAGTGAGGTCTCCTCTAGGCCTGTCGTGTGCTTTTTAATATCAGTACCCAGTGAGACAGGAGCAAACCACATACATTTCTCTACAAAAAGAAAATTCTCAAATATCGTAGGTGACCTCATCCCTGCGTCACAGTGAACTTCAATGAATGACCCATTCCCTGTAAGTTTGCTAACTGTTGATGCTTAATCCTTACCTAGCTAAAAAGGACTGTGGTTTTGTTTTCAGTTTTGGTGGGGTTTTAGTTTGTGTTGTTGTTGCTTTTTAAATTTTCTTTTGTTGTTGTTGTTTGGTTGGTTGGGTTTTTGTTTTTTAAACCCAGAGAAGTTTGTCTTCTGCAGTAGGTTTCTTGCTGTTTTCTAGAGGAACTTAAGTGCTTTTCACTTAAGGGTTTTTAAACTTGTTTAAGTACCTGACTTGAGATACTGTTTTTTGGAAGAGACTCTTGATGTTGTTTATAATTATACATGTCTAGTCCAAAATTGCTCTATAGGCTAGTTAAAATATTTTCAAAATTATTTGGAAATAGAGAAAATCATAAGCAAGCCAAGAGGCATTTGCTATTAGAATTCTTTGCAGCATTCACTGGAAGGCAGGAATCGGTTCTATCCATGTAATGGAATTTCCATAGAAGCATTTAACTGCTTGACTGTTATATGCCTCCTGAGGTAGGGCTTACATACTCTAAAGAACATAAAGAGTACTCTCGAAGTATCTTCTTCCCTGAGCCTTAGGCAAAACTGTGAAATAAGAAATGTGCATCTTGGCTGGTTTTCCCTGTTCCCTGCCTTCAGCCCATCTTTCCCTCCCAGAGATAGGTATTGCATCCTTTTTCAGGTATCTTATTTTCAGGTAGCTGGTACCTGTTTACAGAACTCAGAAGTGGACCCATCCCATCATTCTGTGCATGTGTGGGGAGCCTTTGACCTGGAAGTAGCAAATGATGACTCAGCTCTGCTCTGTTTGCTAAGTGTGCTTTGCCAATATATGTTCAAGGCTGAAGTAGTTGCTCATGGTACTTCCCACTTAAAGGGTCATTCAGCTGAGAATTCAGAAGCTCTAAAGCTGCTTTGTGTTAGCTTTCTCTGCTAATAATACAATACAACAGTCTGGGTAAGTTATAAAGAAAATAGGTTTATCCTGGCTTATGACTCTGGTCTGAAGTCAAAGGGCTGCATCTGGAGCCTTCCTGAGGGCAGTTTCCAGAATTGATGCAAGGCATTGTGTGGCCAGAAACAGGAGACCTGGCCATATCCACTCGTGAGATAGCCTATTAACCCACATTAAGCCATTTATCCATTCATTACTCATGAGGACAGACCCCCAAATCACTACTTAACAGCCCCCATCTTAAAACCTCATAACAGGGATTTAAATTCAACTTGAGTTTCAGATGGGACAACCCATATGCAACCCATGGCACGCTTTGGGTTCAAAAGGTTCACATCCTAGGGATGAAATGCTCAGAATCCAGTAGGATAGAGAGTTCATAGCAAGTTCCTTCTGAGCCCCATACCTTACAGGTCTCCTGGAAAGACTAGCCCTGTCCCTTTATGACCTCTTTTGGCCCTTTGGGGGCAGCAGGTGTGGTTGAAGCCAACTGTAGTGAAAGTCTTGGGAGCATTCCTCTGCATGATACCTCGTGTGGCTCCAGCTAACTCCAGTGCAGTCAGAGGCATAACAAAATATAAACCAAACCTGTATAAAATTTCGGTCATCACAAGCTAAGTTTTTGTTTTAGGAGATAAAAATCACATGAGGAAAAGTTTAGCAAGAGATGGCTCTACTTGCTTATCCAGGGCAAGTAGGTTAGTTTCATATCCCCGTAGTTCAGAGGGCAACCTTTTCTCCATTTTGCTGAAGAGCAAATTCTTTAATCCCATAGGTCCTCTCAGAGTGAATTTTTATTTTCGTTAATTTTATACTCCGCTATAATCAGAACCTTCACAGGAGATCAAGCTGGGTGGGATCATTAGAAATGGACATAAACAGAACTAATAGAGCCAGAGTTGCCCCCTTTGAGAGTTGGAACTAGATGATGTACTTCTCAAGTTTCCTCACTGCACAACAAAACGACATTTTCTAAGTGAGCTTTGTGGATTTGAAGAATTTTGAGCAAGACACAGTGACACTAATCTGGAGGCTGAGGCAGGAGGATTGAAAGTTCAAGTTCAAGGTCAGCCTGGGCAATATAGCAAGACTCCATCTCAAAAAATGAAGATAAAAAAGTAAAATTAAGAATTTTGAGTTTAATTTTTAAAAGGATTTTAAAGACTGAGTTTAATGAAAGAATTTTGAGAGCTTTAGAGAAAATTGGAAAGAATGTGAATGGTAGCAGTATTTTAAAAATCGGTTCTTGCTGAGAATCTAATACTGTCTTTAATGGCTCAAGATGACTCCTCCTCCTCCACAGAGATAACCATGTTCTCACCAAGACAGCAGGTGCTACCCACTCCTGCTCCCAGCAGCAGAGGGCTTGAGGGGAGCAGGAGAGGACTGGGAAGTTCATCCATAAGCATTCAGCTCTAGGGTGGGTATTCTTTAGGGATGGCGGGAGGCAGAGTCAGCAAACACTGTCAACCAAAGAAGTTTAAGATGCCAAAGAAGTGTATTGGGCTGAACAGAGTTTCTTTCTCAAGAAAACACAGTTTCAAGCAGTGTTGGCTAAGTGCTCTGGGGCCTGAGTGATTTCAAACAAGTTTTAAAGGCACATAACACAAGTGGAGAGTGGGAGGACATCAATTGTTTATCAAGTATTTAGACTGGTGTAGGCAGGGGTAGCAAGATGTCTTATTTATATGTGAAAGGGATGAAGTAACTAAAGGAAAATAGGTAAAGCCATTCTTCAAGGACGTAGAAATTCCTGGGAAAGAAAAGGAGCTACAAGGTAGGCAGCCATCTGTAGGATTGGAAGGTTCGACTTCCATGAAGACCACAGTATGTCAACTGCAGTGTATGCTGGGAAAGTGATCTTCACCAGCAGAGAGTCACAAATGCTCTGAGGAAGACCAGGTTGACACCTCATCTCTCATGTCCTCTCGCCTGAATTAAGGGGTGCTTCAGTCTATTTGGCCTTTGATATCAGTGTCTGCCATAGAATGGAGACGGGTGAAGCTCTGAGAACACTTCCTGTCTGTATTGATGTCAGGCTTTTTGACCTCTTCTGCTTATATTATTGTTTAAAAGTAAGCTTTTCTTTAAAAAAATAGAAATTGAAGTCACAGAATTTATTTAGGGGGAAAGAGAGCAGGAAGGGAGACTGAATCAAAAGAACAGAATTCACATTTCCTTAGGTTTTTCTAGAAGGCCATGGACACAAGTTATACACCCTGAAAATGTTTCATATTTGCCCTATTTAGGCTGTGGAACTGTACCCTGAAGCCTGATGTGGGGGTAGCATGGGGGGGGGACTCAAATTCTTTTTGAAGCTTTTAAGCCCCAGCACAACTTTCATATAAAAACCCCTAGATGTTGCTGCTTTAAGTTAGCAGGTAGAGGTGGGCACACCAACTGATCACGGAGAAAGTATCTGCAACTCAATTCTGCCATCAGCCCCCCGAGTGCAGAATGCAGATGAATAGTTTTTTCTTAAGCAGTCACTTCAGAAGCTCCTTGTATTGTTTGATTTGGGGTTTATTTCTTTGTTTTCCTGGGTAGAGATCCAACAGCAAAAAGTGCCTTGCTACATAAATGACCTTATTGGATTTTTTGTTCATTTTATCGTAAAATGGACTTTTATTCAGTCTGCATGCAAAAACGAAATGCCAGGAGGAAATGTATTCATGATTTGATTGCTGGAGCTGTGAGATCTGAATGCAAACAGGTAGTAAGTTAAAATGCAGTGCAGTTTTATTTTCATTCAGGTTGTTACTGTCGTGTTCCTGTATCAGAGGTCAAAAGGAGATACTGTTCTATTAAATGAATATAAAATCATATGAAGGGCTCAGGAGAAAGAAGTTGTTCAGTCAGATACATGTAAGCTTATATGTGGATGTGATTAAACATCTTTCAAAGAATATTAATGACAGCGATTTTTTTTCCCCCAGCAAGCAATTATCATTCAACTCGTAGCAGCTTACATGGCCTTAGACATGGTAGGCATTCCTGCCAGTAAAAGAGATTTTTTTTCCCCTCCTACCTACTTGAGAAGAATTTTTACAGGTGACTAAAAATGACTTAATAGATCTAGCAGAAAAGAATGTAGTAAAGAGGTTATAAACTGAGGAAAGTATTTTAATAGAAAAAGAAACCATTAAGCATTTGAGTTGTTTTTGGCTGTGGGTGGTCACAGAAGGCGTCATGAAAATAGCTCATTTCAAGAAAGAAATCAACAGAGAGCTTGCTGACTGGGCCAGTCCAAGAGAACAGTACTTATATGCTTATCGGCAGAGAGTAGCCACTGCTCTTGGACGTGGTAAAAACCCCGCCCTGAGTTGTTTTTTGGATAGTGAAATTATGTCAGGCAGGCAGACTGCTGAAAGTCCACTTACTCTGTTGGAATATACCTGAGGAAGGGAGCAGGGTGTGCAGCTCCAAAATTATTTAGAATTGATCTGAGAATGAATTTGCAGACCCAAGACAAAAAATCTCAATAACATGACCAAAGGTAGCCAACTGTCCCTGAGACACACCTCTTTCTCCAGCTCTTTGAAAAAGGCACATACGCCCTAGAGGGCCTCGTAATGAAGGCCGAGTTATGGGGAGGGGAATGAGTGAAGGCTGTACTGGATAGCCAGGGGTCGTCTCAACAATTTGCTGCCTCACCTTTCCACTGCCTCAGTGTTTGACTCATTTTCAAACATTCCGTCTCATTTTTAATGTGCCCTCTCAAGGACTATGTTAATTCTTGTATGGTGATAACTGTGTGGCATGAAATTTAATTCAAACATCCTGGAGTTCTTTTGTTTTTTTTCTTTTCTGCATGCCCCTTTTCTCCCATCTAGTTGTAAAAATTGTCAAAGGTTTGATACTTTAATATTGTTGCTATTTCTTTTTTTTGGGGGGGGGTGGGGGATTGAACTCAGGGACACTCGACCACTGAGCCACATCTCCGGCCCTATTTTGTATTTTATTTAGAGACAGGGTCTCACCGAGTTGCTTAGCACCTCGCTTTTGTGGAGGCTGGCTTTAAACTCCTCGTCCTCCTGCCTCAGCCTCTTGAGCCACTGGGATTACAGCCATGTGCCACCACACCCTGCTTGTTGTTATTTCTTTAGTGCCAATACTACATTTCCTCTGGCAATTAATATTGATGAGACTAATATTATCTAACTCGGACTTAATCGCAGGTTTGTATCCAAGTATGTTTCCTGTGGCAGATGCGATCCTAATATAGTATAGGTAAATTACATGCAAGGATGATCAGTCAGGCAGAATCTAGATATAAATAACCCTTGATAAATCCTTATCATTTTAATGTATACTTTTGTTAGACAATATTTTTAAAGGCTTCTCTTAATAGCAGAATGAGATCTAGTAACTATTCAAATGAAGAACTGCCTGAGCCCCATGTATAGGGTCCAATTTCTTATTTCATTTTTAAGCTTAAAGTAGGTAATAAAATCTGTTCTTCACTTACTGCTCCATAGAGATGCTCAGAAAACAGGTCCAACTTATGAACCTCAGAAGTGTGGTAGACACAATGCTTCTATCTGGCAGTCTGGTGCACACTGTGCAGCTTTGGTCTTGCTCGGCGTCTTGACAACCAGAGTCAAATGAATAAGGGGAAGGGGGCAAGCCATCGCTGTGTGCTGGCCCTCAAGCCTCACAGCTGAAACGGTCAGGCCTTTGTGTCTTTGTGGAAAACGTGGAACTAGAGGCGCACTAAAAATTAATGGTACATCCCAAGAAGTTCTTGAATCAAAAACTCATCAGCTAGCTACCATCAGCATCTACATCCATGTCATGCTTTTATTTCTAAAATTTGTACTATTCTAGACATGTAGAACATATTCAAAATACATTGTCTACTAGATAAGGGAAATTTTATTTTGTCCTATCTGTTCCTTCTTCCCAATCATGTCCACCAAGTGTTTATTCAGTGTGTGCTTTTAGCAAACAGAAGCAAAGGCCTTACTCATGTGACTGCATCTAATGTGTGGGGGCAAAGGGGCAATAAACAAAGTTGGTTGGTTGGTTGGTTTTTAAAGTAAAATATAAGACTGTTAAATGGGAAGAAGTGCTAAGAAGAAAATAAAATGGCAAAAGGCTAAGCTTAGGTGCTGGGATTTTAGATTTGGAAGGCTTTAGTGTAGAGGGGGTGAAGGACAGGAGGGCTGAGACCTGTGGACTTTATGGAGGCTAGCTTTGAACTTTGGGCAGAGAGAAAGCAAGTACCAGAGTCCCGCAGGAGGAGTGTGTCCCCACACTCAAGGACAGCCAGGAGGCAGAACCACTGGCAAAGAGCGAGTCCAGAGAGAGCACTAAGAGATCAGGCCAGAAACGTGGTGCACTGGAGGTGGGAGGGGGCACATGGCAGAAATGAGATTTTCTGCACTATTTTAAGAATTTGAGTTTGAGAAGATTTTCAAGATGAGAAGCTATTAGAGTACCTTGAGCAGAAATGGCACACACTGTCTTACATTTTAAGAGATCCCTGTCTCTTGAGAAGACTGTGCAAGGAGGGCCAAAAGGGAGCAGAGGAGTCAGGCAGCTGTTGCAATAATCCAGGCATAGCATGACAGTGCCTGGTGCAGGCAGGAGTGTGCAGGTGATGAGGAATGACAGGACAGAGTAGGACTCACTCAAACAATAATGCATGTTAGAGAAAGCACAGAAGTTTCTAAAATAACCACATTTCCTTCTTCATGATTTAAAAATAATCTCTAGTTTGCTTCCTATAGTCTAGAATTCCAATCATTAACCTTAAACTGCTATGGAGCTCTGATTTTTGTTTAGCTCAAAGAATCTCTTAGAAACGTCATGTAGAATGCTCCTAGGGAAGGACTGAGAGACTTGTACTCCAGCCATGGAAGCAAATGATACAAAATTATCAATGGGGATAATAAAGTCCTCATTGATTTGATATTCATTATGTAACCACAGTGTGCTCATAATGAAGTAATGTCCATAAATAACTTGTTGAACATTCAGAGAAGATCCTAACAGAGCTGCACCACACTAAAGCTGATTAACCAGCTGATTTTTTCCTAAATAAAATCAAGACAGGAGTTGCATGTGCAACTCACTTGGGACTTACTATTGAGAACAATCGAGGTGTTGACCTTTATATTAGTTACGAATGCCTTAGGGTCTGGGGCTGTAGCTCGGTAGCAGAGTGCTTGCCTAGCACATGTGAAGCACTGGGTTCAATCCTCAGCTGCACCACATAAAATAAATAAAGATATTTTTTAAATCAATCCAGATTTTAAAAAAGAATGTTTTGGGATGCAAACAATGGAAAATTTGACCAAGTATTTAAACAGTGTAAAGATTCTTCTCACTTAAGAAAAACCAAGGGTTAGTAACTGGCTCCTTATCATTGCCATTGAGGGAGGATGTACAGTCTTTCTAAATTTCTAATCTTTCTCAGGCACATTGGCTTTTCAGTTTTGGTGCTTATCATTTCTTGGTCTCAAAACAGCTAACAAAGCTCCAGGCGTTTTGTCTACTCCCTTTACCATGATAGCAGTAGCTACTTTCACAGAAGCACCCTTGTCAGTGGCCACAGCTGAGCCCTATGGCTGCAGGGGAGCCTGGCAGAGCTGACAAGGGTCACCACCACATCCAGTTTAAGGTTTAAACCATGTTTCCTCCCACGCCGCAGGCCACAGTGACAACCTACATTTTAAAAAGAAAGTAAGTCATAATTTCTTTAGCATGGGGAAGAGGCTGTTAGGGAAACAACAGCGTCTGCCTTAACATCTCTAAGCTTCTTTGATCAAAGTTGACTGTTTGACCATCGATCATCAAGTTTTTTAGGCTCTGATACATCGGACCTTTAAAAAGGTCTACATACACACACACACACACACACACACACACACACACTCTCTCTCTCTCTCTCTCTCTCTCACACACACACAGAGTGGGAGAGAGAAGCTTTAAAACATTGTTTTGGGCAAAGATTTTTTTGGACATGACCCCATTAATACAGGCAACAAAAGCAAAAATTGGCAAATGGAATCATATCACACTGAGAAGCTTCTGCACAGCCCAGCAAACAATCTACAGAGTGAACAAACAGCCTTTAGAATGAGAGAAGATAGTTGCAAACCATTCATCCGACAAGGGATTAACATCCAGAATATGTAAGAAACTCAACTAGACAACAACAACAAAAAAAAATCCAACTAGAAAATGGGCAATAAGGAAGGATTTGGAGATGGGGTTGAGGGTGTGGGAAGGAGAACGTGGAAAATGGGCAAATGACCTGAACAGACCTTTCAGATGACCAACAAGTATATGAAAAGACAATCAGCATCACTGATCATCAGGGAAATACAAATCAAAGCAATAATGAGACACCCGACTCCAGTTAGATAAGAAGACAAAAGATGGCAATGCAGGCCAGGATGCAGAGAAAAAGGAGCTCTCATATACTGTTAGTGGGAATGTAAATTCCAACAGTTGTTGGGGCAAAGTGGCAAAATTCCTCAGAAAACATAGAATTAGAGCTACCATGTATACACCCATACACTACTGGGTGTGTATCCAAAGGAATTTAAATCACTTGTATATTTATCATAACACCAGTCACATTCATCCAGATAGGGAATCAACATAGGTGTCTATAAATTGATAAATAAAATACAGTGTGTATGTGTGTGTGTGTACAGTGGAATCTTATGCAACCATTAAAAAGGATGAATTTCTATCATTTGCAGCAACATGGATAAAACTGGAGGGCATTATATTAAGTGAAATAAATCAAATAAGTCAGGCATAGAAGGGAAAATACTGCCTGTTCTCACTTACGTGGACACTGAAAAATTGATCTCAAGAAAGTAGAGAATAGAACAGTGGTTACCAGGCCTGGGAAGGTGGGTGATGGAGAGAGGGGAATTCTAACAATACAGGGGTGGAGCTGGACTGGAGGAGTAACTCCTCGTGTTCTCTAACACAGTGGATAGTGTAACTGTGGCAATGAGACCGATGGAATGTTTGAAGAGTAAGAATTTTGAATGTTCCCAGCACTAGGACATGAAGTCAGCGCTGAGTTATCCCCATTATTCTGATCTGATCTTTACACGCCTTGTGCACATGGCACACGGTACCTCCTGGATATGTACAATTGCTGTGTCAGAAAAAAATAATTTTAAATGATTTACAAATATACCGCCCAATTTATTTTTCCTTACACAGCAGCTGTAACTTGAAACTTAAATTTTACTATTGGTCTTAGGAAGAAGGATGAGAATCATGGCTTCTCTGAAAGGAAGGAAGAAGACCGCCTTCCCAAAGATGGGACTGTCGTTATGAGAAGTGCTAACCCTCTACCCTCCAGGAAGACAGTGGGAATCAACAGAGAAAGGGCTTTAAAGTTGCATTCATTCCTGATGCTTCTCTTGGCCTCACACAGAGTTATTTTAATTTACTCAGAGGCTTTCCAAAGCCTCTACAGAAGGGTTCACATATTCGATGAGTCTGTAATCCTGAAAGACATGGCTGAGGCTAATGGCTGCTGAATTGTTATGAGGCTAAAGTAATGTTTTCCTAAAAGGTTTGAAGAAGCACATTTGGTTGGTATAAGTGAAAACTCTGAGAGGTAAAAAGCAGAGCCATGTTACTGGGGTTGTGGCTGCTGACCCGGAAGCCGTTTTAATCAGAAATGGAGCACAGCCATTTGGAAATTCATAAACTCACATAGGCTTCTTTTTCTTCATTTCTCTTAATGACAGGAGAGCAGCCCTTGTTTTCTAGCCCCCTCACCCTTTCCTCTGCTCTGTCTTGTCTTCAGATCTGATGGCTCATAGGCTGCCATGCCCCCGGGCTATACCTTTTATTCCTTGATTGACAAACTGATGGGATCTATTTGACACAATAGCTTCACAGGTGAAATTGTGGAAAGTGTGGATCAGATGCCTTTCCTTCATGTATTTTTCAAGTAAATTTTCTCTAGTATCAGTCTCTTCCAAAATGAATAGAAAACTGGCCCTATCACCTTCTCTTCTTTTGTCCCCATTCACACCATCTTGATCAACTGCCCTTCATACTCTTTATCATTTAAATGCTTCAGCTCCATGAAATAGTAGCCCTGATCCTGGCTTCCTTAATCTATTTTTAAACTACCTCTAGATCATTTTACTAAATCTTGTTCTTATTGGGAATAGTGCCTTTTTGTACTATTTAATCTTGCCATTCAGGCATTTTGGAGAAAGATTAAGTAATAAATTCTGAGAATGAATAGGAATTTAGAATCTTTATGTCCTTTGGATATCATCTAGTTCAGTCTCCTGATTTCACAATGCATAGACTGATGTGTGATACTGAAACCTTCTTTATTAGTAAATGCCCTTTTTGAGTTCTCATGTGGCTTTCTAAGATAATGTTTATAATGTTTTTCTTTTTTATTTTGTTAACTTCTATATCAAAATTGGATCATATATCAGTTATTAAAGGCTTCAACTACAAATAAAAATGCTTAACATTGGCTAAATGATGAATTTTAATATTTTAATTAAGAATCCAGAGGAAGTAGGGGGTCATGGGGTTGGATCAAGCTCATTGTGTCATCAAGAGCATAGACATTTCTGTCTTTTTGTCACTTCCTCAAGCCTAGCATATTGTGCTTTTGTCTTTATACCTACTGACCTACATCATTCTTGTCAGCTGGCAAGAATGAGAGGAAGGGTTAGTACCAGGGTCCTGTCCTCTAAAGCCTGTCCCTGGTACAGAAAGCAGAATTCCTCTCCTAGAAATCCCTAGCAGATGTCATCCATCTCCTTGGCTAGATGTCACCTGGCCCTCCTAGGTGCAAGCAGGGCTGGGAAAGAAGCTGTGGTGGATTGTATCAACCTTTGTGATGGGAGAGACACAGGAGAAGAGGAGGTTGAGAATGGCTTTTGATTGGCCACTGAAGTGTGCCGGACAGAGGTCACTGTGAAACATACATTCATTCCTGTGTCTGTATCTTCATATCCAGAGAGGGAATGTAGCTTACCATCCTGGCAAGCTACATTCTGTTCTGAATTCAGATTGCCTGGGTTCAAATCAAACTTGCATTTCTTGCTTAGTATGGCTGCAAGCTTATCTGCCTTTGTTTTCTTCCCTGTAAAAGAGGGATAATAATGCTACCAATTATATGTGATATGTATGAGTAACTAGAAGTCAGCAGGGGAGCCAAAATGTAAAAGTCACCAAATCATCAGCCAAAGCTCAGCACCCTGCTTGGAGACCCACCAAACCCAGAGCAAATATAAGGATCAGCAGCTTTCCCACTTTGGAGCCAAGAAACTTGGAGAGGTAGCACTTTGTGCAGTTATTAAAAGTGACATATGCAAGACTGTAATCTAACTAGAAATGTCCCTGAAAGATGTATAGTCTTAACAGAATTTGCCTGCCTTTGTTTGGATGATTTGTAACTGACATGTTCTTTTGTTTAGAAATAAAATACTTTAAGTCTTTGTAAATTCTTCATGTGTGGAGGCAGCATGGTGAAAGACTTATTTTGACTAAAATATATCAAATCAAGAATCTGAGAGCATTTCTATAAATCACAATATATATGTTGGAGGGGGGGCACACACACACAAGATCTAAATAAGTGACTTCCATAGAAACAGCATCAAAAACAGTGGCAGGGCTAGAGGAGAGGAAAGAAGTCTCTGCAGTGTTCTCAATGATTAGAAAAAGGTAAATAAGGGAGCAAGGGATTGTTTGAACCACGCTAATATTCAATAAGTAGTTGATGAAGGAGAATTTGTTGGATGAGAAAAGCATCTGAAAATAATTTGAAGTAGTGTAGACTTCATGTTTATACTGGTAGCTGCTATTCACAATAGCCTGAGAATGAGGTGCGGATCATTCCAGCAAAAAAAGAAAAAAAGAAAAGGAATGGAGGGAAACCCAGAGCAGCTTCTGGAAAGAGTTGTGGTCCTCTGAGGAGCCTGAAGTAGATTCTTCATA
Source organism: Ictidomys tridecemlineatus (assembly GCF_052094955.1). Taxonomy (NCBI): domain Eukaryota; kingdom Metazoa; phylum Chordata; class Mammalia; order Rodentia; family Sciuridae; genus Ictidomys; species Ictidomys tridecemlineatus. The sequence continues at coordinate 16,100,673 of NC_135490.1, forward strand.
GAAGGATCCTTCCCTCTAGGTGAGCCTTGGCCAAGTTGGAGTAGGAAAGAGTAACAGCTATATGCCAGCCAGGTTCATACAAGGCCTAGGTCATGTGGAAGAGGCTCCAGTGACTCAAAACCAGAGGTTACAGCCCCCCGGGGCTGAGATCCTCTGGTGCCTGAGTGCTCAGCATGCACAATTCCTCCATCAAGTAGCCAGTAACCCAGGCTGGCATTCCATCAGAATATGCAGAACAAATGATAGCTAAAATTCTGACATAATTTCTATCTGAATCAATGAATCAGTCCCATGGCTGTTGCTGCATGAATTGTGTCATGTCAGAAATGAAGTCGAGCTCCCTCCAGTCGTTCAGGGCAGTCATTCAGTTCTCCGGGTGGTCCACACGCGAGGTGTGCGGCACGTGCATTGGTGAGCCATGTACTGACTACCCTTCTTCTCCAACTTTCCCTTTAGAAAACCCGTTATGAAATTTACGTTGGCATTCTGAAAGAAGGCGGCAAGGAGCTCCTGAGTCACGATGAAAACGAGGCTGCGGGACTGAAGAAGTCTCACTCGAGTCCTTCATTGAATCCAGAGTCATCCCCAATCACCGCCAAGGTCAAGCGTAATGTGTCAGAGAGGAAGGACCACCGACCTGAAACACCAAGCATTAAGCAAAAAGTTACTTAGGATCCACTCTGCTGCCAGGAAGTGCTGGTCATGGAGCAAAATAGGGTTTTTCAAGATATTTCTGGTAATCCGTGAATATATTAAAAAAAAAGTATGTGACTAAATGGTGCATTAGTAACTTTTTATATTGTATATTTTTGTTAGTTTCTGTACAGGTTGTCTTTGCTCTTGATTTCTTTGCTTTAATGATTTTGCAACTTGATAACTAATGCACCTTTTTTTGTGAGGGGGAGAAGATCGTGATTCCAGAATGAATTACGCATCCCTTCTCCTTTGGTTTTTCTCGTTTGCACTCTGCTCAGTTGTTTTATGTATTCTCAAATCCACTGTTATATTTTTTTTAAGGTTAAAAATTTAATCCATTGTGTAACACTTAACTGGACAAACTTTGTAGTTTAGTAAATTCTAGCCAGAGTTAATATAAGCCTTTATATGTGAAATCTTGCCCAGTCACGGAGGTGAAGTTGAGTCCTCACAGATGCTCAAGTGAGAATTATGATGCTGGGGATCGAGATGTTCCTGTGGGATGCAGCTCTGCGTGCACCCCAGCACTTCTTGCTGAGTTCTGACCCTGCTAGAAGCAGGGGAAGAGGGCATGAAAGGTCACAGGACTGGAGAACCTAGGGACACACATTAGCTTGCTTGAAGTGTGGATTCCCTTCCAGTCAAGCAAGGCAAAGAGGAAGAGAGCCGTCTTGCCACTGAAGGCTGAGGACACATTGATACTAAGCAAATTTTGTTTTCTAAATGATAGTGGCAATCGTTGGCTCTTGGGAGCTGTAGCAATAGACATGTGTTTGGTCTGCAGGAAATTGTTACCTCACTCCCATAGGGTCTAGACTAGGAATCCAGAATCATCTCTATCATTGATACCTTTCCATCCAGGAATATATTCTTTTTTGCTCTACATATATATATAGGCATGACGTCATCTCCTGGTTGTAAGAATGTTGGGGTTTTCCTTCATAACAGAATAATGTTGAAAATGGAACCCCTTTTGCTCTTTCCTTAGTCAAGACAAAATAATGGAGCAAAAAGCAGCTGCAGCTGTTCAACAGTGGATATAGATTCCCTAAGCTAAATCTGAAAGTGATAGTGTGGATGAATTGTGGTTAGAAAATGGGGGAATCTTCTGATTGCATATGCAGAGTTTCTTAGTTTGTTCTTATGCCAGTCTCTGGACAGCCATTTTATTCTGTCACTGTTAAACTTGCTCCTAAATTTTTTTAACCTATTTTTAAATCATTTCTTTCTGTATACTCAAAATAGTTCTGTTCACCTTACAGTCATGAGCTCGTTCCAGTGACAGTCCCTTTGAAATTCTGGGAGATAAACAGAATATTCTCTTGTAAAGGAACAGAAGGGAGTGAATGTTGAGTCCCCAGTGACTTAAAGAACTTTTAGATTTCCACACCTTGAAACTGTTCCCTGAAGCTGTCATCTTCCCAAACCATCCAGCTTCAAAACCGACAGCATCACTTTCCATGTTCTTTTCCCTCCCATAGGAATTTTCTCTACTTTTCCTTAGTTTATTATTGTAGGTACTGGGACCAAAGCATCTGCTGCTCTGCATGAATAGCACAGTTCCAGTGGACTAGAGAAAACCTGCTAAGACATCACGATAGTTGCTAGTGATATATTGTTAGGATGTACTCACATTTAGTTACAGGATTATTTATTAATGTTTACTTCCTTCACCTGTGTACATGTGCATATTTGCTGGTGTCCAGAGAAGAGAAACCCTCTCTGAGGTGGCAGTTGCTTGCTTTGTGGTATTTTGCCACACCTTTGAAAAACTGACTCTAACCTGGTTTAGGTAAAAAGCCGTGGCTACATTTATGTTTCAGAACCGTGAAGCAAACACGGTAGTTACCAGTGTGATCCATGTACCAGAATCATTTTTGTAGCTTCTGAATCCAAGATTTCCACAAGCAAGTTGTCTTTCCTGCTAGAATCTGAAATATCAGTGTTTGTTTTCTGCCTCAATATTTGTACTAGATGAGGAGAGAGAGGTACCCAGATCCTGTCATCTATGAACTTCAGTAACTGAAGAGAAATTAGTGTCCCTGACTGGCTTGAATGTGTCTGCCCATCGTGTGTGTCTATGTATATAGGATGTTTGTGTTTCACTTAGAGTTTATGATGTACATTGAATGGTACCTTGCTGCAGTATTGGTTATACTTGGTTAGCATTAGCACCACCATAGCATTGTTCTGTTAGGAGACTCACTGAGGTTAGCTTCGGGGACTCCAGATACGCTAGTAGGTAACCCCATGACAAGGGCACTTTTGAGGCTGCAGAATGCCACGTTTGCGTAGTTTATCTTTAAAAACAATGTGGAGGCTCTTTTGTGAGCCAGGATCCCAGTGTGGTGCTGCTGACCGTCTTCAGGGGATGAGCCCAGCGTGCCTCTTCCCTGAGGCCTCTGGAAGGAGCTGTGTTTTCAGTCTCTGTAGCAAGACTGAGAGTTTTTCCCATGGCTGGAAATGGCCCCTGACTTGACTGGATTCCAAGAGTCAGTCTGTAGCCAACCACAGTTTCTTTTGTGATAATTTCTTTCCTGTGGTTTGAAGAAATGGAAGATGTTTCCGTTCACGACGACTCCGAGCCTGTTGCCCAATTCACGGTACAGGGGAGCTCTCCTCCTCCTCTTCTTTTAAAGGTACTTCCCCAGCCCCCACCCCCACCTTCCCCATACCTCCTGCTCGCCCCTACCTCAGTGCCCAGGACCTTTGGGGTTTCTCTCCATGTGGGAAATCATTATTCCTTATCACATAAATACATTTTATATTAATTCCTAGTGTAGAAAATTTTGATAAGGTATCAGAATACCATTGTGATAGTCTTGGTGCAAAGCTGACCATGAAAGTGGCCCATGTATAAAATCTGTGGGGTTGGGGGTTTGCCCCCACCTCACATGCTGGCTCTTACAGGGAGGTGTCAGAGAGTTGTTATCAATCAAAATTAGTTACTGGCACGCAGAGTCCTTATTTTATTGCCAGACCATAGGCATTTCTGTAGTGTTCTTTTTACAAACATCATTGACCTTATTCTTATAATGTCTAATTAGACAATACTTTTGTGCATTTTAATTAATCTTAGTAAAACCAACATGTGGTTGTGGGGGGAGACCTGATAAAAATAATTCCTGGATTATTTGAACCTTTTTTGACTGCTCTTAGGTAAAGAGAAGACATTTTCTCATGTGGCAGTCTTATGCTACTTGTCAGAACCTCTGTGCTTTTGTGGTTATCCTAATCCAGAAGGTGAGGACCATTTCCTAGAGAGAGGAGCCATTAGAGAACTAATTCTCGAAGAGGAAAATCTGGTTGGTTTTCAGATTTGTATTCTACCCTGTGGCCAAACCACAGAACTTTGTGAAATTGGGGGAGAATTTACATGACCATCAAGCAAAGAGGCCCTAGGGATGCCTAAGCACCAAATTACACAGAGTCTGGGACTGCTCTGTGCCTGTGCCTGCCTTTATCCTGAGATAAGATAGAGCCTGGCCTGACCTGCCCGGCACCTCTTCTCTTTTTACCTAATCCTTGGCAACTGGAAGGAAGTTGACCTTATAGACATCAGTTTCTCCCCTGCCTTCCTGTCAAGGCTGCCTTGGGTTTAGTTTAGTTACTTGCCCATGGAGTTTGAATTCTTTGGCATTTTTCTTTAGTTATCAGTTAAGCTTATTTTGGCCTCAGTGCAGTAAGTTCCTTTGCTTTGTTAGGCCTAAATCTCCACAGTTTGGCTTTGATGGACTCAAGTTTTTAGCAGGTCTCCAGCTAGTCTCCTTCTTTACCTTTAGCAGAGAACAATTCCTTTAGTTTTCAAATGACAGGATTCTTTTTCCAAGGGTAAAACTAGCCCTGAAAAACAGTGAACCAAAGTGGCCTCCTAGCACTTGTCAAAAGATGAGCCTAATTTATGAATGATAGTGCTCAGCTTTGGATTTCTGTAGTGTCTGTTTTCATTTCAGAGCATCTAACTAAGTTAACTCAGAAACAGATCAGTCAGAGGCACGTGAGCCCCAGGGCCTACCTAGCTCCAAAACTTTCTAGCTTTTTCCCCAGGCCAGGCTGCTGGTCTGCCCCCAGCTCAGCAGATCTCTCCACCTCTTCTGACATCTTATGCCATCAGGTCAACTGGAGGACTTTTGAGATCACCACAAAATTATCCCATGATAGATTATTGATAGTGATAGAGAGGTGCTTTGTCACTGTTTGTCCCCTCAGGACTCCTTTTCGATTTCTCACCCTTAAAAGAAGGATTGAAGTCCATAGGCATTCTCCATTTGTATGTATAGTATCCCAGACCTGAGCAGGGGCAGCCTTCTGCTTAGGACAGTAATTGGCCCATTGCATGTAGAGAAAATGTCCTCATGGAGAACAGCAGTAAATACTTGAATCTGCATGACAGTTTGTTGACTTGAATGCAACAGCAAGGAAACATTGCAAGTTAATTGTACATACAAGTAGTTTTCCTTAGGTCTCTCTGGCTCATCCTTTGCAATTTATGCGTGTATCTGTTGTACTACAGGCTTGTGGAAAATATTTGTGTAGACAATATGTCAGATGTCAAAGAAAATGCTTTCTGTCACCTGCCAACGTTGTATTTGTGGATATTTATAGTTGTATGTATGTACGTGCATCTGTATAGATTGTATATCAGTGTGTGGTAAATGTACATCAAAATTATTTTTGTCCTTAATAACCAGTATAATATGAAAAGCAAGTAAAAACCTCATAGGATTGATTATATGGTACAGTTGTTGAGAGTACATATAGTGGTATTGTTTTATTAAACTTAAATAATATTTTGATTAAAATTTTAATGAGACTATAGAAAATTCCATCTTTGAGCTTTGAATAACCGGGGCAAAAATGACTTTGAACTAATTTATGAGTCTATTGACATGTACAGTGTGCAATACTGAGGGGGTCACTCATTGTAATTTGGGAAATATACAAAGAAAAGGGGAGGAAGGCAGCCTGTACAGTCTTCGTGACTTTAGCAGTAAGAGCACTTAACCATAATGTTGAACTGACAGTTTTGGGCTTATTACAAAATGTGATGCTTTTAGAGCGCACTTTCTTTATTGTTGTAATTAGTCCAGAAAAAAATATAGTTTTCAAAATTAAGCAAGTACCCACTATACCATTTATGTACCTGTGTATATCTTAGAATAGATGATACCACTTTCCTGGTGCCGCATCCTTACCCTCTTTAAAGAAATATCACAAACGCTGAAGTATATCAGGGCATTCCAAGATTGGGTACTGTATTCCAGGTTCGTAGGTGCACAAATCAGCAGCTAGTGTCACAGGTGAAAGGACTTTAGGACCAGGTTAAAACTTTATTTAATATTTTTATACTTAGGTCTCTTTTTCCTGCCTCTCCCCAAAGAAGAGCCACTGGCCTTAGTTGTTTGACCTTATTGCTTATATTATAGAGTGTAAATAGATAACTAGAGACTAAAATTTTATTAACCAGCATGTTTGGTGTATTTAAAACAGCGACTGAGTGTGTCTGAGTGAGTGGCTGAGTGCAGTGTCTTTTGTTTGAACACGCTGCCTCATGTCTTTGTATCTGATGCATAGAATTGGAATTGTGGGGAGGGAGACAAATCTCCAGCTCCAGGCTGCAGTAGTGTGTTGGTAGGTACACTTGAGTTTTTTATTATTATTAACTCTACAGTCTCAAACTATTTTTGCAAATATATTTCCTAATTTGTTCTTGACGTGCAGTGGACTGGCTCTCCAATTGATCGGCAGGGTCTTAGTTCTGCAAGAGAATTTCCTTGTAAGAATTATTTGTGATTTGAGAAAAAAAAACAGCCATTTGATTCAGAAATCATATAGAAAAGGAGTAGTAGAAATAAAAAGTTTTATTTTGGGCCTTAGTCATTTGAAATGTTTGGATTTTAATGCAAAGCCATGGAGGTTACATATCCAAGTAACTATTTGACATGGGTAATATCCACTCTGTAGAGAGTATATATGCACATTGAATTTGAATGCTATTAGGATACTGTTTGTAAGCTTTAGGAATAAGCGTAATTAGACCAAATGAAGTGGAGGGGGTGAAGTGGCTGCCTTCTGTGGGGTAGCCATTGCATGTGTTCAGTCTTCTGCTCCTAAGAGATTCAGAACCCGTTTATGGTCCCCTTAGGTATATAAGGGGAAAGTGGATACATCTGGGACCTCATCTGTGTACACCTGCTTGGACACAAGCACACACAGTGAATGTTTTAAGTGATAAAAACATAAGACCTTAAGACACACTAGGCCAGAGTGCTTTAGAGAGGTAAGGAACAAAGAGGGAGGAAGCCGCACCACAAATGCTCTCCAAGCACCAGGGAGGAATCGGAGCTCTAGTGTCTGACTCTGAGATGCACTGCATCTGTAAGAGAGAACAGGGTCATGTGTTACATCCTTCCTGGTGGGTGGGCCATCAGCATTCCTGTAGGTCACAAGCAGCAGCTCTCCAGCTCTCAGCAGCCTGGGTGAAAAGCCGGCATGCACCACTTTGCAGCATGGCCTAGCTGCTTGCTCTGCAGATTGTTCCATTGAGCAAGAAGCACAAATGGAGAAGCCACCAAGCATGTAGCCTAGGAGCAGTAGATGAGGAGTGTCTGCCCTCGTCTCCACACTGTATTGGTGAGAGCCTGCATTGAGGATGGAAATGGGAAGGAACCTAGCAAAAACATATTTCCCTTTGCAGGGTGGAGAGCTGAGCTCTCATAGTATTATAAAAATAAGCACCTTAACTTCAATTCCTGAAAACATTGGTTAATGGAGAGAATTTTGGAGTTTCACTTAGTATTTCCTCATCCATCTGCGAAAGTCTTTGGATGCTCCTAGAAGAGTCCCAGCCACAAGGCTCAATGAAGGACCACACTGCAGGTCTGAGGCTCACCGCTCTGAACCCTGAATCCTAGGGTACTACAGAGGGTGACATGTGCCCTCTCTGGAGCTTCTCCCCTGGCCTTCCACTCCACTTGGGCTTCTACTGAGCAACAAGCACATCCTGGGTTTCAAATGCTTTAGGAATTCCTGTGAGCTGACCCTGCTGAGGCAAAATACCAACTCGGAGAGTGACTGAGTCACTGAGAGTGGCACGTGAAAACGGTAATGAGAAAAATTCTCTGCCTGAAGTTAGGTCCTGGTATTTTGCCTTTTTAAGAAACAAACTGACACTTTGAGCTCTAAGCAGGGTTAGGTGATACTTTTGCCTTTGTACCCAGATTGATTTTCATTTCTGTGGAAAGGGTCAAGCAACACTAAACTTGCTCAGTAATTCTGCTCTGTCCAGGTGAGAGCCGTCGGGTAAAGGCCTCCATGCCTCCCTGCATCCTCTTCTACCTCAAGTTTTAGGAACCCATTTCTAGAACAGAAATTAACACAAGCAGAGAACCCATAATGTCAGCCTTGGTTACTGTGGGACACACCGAAGGGTAGTAGTTTGTATCCTTCAGCATAAAATAAGATTTTAAATTTCCCAACCTAGTAACTGGATTATTTTCACTGTGGGGGGGGCTGAAACGAGTTAACATTGTGGAACATTCCTTTACCTTCAAAGTTTTCTCCACCAATCACTTCAGTTTCATTGCAGTCTTGGTGCCATATGTCCCCTGCAAATTGTGAAAGTAATTAGTGACAAAGTAGCAGCCTACTCCTTTTCAGTGGCCAGACTGTCAGCATGAGCAGGTTGGGGTAAGCCAGTGGTACCGTATCATATACTGGAAACCTGTTCCTCAATATTACTCACCAGATCCCAGAAGTGCCATCTAGAAATCCGTGGCATTTATGGTGGTCATCTTTTGAACGGAACAGTAGCTTATGTGGATATTGTTAAAGTGTTTAAAGTATATTTTGAAAATTAAGTTTACATTTTACAATTGCTTTATTTTTTATTAAAATAGTTGTATATAAATATTACCCTATTTCACTGTTATTAAAGTAAACCTTGTAGACAAGTGGGTCACCTGACATGTATAGAAGCTGTGATATATATAGTACATTTCTCTATTGTGTAAATGTTCAAGAATATAACTGTTCCTGTTGTTTTTATAAGTTGGGGGTATTTTGTTGTTTTGCAGCAACAAAATGTTATTGCATTTAAAATGGTTTTTATGTAACAGAAATAATGCAAAATAGTGAAGGATTTAAAATATGTATATGGTATATGTAAATGTATAAACTTCAGAAAGAAATAAATCCAACAGATTTCAATCATTTGGGGGATGTTTTTATTTGCTTATTTAAGCAACTAGAATTAAAGCTTAAAAAAAATTAAAAATCAGAACACCCTGCACCTCTCCATGAAAAGAAAACCGTGATCCCCAAGGTGAACAATTGGCCATGGTAGTCAAATGAGGTGGTGGTAACCCAACACACCCATGGACTTCTGTGAAGATTTATGTTTGCAAAAAGATGTTGATGGACACTGCTGGACTCCAGGGCCTCTTGTCATAAATTGAGAGAGGGGAGGGCATTGAGCAGGGGTGAGGATCAAATGAACTTTTTGAAACCATTTCAAGACTCATTTGCATTCTCATTTACTTCTCATCAAAGCAAAGGGTCCATGGAGTCAATTATTGTCCTGAAATGCAAATGCTAATCCCCAAATCAACTGCTTTATTGTGGCTAGTATGTACCTTTGTGTTCTCTGATGAAACCTAATGTTAAAAATAAGATCTGTTGACTTGGAAAATGAAAAATAAAAATTCCTCCCAAACTGCTGAATATTGGAGAAGGATGTCTTGTGTTTGGGGGTCTGGGCTTTTAGAAACAAGGTCACTGGTTACATCCTTTAAAACATAAATGAGAGTGCAGCCTGGCTGAGACCAAACTGCTATGATGTATAAATCTCAAAGAAATGAAAGGTTTGTTGGGGGTGGGAGGGAGCCAAAGCCTTCAACACCCCTTTGACTTCTACCTAAATCCCATTTTAGGATGCAGAACTCGGAATCGAATCCCTCTCTGCCCAGTTGCCTCTCCTTTGTGTTCCTTGTCATATTTTCTGTGTCACACAACTAATAATAATATTAGAACCAGAGGGACTAGAGATCATTTTTAAGGATGAACATTCATAAGAGGAAACTAAAACCCAAGGCTAATTAAGATATTATAAGGAAGTAACTAGCAACTCCACTGTCTCATCTCTAGATTAATTTTATTCAACAATACTGGGGGATTCACTGTGAGACTGTCAAATGTTATTGAAAAATTGGGTCAATTGAGAATAAAACCTCCCTGGTCAAGAACAAAGAAAATTACATTTATTTGGGGCCAATTAGGATTGCAATCTAGGAAAACAGAATCAAATGATCTTAAAAATGTACCCTGAGGTCTTACAAAGTAACAGCTTTAAACGGCAAGGGGGTTAGAAATCACATCACTTTTGATCAAAAATTATGCCTGGTACTGGCAAAAGTTAAGCTGTTTTGTAAGAAAGGAATAGGTTTCTAGAATGTTTGGGGAAAGGGACCATCATAAAGAAGTTCAGCTAGCAGAGGTTAACTGTTTTGAAGGTCAACTCACACTTGGGGTTGGCATGTGGGCAGCCCAGTTGGAGGTTCACTTGCTGCCTCAGATCTGATTAGCAGTGACCTCCCAAGTGTGAGTTTGCTGCTCTGTAGACGAGTAAGCTTGATACTAATGCTGGGTGTATTTTTAGAGTGAACAGAAATCAAAACAGCACTTATTGGAAGCCAGCAGTTGTTTCCAGGAAGAACCATTTCAGACTCCATTTATTTCCTATTTTGTGAGACTGGTACATTAGGAAATTGCAGGAGACACAGTATCTGGACCTTAACAAGGGTTTTGACGTGGTCTTTAATGAATGTGTCTGGGCAAAATGAAAATCCTGATGGTAATATGGTGGGTGGGCATGTAAGCACTTAAAGAGAACTAATTGAAGGATTCTTACCAACCTGGAATAGGATTTCTAGTGTCCTGCTGCAAAGCCTGTCTTTGGCCCCATCTGTTCAACATTTTAATTAATAACTTGACAGAAGGCGAATTTATGAAAAATGGGTATGTCATAAGGCTGTGAGAGAATGATTATACTAAATGACAGAATCAGGATTCGAAACAAATCTCATGAGGCAGAAAAACGGGGCAAATTAACAATGTGAACTGGAATAGGGTGTCGGATCTCACATTTCTGTTTAAAAATACAATGATACAAGGTAGAGATGGGACCTCGAGTTATATAGAATACCAGCAGGTGGGCGAGAAAGCCCCGGATTCACAGCAAACTCAGCGAAAGGCAGCAGCAGAGTGACGTAGCTTCCCCGACCGTGTTAATGTGTTTGGTTTCTAAGGAAGGTGAGTAAGGAGACTAAACCTGGATGCATTGCCCAAGACTTCTTGGCATGTCCCAAAGCAGAGTGTGCAGAAGCAGCAGCCAGAGTGGCAACATACATAGACTGAAATGAGAGGGACATGGGAACTGTCTGAACCAGGGGTGATTGAGCCACGAGAGCTGGGAAAACTGCTTCTGAAGGTGTCCATGACTCTGACTTGGGAGGGAAACAAGAACAGTCTTGTCTCAATTGAAGGGGTTTAACATGACTGATGAGTGGAACCTATTTAAAAGCTCCATAGTGAAAGGAAAGTTTCCCATATTCAAGGCTAACAACAAGCTGTCTGCCAAGAGGGAGGCCAGGTGAGCACTGGGCATCCCCAGTGGAAATACTGAGGAGTAAATAAAACATCAGATGGGTTGTGGGACTGTCATAGGGCTGACAGATGGCATTATTTGAAGTTCTTAGTACGTATGTGCCTAGGACTCTGCTAAATACTTCACATGGGTCCTCTTTTTATATAATCTTTTTGCATGCTACCACGATGAAGCCGTATTATGTGCCCATTGTAGAGTCCCAAGAAAGTCTGCAGCCTGGATCCTGCAGCATCTTAACACCTCAGTACTTCTATTTTAACTATGAAAGTCAGAGCTGTGACCACTATCTTTCTTATCAGCCTCAGACTTGAGAAGCAATGACTCCATTCATGAAACCAGGAATATAGGTATGTCACCCAGGAGGATCTGGCGGTAAACAATAACCCCTTTCACTCCACAATGGAATAGGTGGATTAAAGAATCAAAATGCCTCCGTCCCACCCAAGAAATTCTGATTGAATCGCTCTGGAATAAGACTGGGTGCTGGGGATCCTGAAATCTTCCTCTTATGACAGCCAGAGTTGAAAAGCACTTCCTTGGAGCTTGGCAACTTGGTATGCTCCTGCTGCATCTCCAGGGAACTTGTGTGAAAAGTAGACTGCCCCTTTCCAGATCCAGCAGGACAGCTAGATTCTGCTTTTAACCAGATCCCCAGGTGGTCCTATGCACCAGAGCTTGACAAGTATACTGCTTCAGCTCACTCCCAAAGGGTAGGCCCTGCAGCACTGAGCAGCATTTCCTGGGAGCTTGTTGGGAATGCACTGCTCTGCCTCCCCCAGACCTGTGGGATCACAGATGCTGGGGGTAAGCCCTCCGAGGGGTGCCATTGCCTATAAAGTTAGAGATCCAGTGCCTCAGAGTTCCTCACCTAGCTACAGGGGCCGTCATTTACTCAAAGAGCAACTGGGTGTTTCCTGTCATTGTGACTTGGGAAGGAAACAAGAACAGTCTTGTCTCAATCGGAAGGATTTAACTATGCCTGAGGAGTGGAACCTAGATGTGGGGCTGCCCGTTGTCACTTGTGCCTTTTAGCTATCCTGGTGATAAAGGGAGACCAGGACCTCACCCTGTGTAATGGAATGTAACCTGGACAATGCTGCTGAGTGGCCAGCAGGCAGAGGTGAAGAAGCCCAAGCCAGGCACAGTGGTGCATGCGGTAATCCCAGCAGCTCAGGAGACTGAGGCAGGAGAATGGCAAGTTCAAAGCCAGCCTCAGTAACTTAGCAAGACCCTGTCTCAAAATAAAGAATAAAAAGGGCTGGGATGCAGCCCCATTGTTAAGCACCCCTGGGTCAATCCCCAGTATAAAAAAAAAAAATTGAAAAACCCCTGACCCAGCCTTCTACAGGTAGGTCTCCCTTCGGGACCACTATGGCCCACCCCAGGCCCCTGACTCAGGCTGCAGACCCCCCACTAAATGGCTCCCTCTGGCAATACATATTGCTACCCATACCTTAAAAGACAACCCATCCTCCTTTCCTAGGCAAATTTTCCAAGCACACAGGGCATGATCTGGCCACACTGCTGCAGCTTGCAAGTGGCATTCATCATCATCTTTAGGCAGGTCTGCAGTGGAATTCAAATCATAATTTGAATTTTGCTTAGCTCCTCATAGGCAGAAATCATACCTTGTTCATCTTAGTGCAAGATACAGTGCTATGTATGTGGCATCCCAAGTAGCTGCTCAATAAATACATGTTGGATGGAATCAAAATGAGAGACATTAGATGATGCTAGGTCATGTCCTTCTACCAAGGTCCTGCAGTCTCTTCCCTACTACACAGGCTGCCTTGCCAGTATGACCTTAGGGTCTTTGCCCTGGTTCCCCTGGGCAGTGTGGAAGGTAGTACATGCTTTGCAGGCTGACTGCTCAGCCTCCCCTGCCATTTTTTGATTGTGTCAGTAGAGCACAGTGGTTAAGAACAGGATTCTGGGGTCCAGAGGAGCTGCCTTTAACTCCCTAATCTGCCACTTAGCTGGCTGGGTGCCCTCCATAGGTTATCTGGTCTTTGTACCTGTTTCCACGTTCAAAATTTGAAGAATGGCGCCTAATTCACAGTGTTGTTGTAAGGCTTCCTTGAGACTGTTGGGGCTCAGAAAATGATACACCTAAGTCTGGCACTCTGACTGATTATTTTGAATGGAAGGATGCTGGAAGGGCCTCAGAGATTCCTGCCTTCAAGAATGGCCATAGAAATAGGATTCTTTTTCAAAGTGAGCCACAGAAATAAGAACCCCTTTCTCCAAAAGCCAGCCATCAAACTTAGAAATATGACTTACTATTACTAACACCATCTGATCAGACCCCCATGTGCATGCAAGGGGTGTTATTTTCTGTATTTGTGATTATAACTCTTCTAATAGGTGTGAACTACTATCTGACTGTGGTCTTGACTTAGGTTTCCCTAAAGACTAATGTCAAGCATTAGTTCATGTTGGCCATTAGGTATCTTCTTTGGAGAAATTTCCATTCAAATCTTTTGCCCTTCTGATTACCCATTTGTTGTAAAGTCATAGGAATTCTTAATAAATTCTATATATCAAACCCTTACCAGCTATATAATTTGCAAAAAAAAAATAACATTCCATTTTTATTTTATTCTTTTTACCTTCTGGATAATGCTTATTTATTTTGATTATTTGAGGGTTTTTTTAAGTTTTGTATCCTGGTACTTGTAACGTATAAAAATAAGTTAGCCCTCTCCTTTCCTTGCTTTAGAATATTTATTTTGTCAACTTTGTCTTTTCACTTTGTTTCCTGATGGACAATTACTAAACCTATTGTACATTATTTTTCTCTACTTCTTCCTGATTTTTAACTTTCTTCTTTTTTGTCAGAGTATATTAATTTCATTTTGTTTCTACATTCTTGTCTTCATACTTCTCTTGGTCCTTAAAATAAAAATAAATTTAGCGCCCACCAAGACATTTGTTTGTTTGTTTGTTTGTTTTTTTGTTAAAGTTCTTCTGGTTTCCTCTTGGTTAGATGAAAATCATGTTCAAATGGATTTAGATAAGGCTCTTGAATATGGTATTTGGAGAGTCTTGCATATTTAAAACCTTTCCTATACCTTTGATATTTGAAGAATCATTTGACTGCATATACAGTTCTTGGCTCACATTTTCCTCAGTTTTTAAAAATATAGCTTTACTTTTATTTTGCTTTGTGTGTTGCTATTAAATAGTATAATGCCAAACTTTTTTCCTTACTTTATAATAGCTTGTACTTTAATCTTGAGGAGTAAAATATTTTTCCCCTTCATCATTGAAAAATGATTATTTTACTGAACTATGCCTCATAGTTGATTTTCTGGTTTAATATTTCCAGGTACACAATTGGTCCTTTCGATATGCATCATCACTTATGTTATTTGAAAAAATGTTTGGATTATAGTTTTAAATTCCAGTGCTGGTCCTTCTTTATCCATTTTCTGGGGCTTCATTTATATAGATGTTGGGTTTCCTTTGCCTGCCTTCTCTGGATAACTCAATCTATCTCTGCTCCCTCTCTCTCCTTATTTCATTTTCATTGTTTTGGTTATATTGATTCTTCTCTTCAGTATTCCTTACATATTCGAATGTTATTTCCCTTGTGCCTCCTATAATATTATCTTCATTTTGAGATAATTTTCAATTGCTTTCCTGTTTGGGTCAACTTTCATTTTACAACTTCCTGTTTTTTTGAATTTTAAAAGCCCTTGGAACATCTTGAGGTGCTCTTCATCCCTTCTTGTGTTTGTGCATGGATAAGTGATGATGGTTGATGGTTTGAAAGTTTTACCTGCTTTTTGGGGGAGAAGGGGAGAACTGGACTATTTTTACCAAATTATCACACTGCATAGTCTTCTTATTTTAGTTTTTTAAATTTTTAAAAAATTTTTAGTTGTAGTTGGACACAACACCTTTATTTCACTTGTTTATTTTTGTGTGTGGTGCTGAGGATCGAACCCAGGGTCTCGCACATGGGAGGCGAGCACTTTACCGCTGAGCCACAACCCCAGCCCCTTATTTTAGTTTTGTATGTGTATCAGCTGTCATTTTCTGTTATTTGAAATGCATGGCATTATTTTTCTAAACCAGGTCATTTTTTTAAAAGCAGAAGCAAGGAGTTTGACTTACTAGATTTCTCAATTCAAGTTCCTCTCTGTCTTGGTATGGTTGAGTACAATTTCTTTAATAACTAACCTTCAGGGGTTGGGATGCATCAAGCAATGGTGTGATTCCTTTTGTTCCTAGAGGATCCTTGATTTTTGCCTCTTCTTCCTTTCCCTTCACATCCAAGTCTTCCACTGTGAAGTTGCTGCCCCCTCTTCAGAGGTGACATTCTTCCACCCTTGCCCTCTCAAATTCTGGGCACTTTCCCACATTTTCCTGCCAAGTCTCCTGAGGCCAGTTCTCTGCTCCACCAGGCATCAGACTGTTTTCAGAATTTCTTCCAGCACAGTGGGACTCCATCTCTCCAGGATGATTTTACCTGTATTCTGCACAATTAGTTCCCCACTATTCTCTCTCTCTTCCCCCCCCACTGAGCCACATCCCCAGTTCTCTTCTCTCTTACCTGTACTTTTCCTCTGCTTTTCTACTTTTGCATGAACTCTAGAGTTATTTTAGCTTATTTCAAATGGTGCTTTTCCTACTTGCATGCAAATAAAGTGTTAGAACTCTTTTTTGCTATAGAGAAAAACACAGTAAACATTTTTTAGTGTTGTTTTACTGGGGCTTCTTTGTGATCTGTGTGGCTTTGTGGGATGTGTGGATGTACTCTGACTGGGGCTGCTGTTGTAGTCCCATGAGAATAAGAAGGTTTCAGTACACCAGCTTCTTTCTTGAAGGCTAAACTGTATGGACATCCAGGGTTAGTTTCAGGATCAAGTGAAATCATGTACATACAACTCCTAGAACATAGTAAGTGCTCAGCCAATTCTTATTGTTGCTGTTATTCTGTCTTGAATGAGTCTTCCCCACATTGGATGAAGTCACAGAATCCTCCTTGTATCAAAAGTCCCCAGGGAGGAGGAACCCGGGATTTAGTTTCAGATTCTGTCTTTGTAACACAGATGCCAGCTCTGTATTATTCCCCAATTCAATTTGGGTTTGACAAGCAGTCATTTTTACCATTTCTAAAACTCTTTTTCTTAATATTCTCATATTTTCCCACTGAGAATAAACACTTGTTTCAAAGCAATTAATCACAGAAACAGATGGAGTGGTATTGGTTACAAAGCCCTGTGGGTCCCAGCGGGAGGGCTGGGGTGGTAGCTCCCCTTCTCACTCTGCCTCGCTGCCTGCGTGTGGTCGCTGGGCCATTTGGTTTTTTATGAGACTCACACTCTCAAACTGAGCCTCTTTCCCTTTTTTTTCCATTTGCCAATGTTCTTCTCTCTTCTCCTGATGTCTCAGCCCTCTCCTACATTCTCTCCCCCTTGTTACCATCTGCCTAGTCTTACACCCTTGGCCACATAAGTCATGCTCCATCATGTGTCATCTGATATCTTCTATTTAGAATGTCCCTCTTCCTGGGTGGGAGTTAACATCTGCCCTCTCATTCTTTCCCAGACGCCCTGACTCGTCCTACCCTGCCTCGGGTGCAGACTACATAACATGGAATGCATGCTGGCTAAATAAGTCACTCAATATGGGGCACTGGGAGGGAGTTGCCCCTTTGAACTCAAGCTTTTATCAAACAGTGTTGACTCCTGTACCCCACCCATGTGATGAGATGTACCATGTCATGGGAAACCGTGCAGGACAGACATACAGAATGCTCAAATATCCCTGCTCAAGAATACATGGACCTGTTTGAACAGGAAATATTCTTTGCATCTCCGTTTCTCCAGATCTCAAGAGAGCGCCCCACAGGCATAGAGTTCTTGGGCCATATGGTAGGTCCTCAAAGATATCCAGGTCCTAATTCCTGGCACCTGTGACTGTCACCCTATATGGCAAAAGGGACTTTGCAGATGTGATTAAGTTAAGGATCTTGTGATGGGAAGACTGTCCTGGTTTATCTGGGTGAGCCCAATGTATTTACAGGGATTCTTAAAAGCAAGGCAGGAGATCAGAGAGAGAGAGGAGGAAGATATGGTGACAGAAGCAGAGCTTGATGTGAGGAAAGGGTCACAACCCCAGGAATGCAGGTGGCTTCCAGAAGCTAGAAAAGGTGTGAAAGAGATTTTCCCCAGGAACCTCCATGAGGCACTTAGCTTCAGCCCATTGGAACCAGCTTGGGATTCTGGCCTCCAGAAGGGTCCACAAATACACTGATAACTGTTTTAAGTCACTACATGTGTGATAATTTATTGGAGCACCCATAGGAAATGAATACAGGCAGTATTGGTTACCCATTTACAAAATTTTGTAAGATTTTAGCTAGTATTTTACTTCAATACACTTATTTTCTTTCCCAAGTTAACAGAGCAAGTTAAAGACCGAGTGTTGATTAGAACTAGGGTGACCATCGGTTAGCTTTAAATGTATAATCACCAAGAACTAAGTGGCTTAAAATAATAAAAATTTATTTAGTTAACAGTTCTGTGGTTTGTACACTCAAGCAAGGATCACCTGTGCACTTTTCTACTGGGTCGTATGGGAACTGGCTGGTCTGTGAGGGTGTCAGCTGGTGGGGTTTGGTGGTACTCCCCACAAGGACCCCTGACCAGAATGCTCTGACATGTTCTAATGGCAGCTGGGCAGAGTTCCAAGAGAAGCAGTGTAGATATGCAAAGCATATTACAGCCCTGGATTGGAACTGGCACTGTGTTTTATTGACCAATGCCTTAGTCATGGGTAAGTCCAGGTTCAAGGAAAAGGAGAAAGACACTACTTTTTAATGGAGAAGCTGAAAAGTCATGTTGGTATGGAGAAGAGTGGTCTTTATATGATATTCCCCATCATATAATTTATACCTCAGACTGGGTCACCTTTGAGGATAACAGGATATTTTTAATAATTATATCATGACAACAGACAGAAGCTAGAATTATTCCAAGCCTTAGGAGTTGGGACCCATATCTCCTCCATCCTGGCCCATGGCTCTTTTCAACCCACCTCCTCACTGTGATGTGACTTTTATGACACTAGGAAGAAGCTACAGGAACTAAAATCTGAGTTAAAAACCAAAGATTAGCATGAATGATATTCCTGTTGGCCACATAAATGTTCATTAAGAATTTGTTTTCTGATTTCTCTCTATAACACACATATCTTCTTTAAAAACTCTTCCCTGGGGCATCTGGATGGCCTTGGAATTATCATTTTCAAAACAATAGGGACTAGTTCAAATTTGGCTAAGCTTGATGATGGCTGTTCAAAAAGTATGCATGTGTTCATGTGTTTTATGTGAACATACATTTTATGAATATATAAATTAAATGAAAATAATTACTAGAGGTCCCAACTGAGGTTTTCCATGCAAGCACGGATATATGAAGTTCACCTCTGTGACTTTGAACCTTGTCATAGATTTCTGTTGACCTGAGCTATAGGAAATCTGGCCTCCTTTTCTAATTCTGCTAAGCCTTCTAAAAGCTTATTTCAAACACTTATTTTATAGCTTGTTTTATAAAAAGCTCTATTTTTTCCTTCAAATAATATAGTATTTTTGAAACAGAGAATTTCTCTGTCAATTTTAGAACCTTTGTACCACAGTTTGAAGTCATAAACTGGGGTGTTTGGGAACTTATTTGAAAACCTAGAAATCCTAATGTACGTGCGGTAGATATTTAATACCATCCCAGCAGGCAGGCCAGGGGTGTTTTTTTCTATTCTTGCAGAGAACATTTGGCTGAAAGTGGCTGATGTGTCTAGCTCTACTACCTCCATCTTAACATTCCCAGATCAAATCTCTAGGTAGCACTCAACTCCTCCCTTGATGAAGTCTAACATCCTCTGCTCAGCTTGGAATCCCTCTTCAATCGGGCCCTTAGCTACATATCCAGCCTGGTCCTTGTACCTCTGAGATACACATTTTGCCAGCCCTCCAGGTACATTCTCTTATTTTGCCATGTACCCGCGACTCCTGAGAAGCACATCGTACCTGTCCTCTGCTGGTGAGAGACACAAGACTGCAGATGGCGGTGATGAGGGATACTGCAGCCTAGTGAGGGAGGCCCTGCCCTGCAGTAAGGGAGGACCTCAACTCTGCCCACTGTGTTAGTCAAGAAGGAAAAGAGGAAGAAAAGTATATTTGGGGTTCATGGTTTCAGAGGTTCAGTCCAAGGTCAGCTGATTCCGTTGCTCTGGGTGTGAGTTGAGGCAAAACATCATTGTGGAAGGGCATGGGTCAGGACAGCTGCTCAGCTCATGTTAGCCATCAAGAGGAGAGAGAGAGAGAGAGAGAGAGAGAAAGGAGAGAAGCCAGGGACAAGATATAACCCCCAAGGGCACATCCCCAATGATCTACTTCCTCTAGCCATGTCCACTGGCTTATAGTTACCACCCAGTAGATCATTCAAATCATTAATCCACTTAATGGATTAATCCACTGATGAGTTTACAGCTCTCATAATCTCATCATCTCAGAACATTCATGTATTATCTACAATTTGAACTTTTTGAGGGACACCTACCTCCTATCCAAACCATAGCACCCACCCTTCCCTCTATCACTGTGTGCACTGACCATCCCAGATGTCAGGTGTAGCCTGAATTCCAAATTTGGTTCATCAGCTCTCTGTTTTCTTCTATCTCATTCCTTGCTTCTGCCAAACTCTAAGCAGGATTGTTCCACCCACTCGCCAAACTCTTATTGTCAACACTCTTTATATGGAAAAAGTGCACACATCCTAAGCATGCTTAGAAAATTTTTAGGAACTGAACACACCTATGTGGCCAGCATTTGAAATGAGAGACAGGTCATTACCGGCATCTCGGGAGGCCCCAGTATTTCCTTCCAGTCTCCATCCCCCGCCTGCAAAGGTAACCACTATCCCAACTTCTAATTCTGTGATTCATTCTGTCTGTTTTTGATCATTATAAAAGGAAATCACTCAGTATGTACTCTTTTGTTTCTTGCTTCTTCTGCTCAATGTTTTTAAGACTCAGCCCTGTTTTATATACAGTGCAGTTTTTCATAGTTTTTGCTTTACAATATTCCTTTGTGTAAACATACCACAATATACTTACCTACTTGGTTATTGATAGGCATTTCCCATTTGGGGTTATGATGAATAGTGTGGCTACGTACACTTTTATACATAATTTCAGCAAATATATAATAATCACCAAATGTATATAAATATATACACACACATATTTCTGTGGGGCAAATGCCTAGGAGTGGAACGTGAGCCATTTTCTCTTAGCATGTTCAGTTTCAGTGGATCCTGCCAGATAGTTTTCTAGGGTGGCTGTAACAATTTCATTTACACTCCCACAAGCAGTTGTGTGAGGTCTCCCTGCTCCCCATATCTCATTATTTGGTCTTTTCTATTGTTTCATCTACTCTAATGTATAGTAGTGTATAATTATGGCTCTAATATCCCTTTTGACTGATAAAGTTAGGGACATATGGTGTTCAGGCCCATATCCCAGTGCTCCAAAATGTCCCAGGGAACCCCAGATGGCCTGCTACAGAAGTCTGGTGCTCACCTTCTCTCTGTTACATGAAGAGCTCCCCAACTCGGGGCCTTGTGGAAGGGGAGGGGCTGGCCAGCCAGGCTTGGGCTGTGGTTGAGGGGAAACACATACCCACACCACTCTAGGAACATAGCCCACCTCAGTCCCTGAACTTAAGCTCTTTCTTAGTGGGACAATTTGGCAGGGACAACAGGCCCATGGGTGACCAGAAGACCATTCCAGAGAGCTACTGGCCACCACAGTACCATTCTCCTCTCAAGTTTCTTACCCTCCAAGAAAGAAGCATGGACTAGACAGAGCCTATTCCAACTGTAATGATTAGGAATGTAGCATTTGCTCCCTCTGCAGAAAGAGAAGATCATGGCTGGACCTGCATCAATAAGGTTTTCCTGTTGGATGGCTTCAGATAAATTTCATGACATCTTCCTCCTTTTGCAGAGGAGGAAACAAAACTCAAAAACGATGCCATATGGTCCTGTCAACAACCCTGCTTTGCGGGTGCTATTGTCACAAGTAGCTGTCAGGTAGCTCTTCACTGGAGTGGTCCCTATCATTCCAGTGCCATTGCTCAAAACTCTGCTGTACCCCTCCTTTGGAGATGGATGGTTAAACTGGAGAGCCACATTTTCAAAGGAAACTTTAAAAGTTGAGATTATTTTTCTTGGGAGGTCAAAATAAGTGCAAAAAAAAAAAAAAATCTCCCTTTTCTACCCCGTAGCTCTGTTTCCAAGATGCTCTGCAAAGTGGCTCTCATTTGGACACTTAATTTCTATAGTCCATGGGGCAGAGCTCCAGCCTGCCCCCTACTGACTAATGACTTTTCATCTAAAAGTAGAGGAGTCGCTTTCCCTGTCTGATATTTTCTTCCTGCAAATTGCCCTCTCTTCTTTTCTCCATCTGCCCTAGCACCATTTACAAAGCCAAGCTCTTAATTGCCGATAAAGCCCTCCTAGGTGGCCTGTTTTCCTGAACTACAGCCCTTACGATGTGAACCAGGCAATTCAGTTCCCAAAGCCCTTCTGTCCTGAGGAGGCCCCTCATCATTTCCTGGTGTTTGTCTTTTCTGCAGACTACAAGATGATAAAATCCTCGAGTGCTGGTACGTCTCCCTCAACCCTAAACCTAGACATGACACAGAATGGGAGCTCTTTCTTAGTCACTCAATTTGTAAATTGTAAATAATTCTGTAAATCCTTACAGAATTATTTCGGTTGTGTTCTCAGTCCTAACAAATTAAAGCATTTAGCTGTTACAGCAGTTGGATGTCATCTATTTCCCCCTTCCTCTTGGCACAATTCTAATCCCCCCACATTTTTCTTCTTCCATGTTAATGGCTAAAATCCATTAAAGCAGGACTGAATAGCTATCTCATGGATCTTTAACTGCTATGTGGGTTCCAGCAATGCACATTTATTCCCAATGGAGCCGATTCTCAGGACTGTCAAAAATTCATGGCTACGCTGAAAATTTAAACATGCTTCCCCAAGCTCTTTAGAACCTTAATCAAAGATGCTAATATTTGATGGATGTGCTTTGTGCAGAGTTGTTTGCTACCAGAATAATGTGCTTATGAGCAACGAATTCACCAGAAATGGGAAGAATGAGGAAGAAAGGCAAGGTCCAGCTCATCCACAAGGTCAGCCTCAGGTTCTGAATAATTGAAAGGTAACTTCCTTAGCTCTGCATTTCCCCCTTATTTTCAGTTCTTTTTGTCATTTCTCAAAGGCATAAAGATCTCATTCAGGTCCACGGACATTGGGAATGGTCACTATGTCCCTGAGAGTATCCCTGAGCCCCCCTTCTTTCAGACCCCTGATTTCTCTTCTGTTTGACCTCTGTTTTGGGTTTTTTTTTCCCCTCGTCTTTAGGAATTTCAATTTCCCTTGTACGGAACATATTAAAATGTAACAGTCACAGAATCTTGGCCTGTGACACGCTAAAGCTTTCATGATCACTTCATTTTCCTCTGTCATGGAAGAGGCCATTCTGAAAGTCACCCTGAACCTTGAATAATTCCCCCATAATGGCTTTTGATTGTTTGCACCCGTCTGGTTCCTCACATACGCTCGAGTTTTATCTCCCCGATTCTGCTCTGTTTAGGCTAGTATTAATAATGTAGTGGGAGGAAATTTTAATTTTCTCCTCTAAGAAGAGGCCAATTCTGTAGAGTGAGTACTTGGCAGAGCAAACCCCTCCACCCCAGCCCACACCAGCCCACACCAGTCTCTTTCAATTCTTCAGCACTTGGCTTCTAAGGGGGGAGGCAGGAGCGAGCAAGCCGACCTCTGGCTTTTGCTTTGCTGAGTAGGACTGGCAGCTGGGGGTGACCTGAGGAGAAAAAGAAATGGGGTAAGTTTCGGTGGAGAGAGTCTTCAGAAAATGCAGAGGTGCTTAAGGAAACCTTGCACGACATTTGGTTTTGTGGTGTGGGATCCCGATTTCCTCTAAAATCTCTTGCTTCATTGTCATGACTAGGTGGCAGAGTTGTGGCACCTTTTCTGGAGTGGTGATATCCTACTGGGTGTTACTTCAAAGTGGGCGCCCAGAACAAACCAAAGCCTAACAAGTCCACCCGCCCTCCTTCCCAAAAGTTCAAGGCTGCCTTCCCCGCTGTGTGACCTGGATGCATGTGTGCTCTGGGACACAGGAATTAGACTCAGATATAAAATCCCCCTGACTCCTCAGGGTGTCACCTAAGCTGGAGAGACCAACAGCTCCCTAGTTCCCTCAAGCCTGGTGCACCATGGAGTTGGACAGGAATTGCCTCTGGTTATTTCTGGAGGATTTCTGTAAAATGCTGGCTTTCCTTCCCAGACACCAGCCCTGTAAGGAACTGGTTATGCCCAAATGGTTAGATTTGGTTTATGTGATTTTCTTGTCACTTGCTCTTTAACAGTTCTGTGTGCTGGCAAAATGAGAAGTGAAAACTCTCAGTGCAGCGATGTCCAGTTGAGCTTTGACCTGGATTCTCTTCTCACACACGCAGAGGCGACTGAAAGCCGAGAGTGACGAGCCACCCGTGGCTGGGCTGGCAGGGACTGTATTACTTGAGTCCGTTCCTTGACAGTCTTAGGTGTCCATCATCTGTGCTGTGAACTCATCACCTCCGGGCAGAAAGAACGTCCCCCAGGGACCCCAGGCAGGGAGGCCCTGTATGACACTCCAGTCGTCCCTGGCAGGCCCACCCCTCTCCTTGGGGCACTCAGGGCACTGCAGGCTGTGAAGGAAGGTGGGCCGGCGTGGAGCTGCTCCGTGGGGAGTCTCTCCCCCCACGTCCTTCTGCTTCTCTCCTGGCTCAGAGCACCTCCACTTTTCCCAGGAGGGGTGGTCCTCACTTGTGTGATGGGGTCCGTGTCCCTATTGGATGCTGTGCCTCCCACAAGGGGTCCTGAAGCCAGGGTTGTGACAGCCCCTCCCTTGGACTCATTTTATGGAAGCTTTGTCTTTTTGACAAATGTTTGAAAACTGAATTGACGTCTGAATGTCCTGAGATGAGGAGTTTTGGTTCCTCTGTTCTGCAGGAAACTTAGCGACAGCCTTCAGATTATAAGACTCTGAGAGAGAAACGGGTGGGCTCTGCCTTTTCTGAATGAATGGGTCAAACTGCAGAATGGGAGAAGAGCTTTCGTTGGTTCCAGGCCAGAAATCTCTTAGGAAAGCCGATTCAGCCCCAGGGCCCATCAGCTTCACCCTGCTCACAACTGAGCAGCCTGCAGCTCCTCCTTCCTTCCTGACTCTCAGGGCCAGGGGCCAGCACTGGCAAATGTATGTTTTCCAGGAGGGAATTTTCTTTCCCTCCTGGAGAAAAATGTCCAGATACCCCTAGGAACCTCTCAGGCCATTCCACTCCATTCTTGTTTCCATGCTGCAGGACACAATTAGATCACAACTGATTTGCTGTTCTGGGGGTGGGGTCATAACTGTCACCTGAACCCCAAGAAACATGACATGACAGCCTCCTAAGCCCTCGTGAATGACCTGATTCTTCCAACTATTAGCTAAGACTCATTCCTCTGTCTTCTGGACCCTACTGCACCCCAGCAAGATAGTCTCATCCTCTATCAGTTATCTATTGCCACAGCAATGTGGCAAAACAAATGACCCCAACGGCAAGTGACTTATGACAAGGAATACTGTTTACCATACAAGTCTATGGATTGGCCGGGTGTTTCTTGGAGGGTTAAGCATGGCTGGTTTCAGCTCTACGGGCTCATGCACCAGCAGTCAGCAGGGTGATCCAGAATGGCCTCAGCTTGGTCATATGAGCTCTGCTCCATATGATTTCTTCCCCTCCTACAGGATGGCCTGCCCTTGTTCAAACGGGGATTGCAAAGGTTGAAGAGAAGAAGAAAGATCTGGAGGTGCAGAGTGCATGCTTAGCCCTGGGTTAAATCCCTGGCACCAAATATATTTACATATGCTCATATATAAATACGTATGTGTGAATGTGTGTATATGTGGGGGGTGGTATGGAAGTTATGAGGTCTGGAGGTCTGATTGGTGCCTATGTTCCATTGACCAACACAAAGTACAGAGACAACTTAAGGTCAAAAGTTGGGGCCTAGTCTCCACTCCTTGATGGGAAGAGCTGCAAAATGACATTGCAGCGGTGTGATTCAGGGAAGGGAGAAGAACTGAGCCTTCTTGCATTCAGATCACCACGTGCCCCAGCATCTCCACATACAGTGGAAGCTGCCCACAACCTCATCACGATGATCTTAACTCACTCCACAATCAGAATTGATATCTTCTATCTTGGAAAAGTCTCCAGCCTCTCATAGGCACTTAGATATAAATGAGGCTGAAGCCAAGTTTGGGGTGGGATTAGCTAGATTCTGTCCCCGAGATCCCATGTGTATATGAGACCAGAATTTAGGTAACAATCCAGGTTAGCATCTCTGTCTGGCATCGTGCCTGTAATCCTTGAAGTGAATGTCCCCAAAGAGCAAGTAGAAAGAAACCAAAGCCAATAGAATAAGAAACCTCCAATGAGTGTTCAAACCTCAGTAAGGCGGGTCATCTAGGTAGCAGCATTCTACTCAATACCACAGTGACGTTATATAACTAGCATTGCAGGAAGCAAGGGGCTGGAGGGTACGCAGGACCCTACCTGTTACTTCTGCAATTTCCTATGAGTTTATAATTATTTCAAAACACTAAGTTAAAAGTAACAGGAATGTATAATTCTCTTAAGGGAACTTCAAGGCTGGTGTCAGAATTCCAGAATCAGCAGCTGGGTCAGGAAAGATGCTTTTCCTCTGAGCTGACCCTTGAGCAAGGGCTGGCTCTCCTCTCCTCTCCAGCCTTAGCTGGGTTTTAGTTGGATGTACACACAGTTGGAGGCAGTGGACTCCCAGGTCCTGGATGCTTCCTACCCTCCACTGGAAATGCCTGCAGCTCTCATTTCTCATCCTTTGACAGAAGGCAGAATTTCCCAAACTACACTTTGGAAGAGCCTCCGAAGCAGGTTAATGGGGATTCCATGGGGGGAAAGAGTTGTTTTCAACTACACTTGGCAAAGTAATTCATCATGATGAGTGGATTGACTTGGGAATTATGCTCTACCTTTTGAAGTATTTAAGAGTATCACCCTAAATTCGAACTCAGCTTTCACAAGGGGTTCTTGACCGCAATCATTTAAGTCATCATTGTATTAAGCTTTTTCTCTCCCATGTAGACCTCTCTCAGGAGTATTTACTTTTAAAGATGCTAATGGACAAATTATTTTACAGCTATAAAGGGATTGGGTGGAGGTGTTTCAGGGGAGAAGTTGGAGGGAAGACATACAATCCCATTTCTCAGGTAGCTGCCTGTTGTGGTTTGGTTGTGAGGTGTCCCCCAAAAGCTCACATGTGAGACAATGCAAGAAGGTTCAGAGGAGAAATGACTGGGTTGTAAGAGTCTTAACCCAATCAGCGATTTAATCCCCTGCTAGGGATTCACTGAGTGGTAACTGTAGTGATAGGGTGTGGCTGGAGGAGGTGGGAGTCATCAGGCGTAGCTTTGGGATACATATTTGTACCTGGCGAGTGGAGGCTCTCTCTCTGCTTCTTGATCACCGTGAGGAGAGCTGCTTCCGCCTGCCACATGTCTGCCGTGATGTTCAGCCTCATCTTAAACCCCGAGAAATGGAACAGACCTTCTGTGGACTGAGACCTCTGAAACCATGAGCCCTCGAATAAACTTCTCCTCCTCTACAGTTGTCCCGGGCAGATCCTTTAGTCACAGCAGCCAAAAAGGTGACGAAAACACTGCCTGACCTACCCAGGCACCACGGGACTCCAGGTCTAGCTCCCCACACACGGCTTTGCCTGCTGCAGTGGACTAGTGGTCGTCCCCTGTGTTCTCCTGGCTCCTGACCTCTCTCATGAGCTCTTCCACTTCTGGGTATCCAGATGTTTACTGGAACCATCTTTGGATGTTTAAATCCAACGTATCCAAACACCTTTTTAATGCCTCCTCTACCCATCTGCAGTGAAAACCTGCTCCTTCCCTAGTGTTTTATCAATAGATGACATCATTTCCTTCTCAGCTGCCTAAGACAGAAATTTACTTAGGTCTCATTTATTTGTTTACTTAAAATTTTTTAAAAAATTTGTTCTAATTAGTTATACATGACAGTAGAATGCATTTTGACACATCATACAAAAATGGAGTATAACTTATTGTTCTTCTAGTTGTACACGATATAGATTACAGATTGTGTAATCATATATGCACATAAGGTAATAATGTCCGATTCATTCTACTATCATTCCTACCCCGTGGCCCCTCCCCTCCCTTCACTCATTTTTATCTAATCTAAAATATCTCTATTCCCCACCCCACTTATTGTAAATTAGCATCCACACATCAGAGAAAACATTCAGCCTTTGGTTCTTTGGGATTGGCTTATTTCACTTAGCATAATATTCCCCAGTTCCCTCCATTTACTGGCAAATGCCATAATTTCATTCTTCCTTAATGTGAGTAATAGTCCTCTGTGTATATATACCACAATATCTTTATCCATGCATCTGTCGTAGGGCACCTAGGTTGGCTCCGTAGTTTAGCTATTGTGAGTTGATGGGGGGGGGGGCGATGTCACTGTAGTATGCTGATTTTAAGTCCTCTGGATATAAACCTAGGAGTGGGATATCTGGGTCAAATGGTTCCATTCCAAGTTTTCTGAGGCATCTCTGTACTGCTTTCCATACTGGTTGCACAAATTTGCAGTCCCACCAGCAATGTATGAGAATACCTTTCCCCCACATCCTTGCCAACATTTATTGTGGCTTGTATTCTTGAAAATTGCTATTCTGACTGGAGTGAGATAGAATTTCAATATAATTTTGATTTACATTTCTCTAATTGCTAGAGATGTTGAACATTTTTTCATGTATTGTTGATTGATTGTATTTCTTCTGTGAAGTTTCTGTTCAGTTACTTTGCCCATTTATTGATTGGGTTATTTGTGTTTTTTGGAGTTAAATTTTTTTGAGTTTTTTATATATCCTGGAGAAGGTCTTATTTATTGATGCATAATTTACATGCAGTAAAATGCATCTTTTCAGTACACATTTCTATGGATTTTAATAAAATCACACAGTCATGTGATGGTTTTTTGGGGGGGTTGAATGGGTACAAGGAATTGAACTCAGGGGCCCTTCACCACTGAGCTACATCCTCAATTTTTTTTTGTTCACAATACCTTTATTTTATTTCTTTATTTTTTAATTTTTAATTTTTATTTTTTTATGTGGTGCCAGGGATTGAACACAGTGCCTCATGCATGCTAGGTAAGTGCTCTATCACTGAGCCACAACCCTGGGCCTACTCAACCCTTTTGTAAAAAATATATTTTATTTAGAGACAGAGTCTTGCTGAGTTGCTCAGGTCCTCAGTAAGTTGCAGAGGCTGGCTTTGAATTCACAGTCCTCCTGCCTTGGCCTCCCAAGCCACTGGGATTACAGGTATGCGCCACCACATACACAGCTAGGGGACACCTTGTTTGCTCAGGGTACAGAACAGTTCCACCACCCCAAAGCTTGGTAATCAAACTGTCTTAAGCCCCTGCTCCTGGAAACTACGTATTCATTCTCTGTTCCTATAGTTTTATGTTTTCCAAAATGCTTTGTAAATAGAACCATAGACTCTGTAGCACTTCAGACCTGGCATCTTTCATTTTTTAACATAATTAATTTAAGAGTCATTCCTATTATCGTATTGGTGGTTCATTTCTTCTTCTTGTGCATGTGTGCAGTGTGAGTGTTGAAATGAGGGCCTCATACTGTCTTTTCTTTTTCTTTCTTTTTTTAATTGCTGAATAATCTGCCATCTCAGCCAGAAATTTTAAGTCATGTACAATTTTCATTCTCTTTCACTCCCACCCATCCCAAGTCCTGTCGATTCTACTTTCTAACTCCCTCTCAAATTCACTCTTTCTATACTACCCTAATCAGGCGTTGCTCAACTGGGATTTTTCAGGAACTTCCTAACTATCCTCACTTGCCTCACTCAGTGCTGCCTGCCCATGGGAGCTGCTCAGTGCCAGGGTGCTCACTGCTCCCTCCTGCCCCCCCCAGGGTCATTTCTCACATCTCCCTGCTGCTGGTCCTGTAACCTCTGTTTCCTCCAAGTCCATAAACCCAGTGCCTTATCTAGCTCATGATCCACTCTTCATCCCTGTTTCCTGGATGAGATTCGGCCCCAGGGCCCTGTCCCTGACCCAGCCCTCCTGATGTCCAGGCCCCTGCTGTGTGGTTGGGCTTCAGTCTGAGAACCCAGCTCATTCACCAGAGCCCTGTCTCTGCATCCTGGAGGGAACACTTCCAAAGGGCTGTGCAGGCAATATTCTCATCAACATCATTACTGATTCCATGTTCTGTAATTAAAGGTACTTGAAATTGCTACTCCCAGAATGTCAGTAAACTTCATCAGAGCTTATTTTAAAAAATAGACCCAATTAAACCTCTTTGCTCACTCACACTTCCATCTTCTCCTGGGATTCATTATGACTCTGAGCTTGCGTTTGCCTTTCTTCTGGGTTGTGCTGGAGGCAGGGCTGTGGTGTCCAGCTCTTCCTCCCCCTCTCCTCCCTTTCTGTGATGTAGAGCATTTCTGGAGAGCACCTGGGGCAGACAGGAAGCCTGTTGCTGGTCCAGGCTGCTGGGAGCGAGCCATTGCCAGCCACTATTGAGAGGAAGAGAGGCAGTGCAGGGCCTGATGGCACAGGCAAGGGGGCTTTTCAACACCTCTTTAAAAGATTCAAAGTGGCCTACCCATCTCCCACCCCTAGTTCTTAGAATTGTTGGACTTAATCCCTAGTTATCTCTACAAGTCATGGATGAACCACAATGTTCAGCTTAGATGGAAGCCGGCCCCTTGATGTTCTGTGCTTCTTCCTAAAACCTAAAAACTGTGGGT
Source organism: Ictidomys tridecemlineatus (assembly GCF_052094955.1). NCBI lineage: Eukaryota > Metazoa > Chordata > Mammalia > Rodentia > Sciuridae > Ictidomys > Ictidomys tridecemlineatus. The sequence continues at coordinate 16,131,013 of NC_135490.1, forward strand.
AGAAAAGTGATAACATTTGATTTTATGACCCCTGGTAGCTGAAAACTTATTGAGTTTGACATCTTGGGCTTATAATTTCAAAAGTGAGATGCTTTATTATTAATATCCCATGATCATAATCAGCTTTATTATCATCATTATTATTATTACTCCTAGGTGTTACCAAGAGCAGAGTGTTTGGGTGAGCTGAAGCAGAGGGCATGTTGCTGTCTTAAACATCTTCCATGCAAGCCACGCTATACAGGGAATATGCAGCTGGTACACATCCGCTCTTATACGGCTGTGCTGGGATTTGTAGATGGCACCCATCTAATTGTTAGTATCCATCATGTGCATGGTGTTTAGTATTTTGGATACCACAATTGCTACTACTGGGGAAGCTCTAAGTCCCCCCAGTTCTGCCCTCTCACTGCTAAGAAACATGAAGCAATCCTTGCCATTTTATTATTCCTTTAGCTTATGATTCTTTTCCTCTTAGAATGCAAATCCCTTGTTGAAGAAGGGATGAAGGGACATGTAAGCCCTGTCAGTAATTTATAGAATCAAGCAGAGCTGGATTGAGGGTTTTAAGGAGAGGACTTCTCTATGCGAGGTCAGCTATCTATTTCTTAGTGATCATCATGCACCTTCTGGATCTGGAAAGTTTAGATCTAGGACAAGCTACAGTGTGTGTGGGCACAACAAAAAGAGGGTAGAAAATTCAGTGGGAGAGGAATGTGTGCCACCTGGAAACATGAATTCCCAGGCCCTTCCCCAACCCCTCCTGGTCACTACATCCTCCTGTGGAGCTGAGGTGAGGACAGTCTAAGGGCACAAGCCAAAAGAGGTATGTGTGTGTCAAGAGGAGGGGGAGCCGACACGCTGCTTCACAGTCAAGAAAGATGAAGACAGAAGTGCCCATGTATCTTCAGGCCTGCTACCTGCACCCCTCGTTCTGTTCCTTCTCTGCCTTTTCAGTTTGATTTGGGTAATGTGGTTTTCAAGAGTTTTCAAAAAATCTGGTTTATTAAAATTCACTGTTTTTTAGTGAAAAGGAGTTTTGGAAAATGTGCTTAGTTGTATAATCAGCACCATGATCAAGATAGAAGTAAAGTTTCCTTGACCCCTGGAAATCACTCATCTTGTTTTTTATTCCTCTGCTTAGCCCTTTCCAGAATGCTACATACATAGACTCACACCATGGACACAGCCCTTGGGGGTGGCTTCTTAGCGTAATGCAGTGAGGCCCTTCTGTGCTGCAGGTGCGAGAGCTTTGTTCCTTTTGAGTGCTGACTGGCACTGCAACGTGTTCATCCCTGCACGGGTCAGCAAAAGGCTGTTTTAGAGCTTTTTGTGAATAGTGCTTCTATAAATATTTGTGTACAGGTTCTGTGTGAACATAAGCTTTCATTTCGCTTGGTTAAATACTCAGAATGGAGTCCTTGGGTCATATGCTAAATTGAAAAGAAGATTCTTTTACATTGTTTTTTAAAATACTGTATGCAAGGAAGACATAATACTCTTTTCTATTTAATGATGTTTGCCTTAAATCCTACGTCCACAAACAACATTTCTTCACAACATCTGGAATTCTATCATTTGAATGTACATTGCTAACATGTCAATGTGTTTGTTGTCCAGGGCTGGAGTTGTGCCTGTATTGCCAGCACCTTGAGTTGGCTGGGCATATGGTGGGCTCACAGCAAATATTCTTGAACGAATGAATTCACTAATATGTGTGGCACTCCTGCTTTCTTTTTGTTCTTATTTGTTTAATCTGAATTTGTCCTGGATTTTACTTTTAACAAATCTCTTTGTTTTATAGTGGTTCTTGGGATTTATTGCCTACCCACTATTGGAAGGCCTTTATTTGTGTGTGTGTGCATATGTGTGTGTGTATGTTTAATATTTTTATTTTGCTTACTTATTTTTATGTAGTATTGAGGATTGAACCCAGTGCCTCACATGTATGAGGCAAGCTCTGTGCCAATGAGCTTTTATATTTTTAATAAGGATATTTCATTTTGTATCTAATATTGTTATAAGTGCCTTAAGATGATCTTCTACTTGTTTTGATTAATTCTTCCTTGCTGGTTTCTCTCTTCCTCTCTCTCTTACACACACACACACACACACACACACACACACACACTCTAACAAACACACACATACACACACACACAAATGCCTCCTTCTCCCTGTTTTGAATGCTAATATTCTCATGGCTTTTCTTTTTTTCCCAACGTTTTGGAAAGTATAAGTTCTTATTAAGATTTTTCCAATGGATATCTCTGCTTTCAAAATTTCATTTAAAGCTCATGTCTTTCTAATTATCAAAGCAAAGAATGAAACTCATGTTAATTGAGTAGCTTTTTATAACTTGGAACTCAGAAGCCCCTGCCACTAATTCGGGATTAAAGCCCCAGATATTAACAATACATTTGTGTCATCCTACCAAGTCATCATTATGAAACATATTTCTTGTGATTATTTGGACAGTTCCAACTTTCTCCATCAATTCTCACTACCAGTCTATTTGTTCCATGATTTCTCATTCATTTCACTTCAACCTTTCATTGACTAGTATGCTTTCATTTTCTAGTTTCAAATAGGTCATCATCTTCCATATTTTTTAATACTCTGTATTGTTCTGTGCTTTATGCAGTTTGATCCTCAGTCCACCTGTCAGTTGCTGAATTTGGACTTCAGCAAATCAAATCCATAAGCTGTTACAGGAGGCTGCCTGCTGGCCCAACACTTCCCTTCCAATGCTATTTAATGAGGATAGCATTAAATATAACACACACATCTTTGACAACACAGCAATGTTTTGAGGGTTCTTTTTAATGTTCCATTGTATTTTATCCCTGCTGAATAAAGATGAATTAATATAGTTAAAGGTAGTCATATATCAGTGGCCTTTTGTTTCTTTCTCTCTCTCTAGTGGCATTCATTCCATATACCTCTGTTGTGCTCTGGAATGCTCCTTGCTCTTCTGCTTCTCTCAATTCTGATGCTCTGACCTGGGGACTAGGATCCTGTAAGCACCTCTGCTGGGGCACTTCCTGTCTCTCCATCCATCTTCAGGCGTTGGCTTGTTGGGCCAAACTTCCTAGGATGCAGTATGTTGCTATACGTCCTTTCTCTTCCCTCCCTTGGAGTCACTGGATTTATAGTGACTATGTCTGATAGATCATCTCTATGAGAGATATGGGAGCAGAGTGGGGTACCACTTTTGGCGTGTCTCAAAAGGCAATGCCCAGTAGCAATGGGACAGTCAACCCTGTTTTTTTTCCTACTCTTCCAGCTGTGACCCCCACCTCTATTTTATAATATTAACTGGCCAATCTCTGACTGATTTACAATAGAATTTCTTCCTAGAATATGGAAATACAGCTGGGCTTCGTGGCACATGCCTGCAATCCCAGCAGCTTGGGAGGCTGAGGCAGGAGGATCACTAGTTCAAAGCCATTATCTTAGCTATTGTGAATTTTTTGAGTTACCTCCCTTTTGTTTTCCATAGTGGCTGCACCAATCCACGACCCTACCAACAGTGTATAAGTGGTCTTGTTGCTCCACATTCCCGTCAAATCTTATCTTTTTTAATAGTAGCCATTCTAACAGATGTGTGAACACCTAATATTTTATTTAGGGGTACTGAAAAATCACCAGGAGGGGGATGGACCTAGAAGCACAGAAGAGAAGCCATGAATGGTGGAGTATGGTTCTTCTTCCTGATGGAGTGTGATCTTTCCCCCTAGCAAGGCGCTGGAGGATTCCAAACAGCTGGACAGACTTGCAAGCAGCTTCACCACTAATGCATCTTTCAGGGCTAGGAATATCAATGCCAGTATCAGATAGATTTTAAAGTTTGCCGACGAGGATAGCATTAAATACAACACACACCTGTGAATGCGACCTTCCCTGGGAGAAATGGATGGTATGTTAATTAAGCCAATTTAGTTATTCCACCTTGTATTCACAAATCCTAACATCACTTTGTGCCCCATAAATATTTTTCAACTATGATTTGTCAATTTGTAATTAAAGATTAATTAAAAAAACAGAAAAGGATATGCAGGGTTCAGAGAAGTCAGAACAAAGAGGCTTTCCCTGGCCCATTTCAGCGTGTGCAATCTGTGTTCTGGAATCATTGTACCTATTTGCACACTCATGCTTGTGGCGGCCCTGCTTCCCTCTGCCTCTGTCTGCACTGCACTCTCCACCCGGCTGCCCTGATTCTGGAAGGCTCCACGTTCTAATTCATTCTTCCTCTCAACAGAATTCAGCTCACACATCCGCTGAGCACTTTCTGGACTTCTCTCATCAGTGGGGAGGTAGAGGCCACAGAGATGACAGTCCCCACCCTGGGAAATGTGACCTGCATCCTTGAGAGGAAGTGTGTATCCAGGAGCTGCAAGGAAGGGTTGGCTGCCACCCGGATAGAGGGGAGGCATCCCTAGCAGAGGGCTAAGTGAGGGACATGGGCTCTGGAATTAGGCCCACCTGTGCTGAATCCCTGAGCAACCACTTCCCGAAAATGACATAACATTACTTATGAAACCATGGTGGGAGGGGTTAGCACAGAGCCTCACACATGGCAAAGGCTCAGTGAATGTCAGTTGGCAGTGAGGAGGAGGAGGAGGAGGAGAAGGAGGAGGAGGAGGAAGAGGAGGAAGAGGAGGAGGAGGAAGAGGAGGAAGAGGAGGAGGAGGAAGAGGAGGAGGAGGAGGAAGAGGAGGAGGAGGAGGAGGAGGAGGAGGAAGAGGAGGAAGAGGAGGAGGAAGAGGAGGAGGAGGAGAAAGAGGAGAAAGAGGAGGAGGAGGAGGAAGAGGAGGAAGAGGAGGAGGAGGAGGAAGAGGAGAAAGAGGAGGAGGAGGAGGAAGAGGAGGAGGAGGAGGAAGAGGAGGAAGAGGAGGAGGAGGAGGAAGAGGAGGAGGAGGAAGAAGAGGAGGAGGAGGAGGAGGAGGAGGAGGAAGGGCTCCCTACTGGCATAACTGAACCCAAGTGGTAGCAACGCCTCCCAGAGTACCTCCAGAGACATGCACTTCTGTTGATTCACATCCTTATTTTGGTTCCCCGTGCTACAGTCATGCACCATATAACAACATTTTGGTCACTGGACTACATCCATGATCAAGGCAATGCCGGGTTGCTAGGTGTGACGTAAGCTACATCATCTAAGTCTTTAAGTGCACCCTGTGAAGTTGCCATAGTCACCAAATCACCCAATGATGTGTTTCTCGGAATGAATCCCTGTTGTTAAGAAACATGTGACTGTATAAGATCCAGCTCTTCATTTTTTCATTTCAGAATCCCCCAATCTGCTCCTGCCACTCATTCCCCATTTCCTTCTTCCATGAAATACTTTCAAGGTGTGTGTGGGAGGGAGAGGAGGGAGCTTCTCAATATCTCAATACCTCCATGAGACATTTCTGTAGGAACACAGAATAAATCCTAATTTGTCCTTCCTTCTGGTCACCTGGAAGCCCAAGCAAAGTGCTAAAGTGTGGGCAACTCTGCACCTGTACCTTCTTCCTCCTGAGAGGCCAAGGGGAAAGGCACAGGGCCAGCGAAGCCAGCAGAGACCTGGGTGTCATGCAATCTCAGGAAGCAATTTCCAAGATAGGCCATCGGCTGATCCGGTCCCTGCTGTGCTTAAACACATTTACCAGCCACCTCTTAGGAGGGGCCAGTCACATCCGCGACCCCCAGTGCTCTACACCAGCACTGCTGTGACGATGGTGAAAATTTTATAGCCAGATTCTGTGTTGCCTAGAAACGAAGCTTCTGCCATGATGTCAGAGCCTAACCATTTATATCTTGAAGTTTTATTGGTAAAAATTACCACCTGGAACAAAGAACCCGTTCTGACATACTACCTTCTTGAACACACGGGAAGCTACAAATAGTTCAGATGCTTTTCATGTGGACGTGGTAGAGAGACTGGGAGTCAGTTGGACATCAGTTTAAAGCAAAATAATCTGTAACTTAGAACTTGGCAATAAATGTTCTTATAAGCACAGAACATTTAGGATTTTCATTACCCACAAGTTTTTGTTATGTGTATCAGTGACAACATACATCAAATATTCTGATAATTTTTAGTGACTTATTAAAGCTTACCTTTCATAGTTTCAGTGTTGCAAATGAACAAAGAAATGAAAAGTTTGTATCCAGTGGGAAAAGAAGCATTATTTTAGATATGATGATCCTTTGGGTTTTTATCTTTCATGTGAGGGTAAGGATAATCTACTTATTTTCTGGATTTATATTTCTATTTTGGAAATCACTTCGTGCATAAATTGTATCCTACTAAAGATCCTATTAAATATTGAAAATTTGCTCAACAAATATATATTGGAGCGAGACATGGTGGTCCAAGCTTGTAATCTCAGTGACTTGAGAAGCTGAGGCAGGAGGATCACAAGTTAAAAGCCAGCTTCAGCAACTTGGCAAGACCCTGTCTCAAAATAAAAAATAAAAAGGGCTGGGGATGTTAGCTCAGTTGCTGAGCACCCTGGGGATCAATCCCTGGTGATATATATATATATATATATATATATATATATATATATATATATATATACACACACACACACAGTATACACACATACACACACATATATATTGAAGAAAAAATAAATGAAAATTCAGGGACAAGTCAGTCTTTTTCATCTGCTAGACTTTGTGCAGAAAGAAGTTTCAAATAAGCATCATCTCAGCCTTTTCCAATTTGTCATTGTTTAAAGCAAAACTCTATCTGCTGGGAGGTTAGGTAAAGACCAGCAGACACTCTGGGATTGACAAGGTCAGGGATGAGGAGATGCCTTTTGTTTATTTGTTTCCAGAAATATTTGACCATTGCCGTGTAATGACATTCTTTCTAAAGATGAAATTTGAGAGCGTTAGCAGGTTTTCTTTAATGCCCAGGTCTCCACACAATGAAAGCAATCTGTTAACTGTAAAGCACTACAAGTGTAGACGGTTATTTCCTAAAATCAATCTCATTATCTTGTCACAAATCAGAGAAAGAGGAGCTGGCTGGGGAGATGGTTAGGAGCATAAGAATAACCCTGGTGAGGACCTGGCCAGGAGGGTGGACTATTCTTGCTGGGGCTAGAGCCAAATCCTGCTGGGTGCATTGAGCAGGGGTGAGGCCTGGAGTCTGCTGCTGTCGTTCCACAGCCTGGTTGTCCTGCTTGCTCACCTTTTCTGACAAACATTGTTTCTAGGATCACTATTTGCTATTTCAGTTTTCCTTGATCAGATATTTTGGGAGACTGTTAGGGGTGGGAAGTGGGCATGATTGATTACCCCAGACCTGTAAGATGAAGAACGATTTAACTTTAACCCATTTGAATGATTGATTTTCATGACAGCAGCCTTCTGTCTTCATGCTGTTTAGATTTGCAGGGCTGGTGTCCTGGGCTCAGACTTGCAGGCCCTGAGACTATGGTTCAGGTAACTGCCTCCAGGCAGTGCCCAGGTTACAGACTCACACCTAAACAAACCAGGTGTGATTTTTAAAAAATGAACTATTTTTATTACAAGTATAGAATTTGTGGGGTAGGGGGGTAGGTCAGTGGTAGATGTATACATGCATAAAGCCCTGAGTTCAATCCCCAGCACTAATTAAATAAATAAATAAAAAGAAAAATAATTATAGAATTTTAAAATCTCCATCAAAAAACACATATGAAAAGGGGTTTTGAAGAGTCTTAACAGAAAGATTTGCATCCTAGCTCGAAGATTTGCTACTCATCAAATTTTGCAATTTGATCTTAAGCAAATTGCCAAATGTCTTTGAGCTGGTCTCCTTATTCATCAAATTCTAATGTTAATATCTACCTCACAGGTTGAAGATCCAGTGAAATAAAATATTTAAAGAACTTTTTTCATTTGCTGTGCCCTATACAGAGTTTATTATAATTGTACTGTGGCAGAGCGTTTCATTACATGTGAGCACCTAAGTTATTTTACATACTCACCCCTCAGCTATTGCTGCCCCCAAATCATAACTTTTTAGTTGGGTTCTACTCAAAAATAATTCTTGAAACTTTCTTGGGGCTAGGTTTGCCTATGGCTTTGCCCCTATCTCTGGAATCTTTTTAAGTTTTTCCAGGTGTCAAGCCCAATAAAACTCTGCCCTTCTTCAAGGTTGAGAATAAACAGGGGGAAAGACAGCATGGGATTCATAAGAAGATGGCCAGGACAAGGAAGGAGAATCATCAGGAAAAAATGACAGAGTGAGTTTCTTAAAATAATTGACTACACAAACCCAAAGAAACCTATAGAAAGTGTTTGGGATCCTTAATAGGATATAGGAATATATGGCCTCTGTGAAACAGGTATCAGGCTACGATGAAAAAAGAACAGGATGAGACAAAATATAAACTTGGCAAAGGTCACTAAGTCTATAAATAAATGCACACTTGAATTGGGCCAAACCACAGTTTTCTGAAATGTTGTTAATCTTTGCTGACTTTTTGTCCTTGAAACCTCTTCCCCCAAACTGACCCGAGACCATGCTCAATCCTTTACTTACAAGACCAGCTTAGCTTCTGCCAGTGCCAGTCATAATTCCTGACTACCAAGGGCTGTGGTTTCCAAGCCTCTTGTGGTTTAAAGTTACACACACAGCCGCCATTTTGTAAAACCTTGGAGTACATTTTCAAGATTGTGAATTTGCGTTTTACTGGATTTCAACTCTAATTAGTTGTGAATAAATGTAATTCTATTTGTGCTTGAATAGGTAGATTTTATTCTCAGTTGACAGATAGCAGAGGATCAACCAAAGAACTGTGGGTATTTAGGTTGAAGAAGCAAAACTAATTAGAAAGAAGGAATAACAAAGACTGGGTTGAAGAGAAGATTCCTGATTTGAAACAAAGCAACTCTATATATACATCAAAAGTGTTCTCTGTGTCTCAGGCAAAATAAATAAATAAATAAATAATTTAAAAAGGCATTTATGTGTGGTTATTCTGTGGCAACATGTTTCAATTGTAATGTCAAGTTAAAAACTCCTATAAATATAGAGCCAGGTTTTTTAAAATTATAAATTTACAAATAATGAGGGAAAAAAGTCAGATTCACTGCAGGCATTTTTCAACATGAGCATCTGAAAAAATTAGGGTTCTTTCAAGAGTTTAAGGAGAAACAATAGTGATGCAAAAGTTTATTACTTAGTTAAGTGATGTGTGAAGGAAATCAAAGTCTTAAATATGCAAGGCATGAGAAAATATAAAAAATATAATTCAAGGAAAAGCATACTTGGAGACACATACTGCTTAAGTAAGAGCATTATTATTATTATGTACCTGGAATTGAACCCGGGGGTGATTTACCACCCAATTACATCTCCAGACCTTTTTATATTTTATTTGAGATGGCCTCACTAAATTGCTTACGACCTTATTAAGTTGCTAAAGCTGGCCTCCAACTTGTGATCCTCCTGTCTCAGCCTCCTGAAGTGCTAGGATTACAGGTGTGTGCCACTGTGCCCAGCCAGGGGCTCAAATCTAACTCAAGAAAAGAGGAGGTCTTGTAAAACAGTCTTGCTCTTTTCTTACTTTGTCTAAATTCAGATTCAGTGGATCAGGGTGTCAGATTAAATTCTCTGACACTGCTATATTCTAGGTTTTGTTTTTGTTTTGCCTTTTGTGTTTCTTAATACAGATACATTTATTCCTTAACCCACATTATTTACTGCCACATGAAATAGGACTTTCTTTACTAGATTTGATTATTATCTTATTCAAGACATTTTTTTCCTGGACACAGTATTGCTTATCATCCCAGCAGCCTAGGAGGCTGAGGCAGAAGGATCATGAGTTCAAAATGAGCCTAAGAAACTTAGTGAGGCTCTAAGTAACTCAGTGAGACTCTGTCTCTAAATAAAATATTAAAAAGGGCTGGGGATGTGGCTCAGTGGTAAAGCACCCCTAGGTTCAATACCTTGTCCAAAAGAAAAAAAGAAAACATTTTTATTTGTGCATTATAATTATACACAGTAGTGAGATTTGTTGAAGAGTGTTCGTACATGCAGACAGCAGATTGACTACTGTTTTAAACTAAACTACGGTGCTAGTACAATTGTTTTGCCATTTGTTTAAAATTAAAATGACCAGTTTGGGATGCTTTGGAAGAATCATTAGTCAAAAGGTGAGTGATTTGATTTCTTAGAACACAGTTTTCTAGAACTATCACATTTAACATTGGGATACTCAAAAAAACTCTTAAAACAAGAGCCAAAGAGCATTAAAATAAAGGACAAGATTAACACACTTAAAATCAAGATCCTTGTTTTATCCAAAGGCACTATACAAAATAGGCCACAGAGTGGAAGAAGATTTTTGCAACATAGGTAAATGACAATAGGCTCATATCTAAATATGTAAAGTTTTTTTTTCAACTCAATAAGTAGGAGACAATGTAATGGAAGAATGGTCAGCAGATGTGAAGAGAGGCTTCATAAAGGAGAATCTCCAGTAAACATATGACAAGTACTCTACTCTATTGGTAATAAAGGAAATAAAGGTGACAACCTCAAAGAACCACTACAGAATTAACAAAGTGTCAGTGAAGAAGACTGACACTCTCAGGATTAATGAAAGAGCTTGCTCCCTGGGGAGTTGGAGGGGATGGGAGATAGATAGATGTGAGTCGTGGGAACACAAGGTTATGGGGATCATCCCATGAGCTGAGCCCACTGTGCTGACCCCCGCACATTCCCCTTCTTTTCCAAGTAGCTATTTACTTGCAACCCTGCCTGGCTTAAGAGGACAGGACATGTTCCATCCCTCAGCAAACTACCTGTTATCTGAAATAATGCCAATCAGAAGAACACAATTTACCCTGAAGTAGGAGACTTTGGTGAACTCAGGGAGATAAGTATAATTCCCCCTAACCATAACATCTGAAGGAATAGATTCCATGTAGAACTAGTCAGCATGGGCTAAACTGACCTAGAGCTCTCATGGCAGCGGAGACTTGGAAGTCTGATGTCATCCTGCTGTCAGTCAAAAGTCAAGGGGTGGATCTGGGTGGGATTCTCCGGAGACTTTTCTGGGATTCCTCAAAAGACTGGAGGACGGGAGAAGCATGTTGTCCCTCTCCTTTCTGAGAGGACCTCCTCTCTCCCTTGAGGGTGTCCCCTTTCCCCTTTTCTTCTCTCTTCTAATAAACTCAGGCCTGTTACTCAGAGTTGACATGTCTGAAATCTTCCTGGCTTAATTGCAAGATTTGGGATTTGAAGGGGGACCTTCACACTGCTCCAGTTTCCTGGAACATAGGGTGGTACAACTACAGCTACCCTGAAGAATGGCCTCTGCTGAAGATGGACACGTGCCCTATGGTCAGCAATTTTACTTACTTCTAGGTCACAGTCAAAGGAACGCATGTACTTGGGTTCCAGAAGACATGATCATGGACAGATAACCCCACACTGGAAATGACTCAAGTGCTCACCAATGGTAGAAGGGAGGAGCAGATTGTGCTACATACTCATTTTACTTACAGTGGAACACCACATGCCACAAAAAATCAACAACAATTTACACAAAAAATCATGGGTGACTTCCCATCAATAGTATTGGCTGAAAGACGTCAATGACATAAAGTAAAATCTTCAGAATATCATACTTTATTTTAGCACAAGTTTTACAAGCCAGGGTCGCAGTCATTTTTGAGGAGAATGTAGTGGTTTTGAGTGTGCTTGGTGGGGAGAGGCAGGGGGCTTCTAAAATGCTCTAATAGTTACACTGTTGTGTTCATTTTGTGATCATTTATGGAGCTTTCCACCTAAGATTTGTGCAGAGTTTTGTATATTTGTTATATTTCTATAGAAAAGGAAAAAAAATATGCATAGGAAACAGGAGAAAAAAAAAACCCTAAGAAAATACACTCCTTAGATAATAGGATACCAGGTGATTTTTTTCTCCCGAATACAACATGTTTTCCTATTATTTTTACAGCGAGTAAATATTATTTTTAAAATGAAAATAAAAACCCAAATCAACCTTTATTTAATGCCACAGTCCGGCTGCAGCAAAATAACCAGGGGATGATGAGCAACTTGTGGACATTGATAAAGCAGGAGTGGGAGCCATTTATTGTAGGACAGGAGGGGTATTTATACATCCCACACAGCTTATCTTAATTAACATAAACTAGATACAGTAGTCAACCAATAAGGAATCTCCACACTTAATGGCTTGCTGGTGTTACTTCACAAACCACTCCCCTTGGCAAAATGCCAGGCGCCATCTTGACTTGTTTACAGACCCTAACAATTTCAACCACGGAATCACCAGACTCCACCTTCTTTCTTCTCCATATCTGATCATTGGCTCATCTTATTTTATATCTGCAGCGCCTCTTGTGGTCATTCGCAGTATTGCATTCTCGGTCTTCTAACACAGCTGAGTCCTTTATTGCTCACCCAGCATCTCAATAGCTTCCCAACAAGTGCTTCCCCAGGTGTAACATTGGAGGGTCACAATGTTGGTCTCCCAGATTGCTGTCTGTTGTGGTTTGGATGTGAGGTGTCTCCCAAAAGCTCATGTGTGAGACAATGCAAGAAGGTTCAGAGAAGAAATAATGGGGTTAGGAGAGCCTTTAACCCCATCAGTGAACTAATCACCTGGTGGGATTGAGTGGTGACTGAAGGCAGGTGGAGTGTGGCTGGAGGAGGTGGGCATTGGGGGCATGCCTTTGGAGTATATATTTTATTTGGCAAGTGGAGACCCCTCTCTGCTTTCTGATCATCATGTGAGCTGCTTCCCTCGGCCACATTCTTCTGCCAGATTGTCCTGCCTCACCTGGAGCCCTGAGGAATGGAGCTGGCTGTCCATGGACTAAGACCTCTGAAACCCTGTGAGCCCTCATGTAAACTCTTCCTCCTCTACAATTGTTCTGGCCGGGTCTTTTAGTCGTAGTAGCAACAAAAGCTGACTACAACCCTGTCAGCTGTCCTCCTGACACCCCGTTGCCCACAGAGTCCTTGACATGTCTGTCTAGCTCCCTCTTAGGCTGACTCAGACCCCACTTTTTAGTCTCAGTTCCCTTTCCCTCCTCATTTTATATCATCTCCCCTAATACCTGTTCCTGAATGCATGCCCACCTTTCAAGACCCAGCTGAATTACCCTCATGCACATGAAAGTGTCTCTCACAAGCAGGGCAGGTGTTAGAAACATGTTTATTTGTGTGGTTTCATAGCACTTTGTATTTATTTCATGTTTTGGTCATGTCCTATGGTTAAATTTTAAACCCCTTATAGATTAGACACTTTCTCTGGTCTCCTCTGTCTTTTCTTTCTCTCCCCTTTTCTTCTAAGTTTTGAAAATTTTTGAATTTGATTTATAGAACTTTTCTTTCCTTTGAGTCTGGGCACATTGATTCATATTTACGGCACTCATTTTTATTCTTAAGTCTCTTCATAAATGGAAAAAGAAATCATGAAAGCCTTCTCGTAAAGATGCAACATAGGATGGGAATTTCACCCAGAGTTCCTTAAGAGAAAAAGCATTATATTTAAACAACCACTTAGCAGAGATTATGTGTTCCTACTGTTTACTCCTCAGAGCTCATGTCACCTTCTGTGTGATTTATTTTCCAGAGGTGACTTAACCATTTTACTTTCCTTGCTTTTAAGTTTTAAAATGTGCAAGCTTGATGAGTTATTGGACTGTTTTTCTTTGCAGTCGCTATATTTCATTCTGAGCACTGTTCATTGCATGACCTAATCTCATATAATCAGAGACACCAGAGACATTTTTTTCTTGGACATTTGTTTTAAACCTAATGGTTGTTCTAACCCTTTTACACTTTCTCTTTGGCTCCAAACTGGCCATTATCTCACTTGTTCTTAACAGATAACATCCTTGTCCTCTTTATTCAGGAGATCAGTGCCATCTGTCTTAAAATCTTTGCTCTTAATGTCTACCTCCATATCCATTCCTATTGATCCAAGGAGCGAATTGTTTAAGGGATTGGTTCTTAATCTTGGCTGCACATGGAGACTGTCCCACAGAAAATCTGATTACACTGGCTAGCATGAAGCTGGGAACCTTGTTGTGTTTTTCAGCCAGGCTTGAGTACACCAGTCTCAGAAGAACCCTTGCACTTGGTCCCTGGACTGCGCCTCTTACAGGGTCTTATTCTGTCCATTTCCCTAGCTTTCCCATCCTCTCTTTCCTTCACACTGTCAACTTGCACAAAAACCTCTCTCAAGCAAAAGTACTTTCTATAATTGTGCTTCCTCTTGAGCTACTGTCTGGTCTGTGGTTCCCTTTTCACCAAAGCAGAAGAGAAGTGTGCACTTACTACCTCTCATTGACTCCTTGTTCCTTGCGAAAGACACCACACCTCTCCAGTGGAAATGCTTCCTACTTTTTTTAAAGTATTTTTTTTTTTAGTTTTTTAGATGGGCACAATATCTTTATTTCATTTTTATGTGGTGCTTTGAATCAAACCCAGTGCCTCATACATGCTAGGCAAGCACACTACCACTTGAGCCATATCCTCAGCCCAAAGTGCTTCCTCTTCATCATTGAAGATGAACTGATTTTTTTCTTAGTGCCCATGTATCACATCTGAAGCATGATCAACACACCATTGAACTGATTCTTTTTATTGCCTCCTGTTTTTCACATCTCCTCCCACCTCATTTACTTCATTTTCCATCCCCTTTCACTTCTAGACTGGTTCCATACAAGAGCTGATACCCGAAGCCAAGAGCTGCTGTGGTGATACTCTAAGGATCCAGATCAGCTGAGCCTGGACCAGCCACTTAGATTTCACCCTGAGTGGACAACATGGCGTTGCTGACTCCGAGGGGCAAACAAAAATGGTGCTTTGTCCTCCTTGTTGTCCTGCAGGTGTTTTTATCTGGGGAAAAAAAAATGTCTATTGCAGTGGCAACTAATAGAAACTCCAATTAAATGAGCACAAGCAGAGTAGCAATGAGGTTTTTTTGTTTTTATGTTTGTTTGGTTTGGTTTGTGTGGCTTATAAGCCACTCACTTCAGACACCTGGAACCAAGTACTCAAGTGAAAGGAATATCCCTCTCTGTCTCAGGGTTCCGTCTTATCCCTCCACCAAGTCGTGGAAGAGATGGCTGCCCACAGGTCCAGTGTTTTATCTACCAGCTCAGCCACCCCAGAGAAATGGGGGCTCTTTCTCAGTAATACCAGCAAGAGTTCAAGACTTGATTTTGTTTATCCTGGCTTGGGGTACACATCCATGTGGACTGGGGTCTTCCCTACTTGAAACACATGGATAAAGAGTAAGAGAGAACTTAAAAAGAAAATCAGGGATCTGACAACTGAAGGCAAAACAGAGGGGGAAAACCAATATGTGTCCTCTGTGTTACCTGCCCCAACCTCTTTAAAGCATGCTCCCCTTGGCTGTTTCCTCTCTCTCTCCTAGACACAATGGTCATGAATGACCCTCATTTATTCTCCCTTCCCTTATTCCTAGAGTCTACCTATAGCCCATGGCTCTGAATGCTAAAATTAATACTTGGGTTTATACCAGAGGGAAAGTCTGTTAGTGAAAACTACTTTAAAGTGAGTGCATGTAGGAGGAAAGTGTCACCTTTAGAAGACAGGGAAGACCTGGCCTGTTCCTTTTATAACCATCCTCTTGCAATAACTACCGAGGGTCACATAAGAGTTACCTTGATCCTTTGACCTAATGACCCAAGGACCTCCCTGTAGGCCTTACCTCCTAAAGTTTTGCCTCTTCTCAATATCACCCTTCTAGGGACTAAGGCTTTAACACATGGACCCTTGATGGACACTCAGGCCATAGCAAGGGGCAAGCTTTCATAGGCCAAAACATGAAAGCAAAGTGGAGAGGTCACCTGACTGGCTATAGCCTAGTGTCTTTCTTAATTGGGATGGTGTGATGGAGTGCTTTCCTTTTGGGGGCATTATCTAGTGAATTGGCTGCCTATTAATGGCTGAAACTACATAGTGGTAGTGATTGGTTGAAACCTGGCTGTTTTATATATTCCTGCTTTAGGTTTAGGTTTTTTTGGGTACTAAGTTACATTGCAGCTTGTTACATAAGAAGTCAAAGTAGAGAGACAGGCTAAGGTCTCTTGCCTATTTATTTTTAAACTTAAAAAAAAGTTTTAAAAAGGACTGGAGGTCTATCTCAGTGCATGCAGGAGGACCTAGGTTTGATCCCTAGTTTATATATATATATATTTATTAATGGCCTGTGAAAGTGAATAAAAATATGAATCAGAAGCAAGAGTTAAAGAAAATGACAATCAAAAATACAAGTGAAATTAAATATTCTATTGAATGTGTATTCATTTGCTTATTTAATTTAACACCCTGAATCTTTGAACATATGAGAGATATTGGGAATCATCTACCAAGACACAGAATTCTGAATCATAAGCAGTGTTTTTCAGTGTTGTAAAGTGTGCATCAACCTACATGTCCATCAACATTGAATCTTGCCAACATGTATTATCAAACTTCTAATTTTGTCAATCTGATGATTTCATGAGTAACCATATCTTGTTGTTTTAATTTGCATTTCCCTAATCACAAGTCATATTAGATATCTTTTCACATGTTAATAATCATCTATAGTTAATTATTCCTCTGTGAACTTCCTTTTTTAAAGTTAATTTTATCAGATTATGTCCCCTCTCTTCTTTTGGTAGAAACTTGTATTTATTTTTATTATAATTTTTTTTTAAATCAGGGATTGGAACTAAGGCCTCACACCTGCTAGGCAAGTACTCTACCACTGAGCTACACCCCCAGTCCTATTTACTTATTTATTTTGGTACTGAGGATTGAACCCAGGGTTACTTTACTACTGAGTCACATCCTCAGCCCTTTTTATTTTTTATTTTCAGACAGGGTCTCACTAAGTTGCCTCGGGCCTTGCTGAATTGCTGAGGCTGACCTTGAACTTGCTGGGATTAAAGATATGCTCTACCATGACTGGTCGTTTTTTAACTTTATTTTGAGACAGGGTGTCTCTAATTTTCTGAGACTGGCCTCAAACTTGCAATCCTCCCTCATTGGCCTCGAGAGTAGCTGGATTTATAAGTACGCCCCTAGAGCTGGCTCATTGGTAGAAACTTTTTATATATTCTGGGTAAAACTTTTTGTTCTGCTGTATATGTTGCAATGTTTTCTCCCACTCTGTGTTATTCATCCAATTTGTCTTAAGATTTATGACTCTTATTTTTTGCTTTCTGTGAGCCAAATGAGAAATCTTTTCCTACTCAGAGGTGATAAATATATCCAGATATTTTAAATATTCTTCTATAATTTAGATTTTACATTTGTCTTTAGCATGTCTATGCATTATTTCATTGTCTGAATAGTTCATGGAAAGAATCTACATTAATTTTTCCTAATGTCTAGAACCATCTCGAACCCCGTTTGTTGAATGACCTGTTCATCCCTTTGCAGCTTGGAGATTAAATATTCATTGTATACTACAGCCTCATATATACCTGGGTCAATTTCTGGACTCTATTCTGTTCCATTGATCTATTTCTCTATTCCTGGGACCAGACCGCATTGCTCAATTTTAATATCTTTACACAATGTCCTTATATTGGATAGGGCAAGTTCCACTTCTTTTTCTCTTTCAAAATTACACCTTGCCTATTTGCTCAGGTTGATACTTCCATTTGAATTTTATAGTCAACTTGGTAAACTCCTTGAGAAGCTTTGCAAAGAGCTGATTTTGAAGTGTATTAAATTTATAGATTAATTTGCAGGAAATGAACTCTGAAATATTGAACCACACTATTTGAGAAACTACTGTCGCTCACATTTATTTATGTTACAAAATTGTTTTATAGTTTTCTCCACAAGGTTATCATATATTTATGCATAAGTTTATTTCTAGGTGTTTTATACTTTTTGTTGCTGTTGGATTGATGTTTTAAAATTTGTTTTCAAACGGACTTATGGCTTCATTTCAACTTCTGTTTCCATTCTCTCTCTGGCTCCGGTTGGATTAGCCACTGTGGTTTCTTACTTTAAATCCTGCCAGTGTGAATCTGATTGCTTAGGGTCCTGAGGGCACTTTTACTCTTTTTTCAAAGATACTTAAGCTTTACTGGTTAATTTTTAAATGTGCAAAACAGGACACATAATAGGATCCCATTTGTGAAATATAATAAGAACCATAATGATGTGTGAATTAGTATATTCACGGAGAGTAATCTGAATCAGTGAAGATACACCATACTGTTAAGAGTCATCATCTCTGGGGGTATGGAAAACTTTCATATTTTAAAGTATGTATTCCAGGACTGTAATGTTCTTCCTCCCCCCCCCACAAAGAATGTCTTCCATAATTAAAAAAGTCAATTCAATACAATACTTTACATGTTTTTGTAGATTTATTGAATTATATTTGGCATTAAATAAAATGTAATGTTTCAAGGATACAATTTAAAAATCACAATCAAGATAATGAACTTTTCAAACATTTTTATTATCTCCAAAAGTTGTGGGGCTCCTATGTAATCCCTTCCTCTCAACTTCCCTACCTGGTCCCTACCCATAGTCAACCATTAATCTACTTTCTGTTATTACCTACACTAGTTAGAATTTCCTAGAATTTTATATAAATGGAATCAAGCAGAGTATATACTCTTTGGCTGTCTGGCTTCTTTCATCCAGTAAAGTTATTTTGAGAGTCATCATTTTGGTTGTGAATACCCATAGCTCACTCCTTTATATTGGTGAGTGGTGGTCCACACACCAAAGTCTGCTTCTTCTCAGTTCACTTCTCGGTGGGTAGTTGAATAGTTTCCAATTTTGCGATACTACAAATAGAGTTATGTGGACTTTCTCACATGAGTCTTCGCATGAACGTATCTGTTCATCTCTCTTTGGTAAATACCTAGGCGTGACATGACTGGGTCACTTAGAAGGTACGTGTTCCATTTTTCGAACACCTTCCAAATCGTTTCCATAGTGGTCACATCATTCCATGCTCCCACAGCAGTCCTGAGAGAGAGTTCCACTAGCATCACGTCCTTGGCAATGTTTGGTGTAGTCAGTCTTGTTAATTACATCAATCTAGCAGGGGCTGGCTCCATGTTTTAACCCCTATCATTTCTACCTCATGACAGCTCTGACCTCCCTCTTTAAACCTCAAGATGCAACAATTCAAGTACTTATGGATGCATCTTGGTCAGTGAAATGTTCTTAAAGAACAAACTGCATTCAATCCTTTCAAAAATACAGTACAGTT
Source organism: Ictidomys tridecemlineatus (assembly GCF_052094955.1). NCBI lineage: Eukaryota > Metazoa > Chordata > Mammalia > Rodentia > Sciuridae > Ictidomys > Ictidomys tridecemlineatus. Next base: position 16,150,248 of record NC_135490.1, read on the forward strand.
TCTATGCATCAGAGTCAGGATGCAAATTTTTTGATTTTCTTTCCTTTTTTCTTGCTGAAATGATCTTCCCTGGCATTAGCTTTTTTCCCTTTCCACTGATGGGTTTGGCTATCAGGTACTCTTTTTGCAAACACAGACATGTTAGCCTGCTGGTCTTGTTTCTTAGCTAACTTGTCAAAGAAAGAAAAAAGGGAGGGACCCAGCAGTGACACACACTAAGGTCTGATGAGAGAGGCCCAAGAAGAGATGGATCGGCCAGGGGCAGCTGGTCTGGTGTACAGGAGCCGTTAACATTTGGAGCTTGGAGATTAAGTCTTCCAGGAGCCAGTGTGCATGGGTCCTCATGATGGGGCGCCTCCTCGTGGAGATCCAAGCAACAAGTGGGTTATGATCCGTTACATAATAAGAGCATGTTACAGACTTTTGTTCCAGATAAGTGCCTTGTGTGTGGGTGTGTTTGTGTGTGTGTGGGAGGGGGTGGCTTGTCTTATGAGCATGCCTGGAGACTTAAAATGCCAATAAAATTATTTCAGAAAACTCTGATGTGTAAGAATCATCTGCTAACTGTGGAAGGGGCTGAGAGGCAGGAGAAAGAGGCAGCCGGATCCTGGGTTGCCCACGATGCACTCTGTTAGGGACTATTGGACAGAAGCATGTCCTGGGGGCAGGAAGATGGGGGTTTCCTTACACCCAATTGCAGAGGGAAGGGGTTTCTATGCTGGGCTAGAAAAGGTGGGCCATGGCCAACTGGATCTTTCCTGGACTTTCACAAAAAGTGTTACCATATAAAACACCACTTAGAAGCAGTCTGAGTATGGTGCAAAAAGCTGGCCATTATAATAATTTTGTTTATCCTATAGCATTGGGAAAATGTGTCAGGGTCACCTAGTAGGCAAAATGATGTAGTCTTGTCAAGCTGGATCTTACAGGTATTAGTTTTTATAATATTTAAGGGTACATAGTAGGCTGAAGAAATTATGTTAAAATGCTGGCTGAGATTACATCTTCATGCTTGGGCTGTGTGTTAATTCTGTTTTTTTTTTAATAATAACTTTATTATTTATTTTTTTTGTGGTATTTAGGATCAAACCCAGTGCCTCACATGTGCTAGGCAAGCGCTCTACCACTGAGACACCACCCCAGCCTGTATGTTAATTCTTCATGAATGTGTGGGGAAAATAGTGTTCAATGAAGGCACATTAGAGTGGAAACTACAGTTGTATCCTCCAAACACACACACACACACAGACACACACACACAGAGACACACACACGCTCACACAAATGCATTTATGTATCCATTCAGGAAAGTGACTATAAGCAAACACATCAAAATGTTAACAATGGCTTCTCACGGTGGTAAGAATATGCTCAATTAATCTCAACAATAAACATGCATTTTATCATTGTAAAAAATAGTACCAAGTCATGATGAGTAGTTCCCTGTTGCCTTCAGATTTCAGCTCAATCATCTTGACACTGCCTCCAAGCACAGTCATCAGCTTGTTTTCTTCTACCACCGTCTTCCCCGCTCCCTGTGTCGCCACCAAACTGAACAATGGCAGCCACAGTGGTGTGGTGGTTGTTGGTGGGCTCCTGGTGTCTTTTCCATCTAGATTTCCACTTCCTCCTCTTCTCGGTCTGAAGGTTTGGAGGTTGAGGTGGTGTTATGTGGTTCAAAGCTTTGACCCATTGGTCTTTCTGGCGAGTAGCGCCATCTTGTTAGCATAGACTCAGACGTGACCCAAGGTGATCATGAGCAATGAAGACACTCCTGTCACTCAGGACACTCCACGGGTTTTAGAAGACCCTCACCAGGAACCTGGGACAAAGACCACACAAATTCTTTATTATATTTCACCAGCTCAGATGTCCCCTTCCCTCCTCCCCAGTGTCCTCTGAGTTTCCCACTCAGATTCCGCGTCTCCCTTGCACACCCCAGTAAATGATTTGCTCTCCATATTCTACCATTTATCAGAGTTAGTCATGTACCAGCCCTTCTTCCCCATAAGCTGCAAGCTTTTCGAGGACAGAAAACATAATTTATTAAGTTTTCTAATCCCCTTTGTGCCAACCCAATGGCACTGTAGTTTGTTTGGCAATGAATTTAATAAGGAGTCTTTATTGCTCCTAGAAGAACTCTTCCCCTTTAAAACCAATATTAAGACCTCTTACTCAGATTCATTTTCTATCGATGTTGTGAATGATAACATAAATGATCATCTTTATTTCCTTGAGGATTCCCTGTGGATGGAAAAAGTTTTAAATCACAGTTTATGGATTATTAAGTTAACTAGGCATTCAAATGCCTTAAGTCAATGTGACTGAAGCAGTTCTTTTGTTGAGGGGAACAGATTCACCAACAGTATCATTTTCGTCTCAGAGCTTTGTGAGTTTTCCTTAATTCTCCAATTTTGGGTAGCCTATCATTTAAGCCTCTTGGATGAATTCCTAGACTTCTTGCAAAGCATCGTTGGTTTTTTAAAAAAAGAGATTCTATATATAAAGTGCACACATTCTGCCATCACGGCTTTGTTTTCTTGCGTTGAGTATCTAATAAGATACTGCATTGAAGGACAATAAACTTGAGCTCTGAGGAGTCTCCAGGGAAACCACATTCCATGACTCCTCATTATGTGCGAGGTGGTTCTGAGGTATGGGAAGGCAAAGTGGTTTAGTGAGAACACTAGAAACAAAATGAACGTTTTTGGATTCTAGTTTCTGAGTCTCCTAAACAGCATTGTGATCTTGAGGCTCAGTCCACAGTCAACAAATATTTACTGAGCACATATGTCGTGTCAAATCCTGTGACAGCCTCTGGGAATACAGCTGTGACCAGGACAGACCTAGGAGAATATGGTTTAGTGAGGAAATAACCAAAGGTAACAGTGCAGAACTTAGGGGTGTCATCTGAACTTGCAACAGGGATCCGCCTTAGGCTTCTGGGTTGTGGAAGGTTGATGGGCTCCTGAAAAATTCGCCTTTTGGCATCCCTTTCTCTTTCTTTTTACAGCAGCATCCTGATTTACCTTTACACATCCACCTCTGCTCCATTCACGTGCTAACCTGAGTCACAAAAGCTGGCCAGGGGTGGAAAGTGAGTGTGAGGTTGTTTTTACTTCAATTTATACAAAACTCAAAAACAAGCAGAGGAAAAAACATAATAAGATCAAAAATATGAGTGAGTCGATGTAGAAGCTCCACGAGCTGTGTCCCATGGTGGATCTCAGCACAGCTCGTGTGCAGTGAAGAGCTCTCAGCTGTAGTTTGGATCTGAAATCTCCTCCAAAGCCCCACGCGCTAGAGGCCCCCAGTTGGTGCTGATAGGAGGTGGGAAATTTAAGATGTGGAGGCTCACGGGAGGTCTTCAGGTTGTTGGGGCTGTGTCCTTGAAGGGGATACTGGGACCCCAGCTGCCAAGCCATAAGGTAATAATATGTCAGGCCATAGATTTGCTCTGCCAAGAAATCCTACCACAGTACCTGGTGTGCTGCCCGAGGTCCAAAAGCAATGCACCAACTAACCATGGACTGAAACCTCCAAAACTGTGAGCCCAAATAAACCTTTCCACTATACAGGTTGATTATCTCAAGTATTTATAACAGTAATGGAAAAATGACTACTAAATCAGAAGAGCCAATCAAAGTGACTCCTAACCCTATACACAAAGAAGAAAAACTTGAGAATTCCTCAAAAGTTCCATGAAAGAAGAATACTTAGTGGAGACTAACTTTACCAAATACACAAACAATAAACTCTTCATAATTAAAACCACGAGTTACCACTGTATGAACACATAAGTAGGATAGGTTGTTGGCCCATGAAATTCTCTGAATTAATATATTTTTAGATAAGGCTGTGGGGAAATAGGCCCTCTCAAACATTAGTGGGCAGAAGATAAATTGTTGTCATCCTTGTGAAGGGCCATTTGGTAGTGTTATAAGTTAAATTAGTGCTAAATTACAAATGCTTTATATATCTTGACCTGACATTTCCAATTCTAGAATTTTTTTCTATAGTAATGCATGTATGTATGAACACACACACACACACACACACACACACACACACACATATACACACACACACACATGTTAATGGTTTTCCTTGTGGCACTGTTTGTAGAAGCAGACTAGAAAATATCCAACTGTCCATTAATAGAGATCAACTAAATTATTTACAGTATATTTATATAATGGTGCAGAGGAATTAGTGGGCCTTTTATCCATTACTAAGGCATAAGCTTGAGGATATATTGCTAAATTAAAAGAAAAAAGGTACAACTACAGATTAAGTTATCCATTATTTTAAGGGCGAGGGGGAAGAAAATAGTGTACCTCTATTTGCTCCTGTTTGCATAAAGTTTCTCTGAAACAAGATCTCTGTGTGTGTGGTGAGGACAGGAGGATGGGGGCAGCTGACAGATCTGAAATGGACCCAGTTTCAGACTAAAGCAGAAGGTAATTTATTCAGGGACTTTTAAGGAATTGCAAGATTGGGAGACACAGCATCCAGTAACAGCTGGGCTGTGTTCCGAGGAAGAGAGAAGAAGGCAAAAACTGCAACTGCGCAAGTTGTTTTGCCCAACTTGTGACTAGCAGAGGCAAATGGTCAGTTTTCGGGTCCAGAAGTCGACTGGCTATCGAAGTTGCACTATCTCAAATGCAGTGAGAATTAGCTAGGGTCCTGGATGTTGCTTCCTTTGACTTGGCCCAGTTTCATAAATGTTCAGGTGAAGATGTGCCCGAGTTTTACTCCTTTGATGACTACCCAGCTCAAGTTGGGCGGGGCAGGTGGGAGGGCTCTGAACCAAAGTGTAGCCATTTTATGATCTCAGTTCATGGGACAGTTTTCGGTGTTTGAATCATGTGAATGTATTACTAGCAACAAAATTATACTGGAATATCTATACCCAATGGTGCCAAAGCTATAATGTGGAAATGTTATTACTCCTTGTCTATCATTTGTGCTGAGGCAAGTTTCATTTCAAACCATGTATTTTCAGGCAAATTGGAGCCTATCTTTCTAGAATTATTTTATCTCTGCTTAGCCATTGTAGCCACTTAAACCCCTATTTTGTAGCCCCTGCAGCACAAGAGGAAAAAGTGGTGTCGTTTTGAATGTGGCCGGTGCAGTTAGCGATAACTGAAAGAATGGGGATCACTCTTGTAATGCAGGTGCAGACACGCTCCCGTTAGGATCTTGGTCATTTTCTATAAGTGCAGTGCTGACACTTACCATTGGACAGACACAAGGAAACATCCCAAGCTCTGTTTTCCCAGTATGCTTTCATGTGCTTTCTATATGCAAAGGGGTGTGTGTGTGTGTGTGTGTGTGTGTGTGTGTGTGTATGTGTGTGTGTTTGTTGGGACCCTCTCTCCACATACTAAGGAAGCAGTTCTCCAGCAGTGAGGCCAACTGAATGTCTTCAGTTCTGACACTATTAACCTGGAGTGTCAGATCCTACAAGTCTGTGCCCACTTCAGATGCAGCTCGCTCATCAATCAGATATAAACTGTGGTTTCCATGAGCTCCTCTTTGGTTTGACTGATTGGCTAGAGTGACTTATGAAACTCAGGGAAACGTGTCCACTGGTATATTACAAAGAATACAGAAAAATACCAGATGAAGAGGAGGATGGGTAGGGCAAGGCACGGGGAAGGAGGCACAGGGCTTCGCTACCCTGTCCATCAGCGCAGCACCTTCTGGGAACCCCTGCTGCCCTTCTGGGAACTCAGACAGTGTTCAGCTGTGTGAGGCTCTGGGAATCCATTCCATTACTGTGGCTTTGCTACGTGAGGATGACGGAGGAAACCACTGGCCAACTTTATCTTAAGCCCCTGTCTTTTCCCCTTAGGTTGGGGAAGTGGGGCAACATCCCAACCTTCTAATCTTACCATGGTCTTTTGGTGACCAGCCCCTATTCTAAGGCTAACCAGGAGTCCCCACCATCAGTAAATTCAGTAGAATACAAACACCTCATCAGTCACAGGATTCCAAGGGCCTTAGGACTTGTGCGCCAGGAAACTAGAAGGAAGACCAAATATATATTCACACCATCACACCCACGCTGAGGTCCTTCTTCAATGTCCCTTTGTGCTCATGTTGCCTGGGGGTTCCTGCTATACTTCCTACTTGTCAGTTTGACATTTCCTAAAAGAACCAGCTGTAAGTGAGGAGGGAGTGTTCTCCCCTTCAGATCAATTTCCTTTGTTCAAGGCAGAAGGAGCAAATTTGAATTGCTCCAGGGGCAGGAAGTGATTGAAAGATATGCACTGGAGAGACAGTAGAGAGAGGTGGCAAAGGCAGAGCAGAGCACTGTGACTCCAAAAAGACAACTTCTACTACTCAGGTTCTGCTGGGTGGCGTAAGTGGGAAAATATTCCCATGTGACCTAATCTTCCCATTTTTCTAAAGCCTCCAAGTTCACATTTTTTTTTATGGTGAAATTTGTGAAATTTTAAGATTCTGCGTGGGCTGAACTAAAATATCTGCAGGTAGATCTGACCCGCAGTTTCCAATCTGTGATTTTTTTAGCCATCTCCTCATCTTTGACAAAACTTGCAAAGCCTATTGTAATTTAAATGTTTAAATAGTCCTTGGTGTGAAATCCTGGAAAATATTTTTTTCAAGGCTGAATGTATTATGTATACGATATTCCCATCGTCCTCAAGATAACTTTTTTAAACTTTAAAGAGATAAAATTCGTTTTATAAAAAAAATATTGCCAAGGGTATTGTTTCTTCTCATATTTAGAAGCTAGAAGGAAAAAAGGGAGGGGGAGAAACTCATGAAAATAGAAGGGAGACCACCAGGAAGGAGACGGCGGGAGGGAGGCAGAGAGGGACACGGGGAGTAGAGGGGAATAAAATTGACCAAATTATGTTTGTGCTTGTAGAATATACAACAATGAATCCCACTAATATGTACCAATTAAAAATTTTAAAAAATAAGAAATATTGCCCAGCACAGTGGTATAATACCAGTGGCTTGGGAGGCTGAGGTGTTGAGAGCCACAGCCAAAGGGGCCCCAGCAAACTTCCAGCTGCCAGCAAACTTCCAGCTGATGATTGGCTCACAGCGGCCCCAGCAACATCTAGCCTGATTGGCTCCTCTGCGGTGATACTCATTGGGCTGTTTCCCTGCTGCTCATTGGGGGAGGTGGAGAGGCTGGGGTTGGAAGGAGGCTTGGGGGAAGCCAGTGGTGGCAGTTGGGCTCTGAGGGTTTTTTTCCTGAGGAGCTGTTTTGTTTGGCGTTTGTGGTTCTAAAAATAAAGTTAGTTTCTTTTGACAAGTGGCTCCTGAATTGTGCCCAGCCAGACTGCGGCACTGAGGCAGGAGGGTCATGAGTTCAAACTCAGCCTCACCAACTTAGCAAGGCCTTAAGCAATTTAGCGAGACCCTGTCTCTAAATAAAATATAGAAAAAGGGCTGGGGATATGGCTCAGTGGTTAAGTGCCCCTGGGTTCAGTCTCTGGTATCAAATATATATAGTCTTTAATATAGTATGTAACTTTATGTTTTAAATGTTTAAGCATTTTCAAAAGGGCGTGACCTCCCCAATAAAATGCTGGGTAGCAAACCTGTGACTGAACACTAAAATCAGATTCATGTACCCAAAGTGCAGCAACCAACCAATTACTGAATGCCGATGCTTAGGGCAGGGAAAGTTTACTCAAGGAGGTACCTACTGAGAAGGTGGGGGATCCTCACCTCTGCCTTACTCCAGCAAGCACGAGGGACCCAGGGAAAAGGGTGCAGAAGGAAGGATGGGTGTGGGCACTGGTAGTCTAACAAGTTTTGATAACGTCAGTGTTTTCAGAGTTCTTGGTGCTAAAGGACAGCTGGTAGGCCACTGAGCAATCTGTGGTCCTGAAAATGGAGCTCATGTAAATCAGCTTGTATGACAACGATTGCAAGGTAATCAGTTGGTAATTATAGGAATAGCACATTTTCTATGATAATCCAAGCTAAAAATTTTATAGATCCTTAAATAATTGGCTATAATGTCTCCTGACATGTGGGTAAAATTATATGGCAGTGAATATGAAAGAGAAACCACTGAAATCATCTAATGCAAGTCATCTACTTTACAGCCAAGGAAAGTGAAGTCCAGATGGGGAAGATGTGTTTATCAACATGGCACAGTATCCAGCTAGGGCCAGGGCTGGAATCAGGATGGCACCCAGGTCCCTTGGCCCCCATGCAAACATGTCTTCGTGCGTCTATGTATGAGATAAGTTTATGTCATTGGTACTGTTGATTGAGATATGAAAGTTTCTGTTTTGATTATGATATCCTTATATTATTTTATCTAAAATTTTGGATATAAACTGAGGATGTTGGGGTATTCTAATTCCAATATCTAGGAATAGGAACAATAGGAGGAGGTGTAGATGCTGGCAACTCTCCAACCTTCTCTGCTCCATACGTCGTTTAACATAAAGCAGATACTTTTTGAAGAATGATGTCAGGATTTCTAAATGAAAATAATGTTCATTCCCAGCCTTTCTAGTGCCTGGAAAGGTTTCTTGTAATACTATGGGTTTGCATTGAGCTGTCTGACATAATACCCCTGGTGAATGCTCATGCAGGACTGACCCGGGCGATTTCAGGAGCACTGTGACATGGAAGAAGCTGAAATTGGTTCAGAGGCAAGGTGTCGTGATGCCAGTCAAGGACCTTCTTTGTCCCAGAAAATTGCTCGTTTCATGATGGAAAGTAAAAAGCAATGAAATGCAGAAGGATAAAAATCTTATTTGTTAAGGTTAACAAAGTCCTTAAGCATGTCTGGGATAACCAGGAGCAAAGCTTCGGCAAGTATGACACAGATTAGCCGTGACTGTGCTCAGAGGCACTGGAGGGAAGAAAGCTGGGCTGTGGTTTTCTTCGCTGCAGGGAGGGAACAACTTTCTCTCTTAGGTTTCAGTTTCTCCATTTTTTTCAATTTCAATCTGCAAAATAACACATTTATTTTCTGTTTGCTCTATCAAGGGAAAACATTCAAATTGGAATACCATTGTTTTGGGGCACTTAAATGGAGTTGGGAGGCCACTGTTAATCAGATCTCAGATACTTCTGCAGCTGAAAATTTGAACTGGGCCACAGTTATACCCTTCTCCCTTACCCAGTATCCAAGCTGACTTATCAGGGCTGAGCCAAATCAGATTCCGGAAATAATATTTGTTACCCTCTGCTGACTTTAGGACAATGGACCCACCGATTCTGCAAAACTAACCGTGACTGAGACCAACACTAAGTTTCTTTCCTTCTTTCTTTCTTTCTTTCTTTCTTTCCTTCCTTCCTTCCTTCCTTCCTTCCTTCCTTCCTTCCTTCCTTCCTTCCTTCCTTCCTTCCTTCTTTCTTTCTTTCTTTCTTTCTTTCTTTCTTTCTCTCTTTCTTTCTTTCTCTCTTTCTCTCTCTCCTTCCTTCTTTCTTCCCACTCCCTCGTTCTCACTCTCGCTCTTAGCCTCCCTCTCTTTCAGTACCAGGGATTGAACACAGGAGTACTTAACCACTGAGCCACATCACCAGCCTGTTTTTTAGATTTCATTTTGAGACAGGGGCTCACTAATTTTCTGAGGCTGGCCTTGAACTTTCCATCCTCCTGCCTCAACTTCCCAAGTTGCTGGGATTACAGGTGTGCACCACCACACCCAGCTCCCAATACTTTTCTTACAAGACATCTTAACTTCTTTTTCAAAAAGACTTCTTGGGGCTGGGGTTGTGGCTCAAAGGTAGCGTGCTCACCTAGCACATTCAAGCCCCTGGGTTTGATCCTCAGCACCACATAAAAATAAATAAAATAAAGTACAAAAAATTATTTTTTAAAAAAGACACTTTAACTGCTAGCACCAATCATAATTTCTAACAAGTGATGTAATTTCCAGTCCCTTTGTGGTTTAAAGCTACAGAACAACTGCTATTTTGTAAAACCTTGGAACATAGTTTCAAGACTGCTTAAAATCGTGGTTTTCCTGGATTACAATTCTAAGTAGCTCCAAATAAATGGGTGTAATTTTATTTGTTCTCCTCTAGGTTGATTTTTGTTCTTGGTCAATAACCACCTCAGAACAAGTTCATGGAATTCAAACTGTATACCTAATCTACTTTCTTAGAATCTACATCCCAATCTGTCCTTCTCTTCATCCCCGCTGGGTGGTGTCCAGGGTGTCATACATCATCATCCGTAGCTGTTTTCTACGGCCGACAGTATTTTCAGACATCTTCCAGTGTCGCGGAGGATTTGCAATTCTAGCATGAAATACCAGATGTGGTAGGCTGGATCATAGCCCTCTGAGGTATGCAGCTCTTAACCTCTGAAACCCGTGCATCTAACCTTATATTATTCAAGAGGCTTTGCAGATGTGACCAAGTTAAGGTGGCAAAAATTACACTGGTCTATTGAGGTGGGACCTAAATCCAATCTCGATGTTCTCCTAGAAAGGGGCAGGAGGGATCTGATTAGTCAGTAGAAGATGGCTACAGGGGGCTGCTATTCCTACTCTGCTGAGTGAGGGATGGTCTATAAGCCATGAACTAAATAAAGAATGTGCGAAGGAAGGAATGCATGAACGCAGCCCTAGAAAGCTAGAAGAGGCAAGGAAACAGATGCTTCCCTGGAGACTCTGGAGTGAGCGGCAGGACCCTGCTGACACCTTGATTTAGGGCCAGTGAAACTAATATTGGACTTCTGACCTCCATTAGTGTAAGCATATAAATTTGTGTTGTTTGAAGCCACAGAATTCACAGTAATTGATTACAGCATCCACAGGAAGAATAACTTATAGGCTATTCTGGTTATCAGGAATGTTAGTCAAGAACAGTTAGAGAAAGAGAACAAAAAAATCAGGATAAAATTAGAGGAGAGAATTCATGCTGATTAATTTTTAAAATCTCACTGAGGTGGATGACTGAGCTTTTAGAAAAATCACAAATGACTAGAAAATCCAACAAAAGCATCGGGCACCCTTTTCCTGGTTCTCTCCGTGTTTGCACTGTAACAGAGCCTCCAAGCCCGCTTTCCTAAAAATAATGACTGTCACCTGGGCCTGCAGCTGCTTCCTCTGCGACCTGAAACTTTTGGGTCAGATTCCTGCTAATCATTAAGAAGTGTCCGTTGAAAAATTGGTCCTATAAGGTTGATTAGCCCTGAATTTACTCAACTCTCTTGTCCCTCTTTAAAGCTGAAAGACACCAAGATAAGAGTCACTAAAATTATTTTCAAGATTCCAGGTTCAGTGAGTCTTGTAGGCAGATCACCCCTTGGTGGGAACAGAAGTTGCCCCCGCCACCACCACACACACACAGAGGGGAAATTATCCCATGATGGGAAGGCATCAAGTCTGTCCTCTCCAAGTGGGAGCAATCATCTCATGGTAGGAATGGAATTACCCCCTCAAGTAGTAAGTTTCCTTGAGAACCAAACTTGAGAAAATGCTCAATGATTATGATTGCTTGACTGTGGGTGCTTCTTGTGCCCCTTTATTGTCCTTGCCCTAGACCATGCTGAAGCTCCTCTCTGTAACCGGAGCCAGGGCGTAGGAGGCAGCTCCTCTATTCTTCCCAGTGTGGCCACACTGAGTAATAAATTTCTTTCTTGCTTCTCCACCACTTTTCTCTGTGATTGGACTCTGTTTTATTTTTATAGTAAATCAATAATATTTTATCGAATAATAAGAGGATGAATCGTATGCAGGGACTGAGTGGAAAATAAAAACATTGTGTCCAAGGGAAACAATAAATATGAAGGTCAGTGTTGCTGCCTACTTGTGTGCAACCTGATGCTTTATGAGGGACATAAACGGCTAGTGGGTTATGGGTGGAGAAAAAGTTTATCAGGCAAGAAAAAGGTAAGAGATTAAAAGAGATTAACAGCCATCCTCCCCCCCACTGATAAACTACATTGATTTTTCGTTCCCTAAATGTATGGGAGGACATCACTGCAAAAGTGTTTACAATAAATTTACTTCAGTTTTCCCACTTTGCTTTATTATTATTTATTTTTCAAGTCAAATGTCTTTTTTCACAAATACAATTAAAAAATGATTTCCTGTGAGATTCTGACTTAAAGTAGATAATACAAAGCAATTGAACAAATAATTGCAAATACAAAGCAAGTGAACGAATAATCCATTCCAGATGCATTTATAAACAAAGCTGGGAGGGACCTAAAGCCCTTTATCCCTAAAAGAGCAGAGTGACGTCTCTGTCCATCCTGTTAGAGATTTATGCATGGCCTTGCTTTTTCCTCTGACTGGACACTTGGGGCAGCAGGGGGCTGCATCTGGTCTGTTGGGGTTCCCCAGAGTCCTGCCTCTGGCCTAGGCACCCAGGAGGGTCAAGGCTGATAAGGACTGGGAGAGAGAATTCCTCACCTTAAGGCTCTGCTCATCTTCACAACCATGAGCCTAGCCATGACTGGGCCCTCAGTGCACTCCTTAGCCTCTCCAATCTGTTCTTCCATAGTTCACAAAGGACTGCTCTGCATTCCTCAAATCCCCCGTCCCATCACACTTAGAAAGTGAATTTGCCTCCATGTTCACACACACACAATAGCAACCGTCAGACATTTTCCATCTCCTGTCCCCCAAACTATACTTCCTTTCTTCCTTACCCCTTCTCTTTTCCATCTCTTATAATGGAAGGCAAGTGCTGGCTGCTGTTGGAAGTCAATCCTTCCATCTCTGCTCTGGATCCCTTCCGGCCCTATCTTCTCGGGGACCTTTATCCATTGATTGTCTCCTTTTTCTCTTATAAATCCAACCTTCCCCGTTTCATCGGCCCCTTCCTATTAACTTTTAAATATGGACTTCTCTCTCTTTTTTTTTCTTTTTTAAACTCCTCTTCAAACTCAAGTCTACCTTCAGCTTCATCCTCCTTCATTTCCCAGGAAATTTCTAGAAAGGAAAATTTTAACTTCTTGCTTCCACTTTCTTCACCCCTTTATTCACTCTTCAAAAGAATGTGATGTGTGTCCCACCCACTTCTCTTTCCTCCTTACTGAAATTGCTCTTGCTTAGGTCAACAATAAGCTTCTTACTGTGAAATTAATTACCAAATATTTCTATTCTCTCCTAATCCCCCTTATTGTGATTATAACCATGCATCAGAGAGAACATTTGGCCTTTGGTTTTTGGGGATTGGCTTATCTCACTTAGCACAATAGTCTCCAGATCCCTCCATTTACCGGCAAATGCCATAATTTCACCTCTCTTCATGGCTGATTGGTATTCAGAAGGAAGAGGGAGTGGGAATAGAAAAGGTAGTGGAATGAATGGGACATTACTTTCCTGAGTGCATATATGATTACATGACCAATGGAATTCTACATCATGGACAACCAGAAGAATGGGAAGTTATATTCCATGTATGTATAATATGTCAAAATGCATTCTATTGTCACATATAACTAATAAGAACAAATAAAAAATTAATTACCAATTGTGAATATTTAATCTGTTAGTTTTTCAATGATATTTGACCTGGACCTAAGGGATGCAAAGAACATAGCTCCAAGAAACTAGAAAAGGCACAGAAACAGATGCTTCCTCCTTTACCCTTTTCATCCCACCTCTAGCCCCATTTATTCAGGCTTTTTCGTAAGCTCCTCTTTATCTGATCATCCCTTAAGCAGCTTTATTATTGCCTTTGGACTGTTTTCCTTTTTATTCAATAATAATTCTATAAGTGATTTCCTGCTCACTCTTTCATTGCCGAAGTTTCTGTTGGCTTGTGAGCCAGGAGGTGATAAGATGACACTTGATTTCCAGACGAGATGCTCTCAGCCTCAGCTGTACTCACTTCCTGCTAAAATTTCCCATAGGTAATTCAAAATCAAATGGGTGAAAAGCAGCAGTCAGGAACCTGTGCATCCTCCTGCATTCCTCACCTTAGTGGACTGTGCCAAGATACTCTAGGGATCAAAATTCTGTCTCCCTTAGGAATACATCAAACTATTCTCTCCTTCTGTCAAATTGACCTCCTAAATAGGTCTCCAAGGTAGTCATGTCACCCCATTCCTATGGCTCTATAACCCACACCCAGGTGCACTAGAATCTCTTACTGGTGTTATGGGCTGAATATTTCTGTCCACTCTAAATTCATACGTTGATGCCTGATCTTGAACTCTCTAGTCTATGCTATTTTTTTATGGCAGCCCAGGAAGACAAAAACTCCTAGATTATCACAGTTGCCCCTAACAGAACACCCGCTTTCCTTTCACAAGGGCCAGAGAGACCTTAGACAGAAATCTGACCATGTAGATTCCCCCCGACCCCTCCGCCCCCTGTGACACTTTTGGATTGTACCTTGATTTAGTCATCCTTTTCATTTCTGTGACCCAAAGACCTGACACGATCAATTCTAGAGGGGGGAGTTTATTTTGGAGCTCATGGTTTCAGAAGTACCAGTCCATAGATGGCTGGCTCCATTCCTGGCAGCCCCAGGAGAGGCAGAACATCATGGTGTGGCAGAGGGAAATGGATCAGGACATGGTACCAGGAAGCAGAGAGATTCCCTTCACCACCAACAAAACAGAAACCCCGAGTGCACAACCCATTCGACCCAGCTTCGCCAGCTACACCTACCTGCCCACGGTTACCACCCAGTTAATCCCTGTCAGGGGAATAATGCACTGATGAGGCCAAGGCTGTCATAACCCCATCATGTCACCTCTATCCTGTTTTGCACTGTCTTATACGGGAGCTTGTGGGGGACACTGCTAAACCATAACACCCTCATCCCCAGGAGGAAGTCGTCTCCTAGGTACCTCATCCTTTCTTCCCGACAACATCGTCTCTTTTCTCACCAGGCAGTCATGCTTCCTGTTCCTTCCTCTCTGCAGTTTTGCCAATTATTAAATACCTCTCATGGTCCTCAGCAAGGCAGCATGGGCAATGTCCTGGCTCCTGGGGACTCAGTACAGTCTGCCCCATGTCATCAGACTGTCAGCCACGTGGCAAGCCTGGCCTTGCAGGGGCAGCACCCAGGACTCAGCTGGTCTCTCTTCCTAGGGAAGGAGGAGGGGGAGCCCAGCTGTGCTTCCATCCCTCCCCCTCCCCAGATCCTCACTGTCACTGGACACCACCTCTTTTGGAAAGGTGACACCCCCAGGGGTCAGAGCCCCGCTTCCCATGACCTTCTCCATGAACACCCATGACTTAACTATCACATCTAGGGTAAGTCACTTAATCGTTCTACGCCTCGGTTTCCTGATCTGTAACGTGAACATAATTTTATCATCTACCGCTTAGGATTGTTATAAGGACCCAGTGTGTTCCTCTTTGTCATGTGCTTAGAATAGTGCTGACCACATGGTCAGAGGTGTCCTTGCCTATGTTAAGGAAGTAAAATGCATCTCTAAATTCTCTATCTAGACATTATCTTCTCTCTCAACCTCACACCTCAGCGTGGATCAAGTGCCTCTCCCCCTCCTCTGTGTTTCCAAAAGCACTGGGACATCCCCAATGTGGTGTTCATCCCATGTTATTATTAGCAGGGTGCATTTCCATAACCTCTACTGGACCAAACGCTCTAGAAAAATAAGAAATTGTGTCTGTCTTGTTTACTCTTCAACTCCCAGTGCCAAGCAGAGTATGTAGCATATATCAGAAATGTAAGAAATATTTTCTCAGTGAATTAATATATCATCAAATTATAATAACTTATGTGTGACTATATTCTATATTGATGAAGATCTACTTAAGAGACTACGTCTAATCATTACCAGGAAAAATCATGACTAAACATATTGAAAATTCCTCATATGGATGACCACTTGAGAAACTTTCAGTTGGGAATAGGGAATATATATATATTTAGTACTGATGGGGATTGAACCCAGGGCCTCATGCAACCACTAGGCAAGCACCAAACTACTGAGCTACCTCTAGTGTACCTGGAGATGGGTTATTGAGACAGGGTCTTGCATCATTGCTCAGGCTGGCCTTGAACTTCTCATCCTCTTGCCTCAGCCTCCCAAGTGGCTGGGATTACAGGCAAGCACCCCCGTTCCCAGCTACTCAGGACTAATTCTGTGGCTAGCAACAGAAAATATAATAACCTAGTCCAACTGGGATAAAGAAAAGAAAAGTGGGGATTTATTGGTTCGTGTAATTGAAGAGTTCACAGGTGGTTGCCTGTAAGGCTTAACCCAGACCTCAGGACCCAGGTGCTCTGCAGCTCTGAACAGTGCTTCTGCTGCAAGCGCTTCGTTTTAAGGCTCTAGGTGGTGCTCCTAGTAGCAAAAGACTCACATCCTCACATCCAGCTCAAAAGGGGAAATGACTTGCAATGTTTGCATTCAGTAAAGGCTTAGATAAGCCCATAGATGAGACTCAGCCTGAGGCACATCATTCCTGCACTAATCATCTTACTTAGGGAGAGTTTGTGTTCTGGTTGGAGTACGTGGACTGAACAAGTAGATTCAACAATTGGGCTGTAATTGTCAGAGGATGAATGAAAGGCGGCTCATTGTGCCAGCTACCAATTTACTGTCTTTCTGCTCCAAATGCACGAAGTGTTACTGGAGTTGAATCCTCTGAACACCTCTCATTATCCAGCTGGCACAATCTTGAGCTTTGTCTTTAGAGGGCACTGGAGGCACATTCGGAGACGAAGGAGCTTCTCTTCCTAATTTGAGTGTGCCTGGCTCCTTCTTGTGTTTTAATGATGCAGTTTCTAGCATGCAAGACACATAATGACACCCACCCACCAGAAGTTTGCTTCTCAGTGCTGTGCAGTGGTTTCCTGCTCACCAGCCTTGACCTGCCAGCTGTGATCTGGCTCTGGACCAGTGCAACCAATGACTTCCTCCACTCCACTCTCCAGTCGACCACAGCCATGCTTCCCCCGGTGGGGGGAGAGAGGCTCCCTTCCATGTTTGGTCTTTCTTGGGGTATCATATCTCACACTTACTGGATTCTTTAGACTTCTCTTTTATTTCTTCTCAGTAGTTAATCCCCCTGTTAATAATAAGTTAATAATCTTCTATATTCAGTTTTTCCTGTTCCAATTACTGATGTGCATTCTGTCTCCTAAATGGACCCTATCTGATAAGCTCATATGAAAAACATCTTCTCTAGAGGTATAAACATGTTGATTGCAATGATATCTATTATAATGCAAAAACAGAAGCGACCTCACCATCATGCAAATGACAGATCACTCACTGGTGAAAATGTAATTGTGAAAGTAAAATTAAAAAGTAATGAGAACAACCACAGAAAGATAGATTCATGACTTGAACATGTGGAAGGATTTTAAAAAATAAGACCAAAAAAAGCAAAATGCAAATTAGTGTGAAGAATTTATGGACTCAATTATATCAAAATCAAGGATTTGCATTCCATGATTGATGCTGTAGACAAAGTTAACAGACAGATAGCAACTTGATGAAAGATGATACCTATGTCTAAAACTGAAAAGAATATTATAATACAGAAATAACTCTCATAAATCAAATTAGATAATCCAATCACTAAAAGGGTAAGAGAACTGAACAGGCAATTTATAATAGAAGAAACTTGAACCACCACCTCTTCTATTAGGAGATGTTCAAATCCACTGGTAATTGGAGAAATTGAAATTAAATGAGACGATGGGTTACACCCATCAGATTAGCACAAATAAGTAAGTAAATCATACACATGAAAACCTTAATTGGTGGAAATGTGAAGAAATAAGGAACTCCAGGTACTGCTGGTGGGTGTGTAGCCTGGTGCAACATCCTGGAAAAAAAATCTGGCTAAAGTTAGTTAAATCAAGTATGTGTCTGTCCCTTCCAAAAGGTCTATGCCTCCCAAAACTTTTAGAGTTGTCTGTGAAATGAAATAATCATAAATGCTCATTGAAGTGTTTTGTGGACATTGGAGCCAGCAACCCATCTTATCTACCACTGTGGGACCGTGGAAGTGGAAAATGTGATACAGTGGAATGCACATTCTGAGATCTATTGCAACAATTAGAAACAGCAGAGCTTTGACAAAGCTCGAGTCATCACCACATCATGAATAGATCTTAGACACATAGTTTACTAAGTAGTGTAATCCAACCAACCAACCAACCAACCAACCAATCAACCAACCAACCAACCAACCAAAGTGTCTGTGTATAGCAAAACAGAGTTTATGTGAATTAAATGTATGCACACATAACACTGAGTCTATTATGAGGACTTAGATTCAAGGATGCATGTCAAATTCATAAGGAAGGAGGTCTGCAAAAACTGGAAAGGGAATGGAATTAGTGACTAGTAAAGAATGAATCAATATTGAAGTTGAGGCCTTGCACGGATAAAAAAATTAAGTACAATTAATTCAACATCAGATTCTTTTAAAAAGGGACCTCCTATCTTAATTCCTCTATAATTCAATGCTCTTCCCTTTTTAGTTAAATTAAAAGCAGAGCTTTCTGTTCTTTTGCTTTTTAAAACTGGTCCTCTGGAGAAGTTGATAGCTGAAAAATTCAGTATTTGTAGAACTGATTTTTACACTGGATGAAAACAAATCTAAAATATTGCCTCTAAAATATTTGCTGGATTGAAACTTGTGTTTAAGCTCCCTGGACCACGGCCTCCCCTACTGCCTGAGAATCTCTAATGAGACCTCTAACTGCTTGGCAGTTGTGCTGAGTCTCTCCTACAATTGTGTGATGGAAAAGAATGAGTCCTAATGGGAACAATAAATGTTTTAATTTTATGGGAAAAGCATTAAAAACTGACATTTGTAATTTAGTGTTAAATGTTTTTTACTTTTTTTAAAATCCAGAGATCAAAGCACATTAAAGGTTTGTGTGTGTATGTGTGGGTGTGTGGGTGTGCACGCACTCGTGTGTTTATGTGTTTTGAGTGAAGTTGATGGTGGCAGTCTTTATTTATATTTTGTTGTGTAATAAGCTTTGTTTCTTTATTATGTGTCCTACCAGTTACTTTAGTTCTTAGCAAACAAACCTATTTAGAGGATGGCTGGGTATCAGCTTGCCTTGGTTCAGTGACTATTTCTGTGACAGTAAAACTACTCCAGTTAGGTAACAGGAGACAATCTATGTTACCTAATGCCTAATCAGCCTAGTAGGAAGAGGCAACATTTAGATTTTCTGGAAAATTCTAAATGGACTTAGAGTTTAATTTCTTTTAAATAAAGAACAGATTTTTTCAAATTCAGAGTTAAGATATAATAGTTTCAGAATTTTTTCACTAATCTTTATTTTTGTTGTTGGGTTTTTTGGTTGCTCTATTTTTTTTGTATGTGTATGTTAGTTCTACAGAACAGTGGGTTCATTGTGGTACATGGAAACAATACGCTTGGATCATAACCTCCTCCTTCCCCCACCTTCCTCTCCCCTCCTTCCTAATAATCTTTCTACTAATTTCTCTTTAAAATATGGACCCTTCATGAATTTGCATGTCTTCCTTGTGCAGGATACATGCTAATCTCCTCTGTATCATTCCAATTTTAGTATATGTGCTGCTAAAGCCAGTACTTGCTAATCCTTTAAAAATAGTAAATCTAGAGTCTTTGATGACTGTGACATCATTAACATAAAGGGGATATTTTACTACCCCCGTGAATCCCTCTTTATTATTTTTCAATTTGAGTTACCTACTTCTTAGATATTTGATTGTAATTACTTATCTAAAGGGAAATCTCTTCCACCATGTTATATGAATGAACTGGATTTTTTTCACTAAATGCATATATATATATATATATATATATATATATATATATATTTATTTATTTATTTTACATGAGATTCAACAACATGTAGGAAGTACTTTGAGTTTTAAAAACTTCTATTAGATATTTATCCACACTTAATGTTTATCAACTTAAAGGTCAGATAATTCTAACTTAAAAACTACAGTGTAAGAACATTAGCAATTTTTCTTACACTATGTGTGTGTGTGTGTGTGTGTGTGTGTGTAAACATTCACACATGTGCATGTGCATATTTAAAATTGAAATACATTCTCAGAGTTTATCTTTTCCACAGCTTGTTACCATTATAACCACCAACCTATAAAATAAGGGAAGAACCTAATTTATTATTTTTCTAACATTCCTTGGTGTTGTAACCCATTTGTCGTTGACTGTTAAGCCCACTGTGCCTTCCAATGTGAATGGATGTGGATCTAAATCTGCCTTGTGGGGTTGGGGCTGGGAAGACCCTGAGAGGTGACCCTTGAGAGGTGACCAGGACACCGACTACTTGGCTTCACCTGATTGCGATGGGGTAGATGTGTTGAATGATTACCTGATTGGGAATTTGTAGGAGGGTTTTCTATAGGAAGCAGAATGTTGGGCTCAGAGATTGACCACTGAGGTCTCTTCTAGTAGTGAGTCAATGGAAGCCGTTTGGTGAAACTGGATTGTTAACTATTTCTAACCAAGACTTGCAATTCTTTTTCAGATGAGAAGAAATATGGAGGTATGATCACAGGTGGCAATTTGCTCTCAAGTGCCTCATGGCAGAGAAGGAGTTCATGAGGCAGCTCTGACAATTGTAGCAAGCAGTCTCAATGGAAAGGCTGCAAAGAGTCACTGTACCCATTTGTGTTCCATCAGACCAAGTTGGCAGGGCTGCAGAAATCTTCCATTCTAGAAAGTAGCATAGGTGTGAAGGACAAGGTTTGCTAAAGCTCCCACAGCAACCAACATGTGCAACGGCTGCTGGATCTTCTAATAGCCACACATCTGTCCATCCATCAACCACAATGAGTCAGATTGCCTGCTACTGAAAACAGGTTCTTATAATTATTACCCAGGGCCCTAAACTTCCAGCTTATGGGTTTTAGGATTAATCCAGAGAAAACCAATGATTTCGTTTGCCTGGGTTTATAGCCATGGTTATCTTGGTTAGCTATTTATTTTGGTTTCATGTTTTCCCCCTTCTTCTTTCCATTCTTTCTACCTCCTTTTCCTCTTCTCCTCAATCTAGAAAATAGAGAGGGTGCTTGGAAAAGAGAATACTTGTGAAAGAAGAAAATCTTTAAGTAGGAATATCAGCATGGACAGGATATTATACGATTTTCGTGCATCTCAGAAGTGGCATCACGGTGGAACCGTCAGAAAGTGACATGAACGTGCACTGACAGTTCAGTTGGTTGGATAAGTTTAGTGTCCTTAACAAGTGCCAGCCAGTGAATATCTTTGGAGGGGGATATCAAGGTAAAGTGATTAATTTGGAAATACCCTGAGAGAAGGCAGAATCAAAATGACTCCTGGCTGGCTGTGTCATTGACCCATGAAGAAATCATAGTAATGGCTATTTATCCTGAGAGCCGGGGAGATGTCTTTCACAAATTCATCGATTGCATAGGGCCATGGTGAGGAGCACCTGACTGTGATGGTTAATTTTTTGTGTCAGTGTGGCTGCCTGGATGCTTGGCCAGTGTTCTGTGTGTTCGTGTAAAGTTTGAGATGAGATTGACAGTTGGATTGGTGGGCTTTGAATCAAGCAGATTGCCCTCTGTAAAGTGGTGGGTCTCGTCCAACAGGGAGGGCCTGAACAGGACAAAAGAGCATTCTCCTGAGTCAGCCTTCATCTGAACAATTGCTTCTTCCCCGTTTTTTTGGCAGACTGCCTTTGGGCTTGAGCTGTAACTTTGGTTCTCTGGAGTCTCCACCTGCAGATGTCGGACTTGACAGCAAATTCCTGATCATTAATCTCCCCTTGGTTCTGTTTCTCTGGAGAATCCCGACTGAAGGTAACATTATTATCCTTATTTCACAGATAGGGAAACTGAGGCTCCGAGAGGCCACCTAGCCAGCCTGCTGTAGAGACAGGATTCAAGTCCAGTGACACCTGACTTCAGAGCCTGACCCTACACTTGCTTTTCTCTTCTGCTTTCTGGAAAAGTGAAGTACAGAGAAGTGAAAGCTGTGGACCTGGGGTCAATAAATCCAGGGTTAGGGTTCTGACCTGCAGTTCTGGCTTAGACGCCCCCTCACACTCTCTATCAGGGCCCTTTGTTCTTGCCTTCGGTTGGGAGATGCAGGATGTGCTGCTTCAGTGAGGGCTTGCACAGTGCACAGTAGCAGGGGATCCAGTCCTTCCCTGACCGATAAGGGTTGTGTGTGGAGGGACCCCAGAGCTGCCCCCTCCTGGAGCCTTTATCATCTGTATAAACAGAGGATGGAAGTGGTGCTCGGGCCTTTCTGCAATACGTGTGGCCTCTGTGAGGTTACCAGCTGAACAGTTTATTTGGTTTTCAAATCAAGACATCTGTAAAAACCAATTTGTCAAACTAATAAATTCAATTCTGAGTCACAAAGCCCAGCAAGAGGATTGGAGCTTTGAAATCTTATTTTTAAATGTTTCATCTCCAGCCCTGAAAGGAAAAGCCCTTTCCACCCCCTCAAGGGTGAGATTGTCTCA
Source organism: Ictidomys tridecemlineatus (assembly GCF_052094955.1). NCBI lineage: Eukaryota > Metazoa > Chordata > Mammalia > Rodentia > Sciuridae > Ictidomys > Ictidomys tridecemlineatus. The sequence goes on from NC_135490.1 coordinate 16,172,628, forward strand.
TTCTTCTGATTCATATTCATCTTTCAAGATACAAGGGTTTTCATCGTTCTTTTGCTTTTGAAAGTGGGCGTCTTTTTTTTTTTTTTGTATCTCAGATTTAAACAATAACTTCATATCCCCAGTGCTTGACTGTTTCTGGAAATCTATTTAAATTTCACAAAACAAGTTACCAAAGAAGTCAGACTCACACAATTTCCATTTTAATGGTATCATCTCTACCTGAAATTTGGATTTAGATGAAATAAGCCAATGCCTGGAACATTCTGAATTTAACACTGCTCTTTGGTGGAAGGGGAAACTATTTGATGAAAATACATTTCAATTCAGGTTCACTTTAGGAATATGAAGAAAAAATATAAAACGTAAAAGTTACCCACTTCCCCAGTGCTCTGGATTTGTCAGAAAAATAAACAGAATCACAAATTGCCTGAATGAAGGAAACAGCAGGAAATTCATTTGGGGTAAAGATTTATGAGTCCCGTGAGACCTCAAGAAGAGGCTGAGGTCACCAGTCACCCATCGGCTCTGTGGCTTTTTTCTGGCCTCATTGGTCATACTTAAAATCCTATTGAGTTATTCCTAACCCAGACCACTAGGCTCAGCTCTTCTGCCTTACTCCTTTATAGGAAAGTGTGCTGCTGCTTGGCTATAAGCTGCTTTATGTTAGGGAACAATTTACACTTCTCAGAGGCGTTTTAGTGATTCGGAGAGAGCTTTTGCTTTTTCATTTTGCTGGGGCCTCATGAATAGAAGGCATATGTTGGGATTTGCATTCCATTCAATCACCCTCTTGGTAGGCTTTAAGCTAAAGCTTTCAGGTTCTCTGACCCTCAGTCTTCTTACCTCTGCAGTAGGTCTAAACAGTACCTCCCAGGATGGTCCTAACTAATGAGTAAGTTGGTGCCTACAAAGTTCACAGTGTCTGGCTTGGTAGTCCTCAAAGACAGGCACCCAATACCTCACCAAACATCTTCATGTTTATTATCTCATTTTGCACTTATAATATGCCTATAGGTAGGTGATCCCCTTCCATCATTTCTTTCTTTCTCCTTTTTTTCCTCATTTTCTTTCTTTTTTCTTTTTGTTTCTTTCTTATAGCATATCAGTTTAATAGAGAAAGGAACATGGGAGGATTAATAGCAGGTTTTCACCACACCCTTCAAATAACTGATACAACCCATGCACTGGATTTACCCTTCTTTAGACCAAAAGATAAACCAAATACAGTCAGTACAAGCACAAAGTCTAAAAAATTTAATGCCATAGTGAATAGACTGCGAATGGGAAGAAGCAGCTATAAACACTCAAACAAAATTATATTCTGTCTGTACATGTACATATATATAATGTCTTATTACATATATAATTATATTATCTATGTATATTGGAGATCAGTATGATATTCCAGCTTTTTAATTTCCATTATTTCTATGATTTCTTTCTTTCTAAATCCTTTCATTAAGATAAGAACATGGGTTCTGTTATGCTTTGGATGTGAGGTGTCCCCTAAAAGCTCATTGTGAGACAATGCAAGAAGATTTGGAAGAGAAATGACCAGGTCATAGCCTTAACCTAATCAGGGAATTAATCCCTGAGTGGTGATTGGAGGCAGGTGGGGTGTGGCTGGAGGAAGAAGTCCATTTGGGCGTGGCTGTGGGGTATACATTTGTGTCTGGAGCATGGCGTCTCTCTCTGCTTCCTGATCATCATGTGAGCTGTGTCCCTGTGTCATGCTCTTCCACCCTAACGTCCTGTCTCAAGCCCCAAGGATTGGAGCTGGCCTTCTATGGACTGAGACCTCTGAAACCTTGAGCCCTCAAGTAAACCTTCCCTCCTCTGCAACTGTTCTGGTCGGGTCCTTTAGTCACAGCAGCGAAAAAGCTGACTAAAACAGGTCCCTTGAAGGAGAAGTCCTCATCAGCTCTTTATTTCCTTTATCCAAAGACATAATTTTCTTTATCTTTCAGTAAACAGCAAGGGACACAAGGTTATTCAAGTGAAACTAGCTCTAAAGGTCTAGAGTGTCCTTGTGGATTTTCAAGATCTTGCCTCTGTGTGTGGGGGTGGGTGGGGGGGGGCTAGGGATCAAATCCAAGGGCCCTCTACCCCTGAGCTATATCCTAGCCCTTTTGTTTTCACTTTGAGAAATTCAGACAGGATCTTGCTAAGTTTCCCAGGCTGGTCTTGAACTTGTGATCCTCCTGCCTCAGCCTCTGCAGTAGCTGGTGGGATGCATTTCAGGATTTAACTTTTAACCAGTTTAAATTCAGTTAAATTTTCAGTTTCTGGCCTTGAATTGCCCCTGCCTACCATGGTGCATGCCTCTGTGTTCACCTTTCCCCTGGATTCTTGGGTAAGTACGGGTTCCCCAGGTGTTGATCCTGAAGTCATTCTGCATCTCAGTCCATAACCCAGCTGTGGTTGCTCTCTTCCTTGTGGACTTGCACTTGACAGGATTCCTGTGAAGATTTCTAAAGCTCTTTTCCTGTCAATCTGCCCTGCAATTCCTCATCATCGCCCACGTCTCCTGAGATCTGACTTCCCGTGTCTTCTCAGCTTGGCGAGACCAGGATGCTTGTTTGGGATCCTCTCTACCACTTTGTGCTCTAGTGAGCCTCTAGAGAGCCCAGGAATTCAAGGGACTTACCTTGCTCATTTCACGTCTCTCAAGGACTAGTGTCCTCAGAGCAGTGAATATGCCTATTTATAATTATATGTTTCTTATAATTTGTCCAGTAATATAGTTGTTTAAGATGTGAAGGTGGATCGAATACCTAATATACTACTTCATGTCTAGGTATGGAATCTGTCTCTTCTAGAATGTTCCCTAGCTCTCTCCATTATAAGGACCTAAAATCAAAAACATTCCAATAGCAATGTATCCAGATCCTAATTTGTTATCTTGTCTTCAGTAAAGTGCTCAAAAACTAATAAAATATTATGTAAAAAGGACACAGGAACAAATTTAAAGGGTTCCCAGTGGAAACATTTGGGGCAATCTAGGCTTCAGAGAAAATAGTGAGAGTTAGAAAATTATCATTTTTCAACAACCAGTGACTCCAGCAACCTCATCAAAGAATGCTAAATCCATTGGATAAACATGGTGGGCAAAAGGGCAGTCACACATTTTTCAAAGTATCATATCACCGATTATCAGTTAATTGCAAATGGAAAGCATACCTTTATAATAGAGAGACCTGGGAGATGCTACTTTTACCAAGTAATCATAGAGCACCAGCACTCTCCACCAAAAAAAGAAACCAAGCTAATATTAGTGCCTTCTTACTCTGAAGCATCAAGAGGGACACCATGTCACCTAAGTAGTTGCCAAAAACTTTTAGTTTGAATCTAATCATGAGAAAGCAAATCCAGGATGCAGGCTGTTCTTTAAGAAAACTTGACTGCACTTATTTATTTATTTATTTTTGGTACCGGGGATTGAGGTCTGGGGTGGTGTGGGTGAGTTATACCAAAGAGCCATACCCCAAAACCTTTCAATTTTTAAAATTTAGAGATAGGGTCTTGCTAAGTTACTTAGGGCCTCTCTAAGTTGCTGAGGCTGGCCTCCAACTTGCAATTCCCCTGCCTCAGCGTCCCAAGTTGCTGAGATTACAGGCAGATGCCACCATACCTGGCTTGACTGAAAATATCTGGAAAAGATAAATCTTATTGGGACTATTTAGGGGAAATTGAGCATAGACTACAATATCAATGGATTAATATAAATTTTTTAAATTTTATTTCATTTTTTTCCATATATTTTATTGATGCATTATAATTATCCATACTGGTGGGATTTGTTGTTACATATTTTTACATGCATACAGGTAACTGAAGAGAGTAATTGGTGGCCTTTTGGGATTCTGTGCATATATAACCAAGGCAGGTACGACTATGAGTGCCGTTTCATTATTTCATTCTCCACATTTATAACAGGGGTTGGTGCCCAGTACAGAACTAATGAATGGAAGTGCTGGGCAACTTGAGAGATAGTAGAGGGAGATTAATGTCAAGTGGAGAGATCAGAAACACTTTTTGAAAAAGGTGCCATTTGAACTGGGTATGGTAGTACACATCTGTAATGCCAGAGTTGGGAGGCTGAGGCAGGAGGATCACAAGTTCCAAGCCAGCCTCAGCAATATAACAAGGCCTTTTCTCAAAATAACACAACAAAAGCAAACAAAGGGTTGGGAATGTGGCTCAGTGATAGAGTACCCCTGCGTTCAATCCCCAGTACCGAAAAAGAAAGAAAAAAGGTGCCACTTGAAATATGAGTGGGATATTGATATGTCACTAGCTAGTGTGGGGGTGCTTCTAAGAGGTGTCATGGCATGCAGAAGGAAAACCAGGCTGGGCAAAGGACTGCATCCCAGGGCTGACCAAAACCTGCCACAAGAGTTTACAGAGGTTACCTCCCTGCACAGAGCTTCTCCTTCTTCATTGTTAGAATAAGGAGCTGAATCAAGTATACCAAAGTTACTGCTGGTGCTCATATTCTATTTTTATTTAAATTACCTGGGACGATGTGCTCTGTCTCTAGAATGCAGACTTAATTGAATGAATGACATTATTTTGTCCATAACTATTCATGCAGCTTAATGAGGAGAGGGCAGAGCAGAGTGGGCCTAGACTCTGATCTTGAGGGAACGGAGGTTGGGAAGGTTGGACAAGCCCCAGATCTAGGGAAGCCTGGCCTTCCTTCCCTCAATCCATTCTTACTCCACAATGTCATTTTGATGTCAGATGGCAGAAGACTTTCATACAACAAAGAGTTAAACCTCATTCTGTAGTTAAGAAGCAGGGAGAAGAATTTAGACTTTTGGAAGACAGCCACACAGGGACTCAAGTTAGTATGTTTATGTGATCACATACCCTGCATGCATGTGAATACCCAGTGAAAACTGTGGTGTTAAAAAAATTGAATTTTTAAAATTGAGATTTTAAAATTAATTAATCAATTGATTTTAATTGGCAAAATTGTCGGTGTATATATAAAGCAAAACAACATGATTTTTTTTTGTTTTTAAGATTTTTATATTCTTTTAGTTACACATGATAGTAGAGTGTATTTTGGATTATTATACATCCATGGAGTATAACTTCCCATTCTTGTAGTTGTACATGACGTGGAGTCACACTGGTCATGCATTCATATAACAATGTTTTGATACATGTATACATTGCAGAATAGCTAAAACAAGATAATTAGCATATGCATTACCTTCTCATACTTATTTTTTTGTATGTGGTGAGCACACTTAAAATTGCTTAGAAATTTACAAGTATATAATATGTTGTTGTCCTTGGTAATCACCATGTTGCACAGTGATCTCTTGAACTTATTCCATTTGGCTGACTTTTTTTTTATGATCATCTCCCCAGTTCCCCTACCCTCCAGCCTTGGACCAACATTCTGCTCCCTGCTTTTTGTAGATTCCACATATAAGTGACATTATGCAATATTTGCCTCTCTTTGCTTGGCATATTTTACTTAACATAATGCCCCCCGGGTTTACCATGTTGTCACAAATGATAGGTTTTCTTTTTTTTAAAGACTAAATAGTATTCTGTTGTGTATATATGCTCCATTTTCTCTATCCATTCATCCACCGATAGATACTAAGATTGATTCTACATATTGGCTTTTGTGAATTATCTGTAATAAACATGGGAATGCAAATATCTACTTAGCATACTGACTGCATTTCCTTTGGATATATACCCAGAGGGATTGCTGGATCATATGGTAGTACTATTTTTAATTTTTTGAGAAACCCCCATACTGATTTCCATAATGGCTGTATTGATTTACATCCCCACCGAAAGCATACCAGGGTTTTCTTCATATCCTTGCCAACACTTGCTGTCTTTTGTCTTTTTTATAATTACCAAACAGGTGAAGTTATATCTCATTGTAGTTTCAATTTGCATTTCCCTAATGATAGTGGCATTGAGAATTTTTCATACATCTTTTGGCCATGTGTATGTCTTCTTTGGAGAAATATCAATTTGGGTCCTTAGCCCGCTTTTAATTGGATTATTATCCTTGTTATTATTACTATTGAAGTTTCTGAATTCTTTACATATCTTGGATATTAACCCCTTGTTAGGTGGATGTTTTGCAAATATTTTTGGATTGTTAAATGACCTAAGAAAACAGCTGTCTAAAAGTCATTGTGACCCATCCACTAGTATCAGAAGCAAATGAAATCAACTCCGTCAATACATGAGAATCAGGTTAGCTAGAGTGGCTCTTAAAGTGGGTGTGCTACCCAATGAAGTACTGCCACCAGGGACATCAACCACTGCCTTTGATTTGAATGAGTCTATTTTCCGGCCATTCATTTTGCTCTTAGAAGTTTCTGGAGGCTTTAGAGTTAAACAGTATCGGTTTGTTTCTAATATATTCATTTCTTTCATTCCTTTATCTTTTCCTTTTTTTTTTAGTTCTGGAATAATTGCTTTCTGAAGGGAAAATGTCAAGGAGTATTAAGGGATGAGATTTTGATCACTGAATGATTTAAGTGATGTCATACATATAAGAAATGTTACTATATTAAAAATCTCTGGGGAGCCCTCTCGCCTTCTCTGGCCTTTGTTCAAAACAAGGAATGAAAAGGTCTTACACCATCAAACCAGATCTCTCAGGGTGAATCACATCTATAAAAATATTTTCCTGTATTGGAGAAGAGACTATCAAAGACAGGGAAAAGAAAAAAAAAACAGTTGAAATAGCGCTAGGACATGGACATTGGAGGAAAAGGAGGCCAAATGCCCAAACTTGTTCCTGCTATAGAATTCTTTCCCATCGTCAGAGAAGGTCAACCTGGCTCTGAGTTAGAGCTGCTTTTAGTGGTGGAATTCTGCTTATGCACCAGTTACTGTACCAGCTCACAAGGTACAAGTATCATGAGACAAATATCGATTCTCCATCATCATGTTAAGTTAACTTCACTCAGCTGAGTGCCTGCAGAATTGGCTCTGACCTCAGGCCAACTGTTTAAAAATGTTCCAGTCTGCAGTAATCTAGGCAAGATCATGAATGGGGGTCTGGGGTTCAGCCAGAGAGCACTCATCTAGCATGTGCGAGGCCCTGAGTTCTATCCTCAGCATCACACACAAAAAAATTAAATAAAGGTATTGTTGTGTCCAACTACAACTAAAAAATAGATATTTTTTTAAAAAGATCATGAATGGAAAATAACCAAAGAACTTTCCCAACAAGGTGTCATGGTAGCTACTGCCTTCCTTCACAAGGGTTTGGTTTCCTGCTCCCTGATGGGGGAGCCACATGTGCATTACTTGAGGGTCTTCACTCACTATGGAGCCGGGGAGATTTAGGTCTGGTACTGCGGACTACTTTGTAGCTCTTCCCACTCAATGGATTGCACAATGCAGGTGACCTCTATCTCTGCTCCGCTAGGGAGACCACTCTCCTAGCTCTGGAGTTGGAGTTGGCTGGACAGCCCACCTCCTACCTTATTTGGTAAAGAACATTCCATGGAAAACCTTTCATGTTTCCCCATATAAATAAAGCAAGTGCGGGCTCCATAGCTCCTTTTCTAGTGTGGAAGCTCCATCCCCAAGATGGGCCAGCCGTTCCTCCCCAACTTTTTAGAATAACTTTCTGTGTCCTGTGGGTTTTTTCGTGGCTTTCTCTATTTAAGCTTTTATTCCACAGCCAGCCCGTTCCATAAAGAGGAACCTCACTTCCACTGCCAGCTCAGGACGTGGGCGGGACGCTCAGGTGTGGGAAATGCTTGGTGATCACTTCTTTTTGGCAGAAGTCTACTCCTCCCCCTGTATGGTACAGATGAGAATTCCAAACACTGACTGCGACAATTTTGTTTTTTTGTTTTTTTTTTTAATCAGGAAGGTTATTTAGATCAGAAGCAAGAAAAGAGACCTTAGTTGGGCTGAGGGTGTGGCTCAGTGGTAGAGCACTGGCCTGGCACATGTGAGGCACTGGGTGCAATCCTCAGCACCACATAAAACTAGAAATAAAGGTATTGTGTCCATCTACAACTAAAAAAAAAATTTAAAGACTTTTAGAGGTTCAAATAGGTATTTAGGAAATATTAGAGGACCACAATTAAATAAATGGTTAGGATTCTCTTTATTATAAGTAATAGAAAAGCTTATTCATTTGATGAGAAAATTTACTATCTCCCAAAGCAGGAAGGCTGGCACAGCAAATTTCCATGGTGGACAGAGCCACTGTTTGAAAGATAAACATCAGTTTTTCCATTTCTTTAATCTTCTGTCCAGTGCATTAGCTTTACTTCAGTGGTGGGCACCCTCGCGGCTATAAAGTGACTACCATAGGAAAATGGGTAGAAAGCCTTCCTTATTCACATTCAATAGAAGCAAGAAAGGAATAGTCCAAGCCCAGGGAGAGTCTGCCTCATTTTAGGCAGGTGCCCACTCTGGATCAAAAATGGCGGACAGGGAAATGCCTTGCATCAATTTACTGAGGTGAATGAATCAAGCTCCTCTTTTGGAATTGGGAATGAGGAAGATAAGAAAACAAAGCCAAGTTCCTCTTAAGACAAAGGAGGAAGGGATGTTAGGTCCTCAAAAGACTTTCATAGAAGGTGTTTGCTAGCAAATTATACAAAATCATTCTAGTAATTTCAATAATTAATACACATAGGGTGAATCTTACTCCCATCAGTGGAAAGGACAGACCCATTCACTTACAAAATCCTTTGTTGAGCCAGGTTTGGTGGTGTACACCTGTAATCTGAGTAACTCAGGAGGCTGAGACAGGAGGATCACAAGTTCAAGGCCAGCCTCAGCAATTTAGCAAGGTTGTCTCAAAATAAAAAATAATAATAAACATAAAGGGCTGTGGTGTACCTCCGTGGTAAATGGGTTAAATCCCTAGGACCAAAAAAGAAAAAAAAAAGTTAAAAACAAAATCCTTTCTTGAACACATAGGTGTAGGCATTCTCCTGGGTTCTCAGGACACATAATTGAATAAGCCAGTTCCTGATCTAAAGGAGTTCACTGTTAGGAATTCCCAGGAGAATTCGAGTTCCTGTTCACTCACCACGTCAGATAACAGCTGCTCCTGCCCAGGCAAGAGTGAATGAAGGCCTGGCCTATAGGAGATGTGGTGAAGAAATATGTTTGAGAAAAATTTAGCAAGAAAACCCCCATAGGATTTGATGCCTGAAAAACACGAAGGTGAGGTCAAGTATGATTCCCAGGTTTCTGTCCTGCTCAATGGTGCTGACACTGACTTAGAAAAATAAAAGGGCCCGGATCTGGCAAGGTGGAGTCAGAGTGAGAACTTTCTCCAGTCGTCCTCGTTACCTTATTAAGGTGCGTTCTCCTTTGCATGCGTCTATATTTGATCAACCTGGAAGATCAGAAACAAACTCATACATATCTGACTTGTGTTATCAAATCAGGACTTTGGGTTCTCATGCTTTCTGTGATTTATAAGATGATTTTTGATTACATGTGGGATGCATGAGTAGTCCAAATGGGATAGAAAAGAGAGGGTCAAAGGATCATCAGTGCTGAATGGATTTCTGCTGGTCAGTGACATTGTCTGTAGGTGAGGAAAGGGCTCTTTGATCATTGAAAGGAAGGACCTATTGAGATGGAGGAACTAGGGCCACCACAGGGGCAGGGTGAAGTCCTTTTGGGGACCTTTTGGTGAGGGGCCTATTGTGTTTCACTGCTACACCATCCTTTCATGCTCTGTTAGGTGACCTAAGGTCGGAATCTGTAAAATGCAGTTTTCAGGTCCTTTGCTAGTTGGATTCATATTTAGAACCATTAATAGGAGGTACCAGCAGGAGACTAGAGGTCAGGAAATGGGGAGAGGTGAGTTCTCTCTTGCTCTTTTCCTTCTGCCTCTGACTTCTTTACTTCTTTATCGGGAAGTATCTCCTCCAAGATCCAGGCTCCTGAGGCAGCAGGTTCTCTTTTTCACTTTCATATTTCCCCAGCCCCAGGGCTGCCTAATCTCTGGTTTGTCTCCTGTACTTTTTAATGCTTCCTGTTCTCCAGCTTCACACGAGGGGATCAGCAAATGGAGAATGGTTGGTACTATTATTATTGCAACTCCCCACGGAAAAGAAGGACTTCAACAGGCTCACTGTACCGGGTGGAGATGCAGCTGCAGTTGTGTAGTAAAGCATGCTGCGCATAATTAATTTATCAAGGATTAATTGTGCTACTTTACAAAGTCCTTCTGTTTCTAAATTCCCAGCTTCAGGGGCCATTTTGGCAATGTGATAGGGACAGCAAACCTTAAACCCTAGCACGCTGCACACTGCCCAGGAAGCATGCTAACTGAAGTCTGCAATTGCCCTGTGAGTGACGACCAAAGGACTCATGGTACAAAATCACTTTCCACCAGGGCACATCTCTCAAAATCATTTTCAGGAAAAAAAAAAGTGCAATTAATACCAGAAAACCAAAGCCAAGATTTCATTGTAACCATCTGTATCCTAGTCATGATTATAGGTTTTGCCTCTGCCATCCTCCCCCTCCTGCTCTGAAACTTTTCCATCCCAGTGTCCAGAGTTTCGGGGTGCCTGAGATTGCCCAAGGTTCCTCAAGGAAGCAAATCACTCATGACCCACTTCTCCAAAAGTTTATCTAGAATATATTAAACATTCAAAGAAAAAAAAAGCCCCAAAGTTTTGTTATATAAAAATTGCACTTAAATAATGTTTCTTAACTTTCAGAGGATATTTTCACGTATCACCTTATCCATTTCTGGGAAGCAAAATGAGTCATTTACAAGAGGTGTTCCTCAAGACTTTGGGGCAGTGGGTGGCATGATCAGATCTAGAAGGAGTCTCATGGTTACCTGGGATGGTCCCAATGAGTCTTGAACAGGGCCTTAACCCAGAGCAGCAGCAGCAGCAGCAGCAACAGGAATCCAGAGGGAAGGAACACCACGAATACTGTGGTGGTTGAATGGTGAGGACCCAGATGTAGACTTGATGAAGCAGTCATGGATAAAAGGTAGACAATGACACTTCTCATTGTCCATGACTGAGAGAAAACGGTGCCAATAGAAAAAAGGTTCAATTAGGATGAGAAGCTGGCTTGGGGAGGCTGAAGAGTTGGGTTTAGACCTAACCTGACAATGCTAATGGAGATAAGACCACACCCGAGTTGAGATCTTACCAGAGATTGCCATGTGTCTTTGCATGGGAAGATTTCAAGCAAGAGAGGAGGAGTAATAAAAGTATAACAAAGGTTATCAGAAAAGAAAGAAGAAGTAGGAGAAGCGTCCTCAAGGGAAAAGGGTGGGTTGTGTCAGGGAGGAGAGGGACAATTCAACAGCTCACTTTGTGTTTCCGTTTTTATTAGGGTAGCAGGGAGATTTTATAAACTCCTGCCCAAGCATCACCTTTCGGCTCTGGATTGACAGACCACATGAGTTAACAGCGTAAGGGCACTCCCATCATCTTGGCCTGGCTGACAGGTCCTAACTGGAATGGGTTTTACAGAATTTGTGGTCAGTGGTCACCATCGTAGTTATTTTGCTTTCCTAGGCCTGGAGCTTCTGTTCTATGATGTTTTCTAAGGGTCTTGCTTAAGACCCTTCTGAGCAAAGCACCTCTGTCCTCCCCTGAATCTATCTTCCTTCTGTTGTAAGCAGAATGGTTTATAGGCCAAGGTCAGGTAGGGGTCCGTAAATAGCCATCTCATTGGACCTTGAAGCTCCACTGAGGCAGGACACTGATTTGTTCTGTGCTTAGTATTTTCTTCAACTCCTGACCCACTGTCAGGTCTGTGACCCTCAATAAGATACCCAGGTGTGAGTGTCTGGCACAGTCATTGATGAGACATCAGAATTTAGGGACAAATTTGAAGCTTGGGTTACAAACACTGGACTCACTTGTCTCAAAGTAATTGTTGGATTCATATTTAGAACCATTAATAGGAGGTACCAGTAGGAGATTAGAGGTCAGGAATCGAAGTCTGGAACAGGGTAGGGGAAGGGACTTCTACAAACCAGCATGGGGCGGGGTGGGGGGAGAACTTGTAGAGCCTCCATCTGCAAGCACGAAGCCATGCCGTCCTGCCAGCTGGTGTGTCACTGCTGACTTTACCATGGACAAAGTTATTTGTTCTCCTTGGTTCACAATGATTAAAAAACTAATAGCCACACCTGGATCCTTACTAGAGCTTTGTATGGTTAACTTTATACCAAATAACCATGCAAAGTTAGAACATATTTTCACAAGATGACATTAACAGTAGTAACGACAGGGTTCAGTGATATTTTTAGAAATGATGAACATTCTGCCCTTAGGCGTATAAAGGAAAACCTGATCAATGCCAGGAATTTGGATTCTATAAAAAGCCGGATGGACCCTCTCCAAAATATGACTTACTCAGGAAAAAAAAAACAAAAAACAAGCTAAGACATGGATTAAGACAGAATTTTTCTCCTGTTATCTAGGTGTGACTCTGAACAGGTATGGTCATCTGCAAGCATCCTTTGGGGAGAAGTACAAAGATGTGGAGTTCCAGATACCCCACTCGCACCCCCACCCCCGCTCCTCCTACCCGGTACCTGGAGTTCTACACATCCTCCTCTCCAACACTTTCTCTAGTTCAGGACTAGTGACATTTTGGGTTGGATAATTTTTTATGGGAAGCCCATCTGTGAATTATGGGATGTTTTGCAGATCAGGTAGGGGTCCTGAAATAGCCATCTCATTTTGCAGCATCTCTGCCCTGTGAGCTATGTCCTCTGAACACTAATTGTCCTCCCTTCTCCCTCTGAGCTGCAATAACTGAAAATGTCTATAGACATTGCCAAAATGTCCCTTTAATGGCAAAGTCATCCCTGGTTGAGGACTGCCATAAAGATAAACACCACTGGGACCTGTGATCGGCCTCTTTGTGAAGAAAGAACCCTGGAGACCTGAACTGGCCAAAGGGATGGGGACTTAGACTCTGGGGTTCACAGAGGCTCCTCCCAGAGAAGGTAACCAGAGGCAGAGCCAGCAGGGCTGAGGACAAGAGGAGAACCACATGTTTTGCCAAGGATGTGTGCTGTATTGGGACATTCACCCCCCTGCAGTGACAGAACGCACAGCTGGTTCCATCCTGGGGCATATCTGTAGACAAAGCTGTGCTGGGTGTGGTGGGTGTCATGGGCTACACTGACCACACCTCAGCTTGCTTTGAGTGGTCTGGTGGGCATTTCCTGGCTCATTACGGGGGGCATATTTCACTGAAGCATGGACAGTGCCCTTCATGACAAGGCAGATAAGGAAATAGGAGGCAGGAAGGAGTGCACTGTGTACACACCACAGACACGCCATTATAACCCACCTCTGCCTTCCTCATCTTGAGTGCAGGTGGTCATTCTCAGTGCCTCAGTTCCCTTGGCTGAACATGCGAAGGTAATAAACACACACATACACACATCCATCATTTTTTTATTTAATTATTTTCAAGTCAGAGGACTTAAACTCTTTTTAGTAAGGGTTAAGTGGGTTGGTGTGTAAAGCAGTAAGGATAGTACTGTAGTACTGAGAGCATGGTATTATTACTACAATAGAGGAACGAAAGTCGTATTGTACACTAGATGTGGTTATATACCTAGGCACCATTAGAAGCAACAAATGAGTTAAGTAAAACAACTAAACTCAAATTAATCTAAAAAAGCAAAACATTTTCTTATAATTCAGCAATAACCAGTGCATTCTTTATGAATTCTTTCTTTCCTAACTGGTATGTTGATATGTAGCTAAAATGGGGAAATGTTTTGAAGCTGGGTAGTGGGTAAAGGTTGGAAGAGTTTTGAAGAGTATGTTAGAAAAAGCCTCGTTGCCTGGAAGAGACTGTGGGTGGACGTATGGACAATAAAGTTGCCTCTGGTGAGGCCTCAGACAATGGGGGAAGGCAGTCCGTGTTGGGAAGTGGTGAGGAAGGTGGCTGAATTGTGTTCTAGTGTTTTGTGGAAGGTAGAACCACTGAGGGATGAACGTGGATGTTTATCTGAGGCGATTTCAAGCTGGGTGTTGTAACTGAGGCCTGTTTAAGCCTTTCTGATTAGGGTCAAATGTGAGACAAGAGAGAGAAATTGAAGAAGGAATTGTGAAATGAAAAGGTACCAGAACTCGATGATTTGGAACATTCCCAGTCTGTCCATATTAAAAGGATGAAAGTATGTTCTGGAGACAACACTAAGGGTGTGGCTGGACAACCATTTGATAGAAAAATTATGAGAGTCATAGATCCAATCTACCATCTCAGCAGAAATGTCACCTGCCCCCTCATGGGGACAAGGACAAGATGAAATGAAATAAATCTGACTTCTAGAATTGCTACATGTTGAGAGCCACAGCCGAAGGGGCCCCAGCAAACTTCCAGCTGCCAGTTGATGATTGGCTCACAGCGGCCCCAGCAAACTTCTAGCTGCCAATTGATTGGCTTCTCTGCGGTAATGCTCATTGGGCTGTTTCCCTGCCCTTTCAGACCACGGAGCTGCTCATTGGGGACTTTTTTTGGCTCCGTCCACACGACCCAGACAATCAGCCTCAAGAGCAGGAGGAGTGGGGGAGGTAGAGAGGCTTGGGAGAAGCCGGTGGTGGCAGTTGGGCTCTGAGGGTTTTTCCGGAGGAGGTGTTTTGTTTGGCGTGTGTGGTTCTAAAAATAAAGTTTGTTTCTTTTGACAAGTGGCTCCTGAATTGTGCCCAGCCAGACTGCGGCAGCTACAGGTGGACCAATAGACCTGGCTACAGACATTTACTATCCTTAAGGAAGATGGAAAAGTGACCACTAGGGTGATTCAGAGATTGCTAGAGCTATTGCTGCCACCATGAGCCCAAAGGGCATAGCCCAGGAGGGCAGAGTTGTCTCCTCAGTGGTTCCAGAGTGTGAGGTCCTCTCCTCCTTTGTCCCAGAATCACCTTCTTGGGTTTAGTGGGCCACATTGCCTCTCCATGCTGAGAAGCGATGCCATTGCTCTGTTGGGCCCACAGGCTACGGATGACACCATGGTGCTCCTGGAGGGCACAGAATGGAGCAGAGAGGATCACTGTCAAAGCTTAAAATCCAGTGGAATTTACCTGGTTTTGGACCTGCTTGGGTCTTTGTCTTCTTTCTGACTTCTCCCTTCTGGGATGGGAACATGTCATCAATACCGGTCCCACCATTGTGTGTCGGAAGCAGACAACTTGTCCACTGTTACAGGTTTACAGCTGGAGAGGAATTTCACCTCAGGATGATTCATTCCTCTGGTCTCACCCATACTGGTTTTCGATGATACTTCAAACTTGAGTTTGATCCTTGGCTGTGTTAAGACGTTTATGACTATTTAAATGGGGTAAATGCATCTTGCATAGAAGAAGAAAATGAATTTTGGAAGCCAGAGGGCAGAATCTTATGGATTGAATTATTTTACGCCTCAAGCTCACATGTTGAAGTGCTAACCCATAAATCCCTCAGAATGTGACTGAATTTGGAGTTGGGGCCTTTAAAGTGATATCTAAAGTACAATAAGTAAAATTGGGCCATAGTCCAATATGGCTTGTGTCCTAGAAGAGATTAGAACACAGACAACGCCTAGACTGAGAGTGAGAATATGAGGGCACTGTGAGGAGCTGGCTTCCTGCAAACCATCAAGAGAAGAGGCCTCATGAGAAGTCACACCTGCTAACATCTCAAGCTTCCCTGGTGCTCCTTTTTTTCTAGACAGTCAGCTTCAAGGGACTAGCAGCATCTGGAGTGCTCGCCCAGTCTGCAGCTGCAGGCTTGAGCCTGGGTGGATAAGATGACAAGGAAAAAGCTCCAGAATGCCAAGAAAACAAATTTCTGTTGTTTTAGCTCTTCTGTATGTGGTGTTTAGCTCTAGCAAACTAACATGACCAGTTAGAAAATGCAACAGGATACTACTAATAAAATAGCCATTAGTTCCGGATTACCAAAGCAATGCTGTCAAAGGCAGAGCATGGTTTGTCCTGAATTTGGGGCCTCACATGGTCCTTAAGCTACTGTGATGTCCGAGTTATTCATGCAAACAGTTCATCGACTTTTGATATTTTTTTCCTCTCCCAAGAGAGGATGAGAGCTCTTCTGAGAAACCTCACTTTCACATTGTCACCCCAGAGATGTTCTGCTTAAAGAACTGCCATTTCACAGCCTGTCCTCGCTGGAAGATAGCTTTCTTTGCCTCACATTTGCAAAAGTCTCAGGGCCTGATGAGGTTTCTTCTCAGAACAAAGGATAAAGCAGCATCAAAGGAGAGCTGAAATCTCAGCCCAGGGAGAAGCTGCAGTAGAGAAAAACAAAACATCTAAGAGCTTGCTTAAAAATGCCAGCAGTTCCTACCTTCCACAGAAGCCTCCCACATCTTGGTGTCTGAGTTTCAGACAGACTTTTGGTCACTGTAGCAGTGGGACCTCAAGGCCTGATGCCTTGTGCAATGCATTGATTGAATCTCTCTCCTGACTCTAGTATGTAAGAATATGGCATTTCTTTAAAGGAAAAAACAAAATCCAAAGATTGAACAAGCAAGCAGGCACTGAGCTTCGTTATTAGCTGAACAAAGGAACTCATGTGGTTGGAGAATTTACCCATGTCTCCATGGAGGGAAGAAGTCAGGATTGTTGACGGCCGGGGAGTTGGGCATTGGCTGTATGAATCAGGTTCTGACCCTTTCAGGCTGGTGAGGCCAAATAAGTACCTGAGTTTGTATTTTTTTTTTTGTAACAAGTTCCACTGTTTATTGGTTAGGAAAGAGTCTTTAATTAGGCCCAATGAGATGCTGGTGTAGCAGATAGATGGAAGGTCTTAGTTGTTTTCAGTTGGGGTTCAGTTCATGGTTATTTATCATTATTGGCTGATTAGAACCAGTTCTTATAAAACAGCATTCATTTCAGTGTCTTCTAGGCAGGTGAAAACCACTCACCTTTAACCCGGCCTGTGGGAAATATGCACTCAGGAATCATTACCATTTAGTTTCCTCTCGGTTTTGTGTTCCAGAGTTTCCTATCGTGTCCAGTGTGTGTGTGTGATGGGGACAGTCCTTTGTCCACTGGCCATTTGCCATCACACTCCCTAAGAATGACATCCATTGTCTCCCTTGGCATTGTTTGCTCAGAATGAAGGAGCTTGCTATTTTGTGCCTCAGACCCCGAGAGGTTATAACATAAGGGAAGAGCTCAAAGATCTTAGTGATCCATCAGCTTGCCTGGGAGGTCACTTCAAAGACACCCTTCCGGCTTTCAGACAAGAAAGTCTCACAGCTGAAGTCCTCCAGGTGACACGCTTTAAGCACACATCAGTCTCACTCATCACCTTAAAGGACATACTTAAGGTTTGGTTATAAGCTCTGTTACAATATTTAGAGTGGAGCTGACTCTATAATTTCTTAGTTGGTCACCCAACCACTTTCCTGGCATTCATACTAAATGACCACTAAGTAACCAGGCCACATTTTGGAAAGAGTTGATTTATGTGTAAATCCTTACCAGGTGCAGTTCTTACCACACATTGATGACTGACCTAAGTCAGTTTGGACAATCATCTGTATCTATTTATCTCTCTCTACCTGTCTTTCTACTCAATCTTTCTATTTTGGAAAATTTAAAAATTGTTTTGACATATATTTATCAATTGCTTTAAGGGCATAATTCGATAATCTTTAGTAGATCATTCACAGAATTGTGTGCCATTACAATCTAATTTTAGAAAATTTGCATCACCCTCAGAGATACTCCCTTCTTTCCCTTCTTCCATCCCCTGACACTTGTCCCCAGCTTAGGCCTCTACATATTTAGCTTTCCTAGGCATTTTGTAGCAATGGAATCCTATCATATGTGATCTTTTGTGGCTGGTTTATTTCACTTAGCATGATGTTTCAAAGTTCATCCATGGCAAAGCTAGGACATTCCACCCCATTCTACTGACTCATAGTCCACTGTGTGACTATGACACATTTGCTTGTGTCTTCATTTAACAAAAATGTATTCGTCTCTATATCCCTCAGTCAAGCAGAGTGTTAGATACATCGCTGGTACTCGGTAAGTGCCGATCAACTAAATCCATTCATACACAAGGCAGAGATTAAATAAAGCACACCAATAAATGTCACACCAGGCCATGCATACTGGCTGCAATTAGAACACAAAGGAGGGAGCCATTATTTCTGCCTGGGAGACCTGGAAAGGATTTCACAGAGAAGGAGCATTTTTACAGGAATATGAAAATGACTTTGAATTTGCCTATGTTCTCTAGGTGGATGCTGCTTTTCTTAGGGTATCAAAAGCAGAAATTAGGACCAGGAATGGGGAGAGAGCTGGCGTGACTAGAGAGGGATTGTAGGGTTGCAGGAGGGAGGTGGTCTTCAGGGAAGTGACAGGAGGAAGGATGTAAAAGTAGGTTGGATCTGATTACCCTTTCCAGACGCCGTGGCCTTGTAGAAATCCTAAGAGCTCCATGTCACCTCCCCCTGATACATTCCCTGAAGTGTCCGTCAGGATTAATCCCTTTCCTTCTTTGCCAGGACAGGGGATAAAACCTGCATTACAACATGCAGTAGAGCAACGTGCTTTGAGGCAGGTCAAAGCCGATTGTTTCCATGGGTTTCCTTGCTGGAGGAGATGTCAGGACTGTGTCTTCAACTCTCACTTTCCACAGCTTGGCACGGGCTCACGGGGTGCTGGGTGAACGTTAGGAATAGCACTATATTGGGAAGGTTCAGTGGGGTGAACGCTAGGAATAGCACTGTATTGGGAAGGTTCAGTGGAGTTCTTTCCACATTCCTCAGGCTCGCCAACTCTGTGTGCTGACTTCATGCCAGCCAGGTCCATCCTTGTCAAGCTTAAAGTTCCTGTGGCAGAAACCAAAACAGGGCAATCCCAATGGCCCCCTGCTTATGCTGCAGGCCTCAGTCTTCAGCTTGCCCACACTAGTTTGGGCCACTTGGTTAAACCCTCTGCTCCTGCATTTTCAAATTTGGGGTTCACCATGCTGGCAGGCTCCCAGGCAGCTCCTCCTCCTAGGTGAGGTCAGAACTCCCAGGTGAAATTGGCCTAGTTGACTCCCCAGGGGACCTGGAGACCCATCACCAGGGAGCACTGGGCAGAGCTTCTCCACAGGGCTGCCCTGGAAAGCATGGTGAAGAGCCCAGGGCAGGCCAGCCACACCCTGCATGAGTTCATTTAACCCTCCGCCTGCTTAGGGACAGATGGCTTCCCTGGCTGTAGCCTACACTGGGGGAAAGAGCAAGAGTGACAAAGTACAACCCCATCAGGAGGGAGGGTGTGACGTGGGGATCCCAGAATGTGGAGGCTTCTTTCTGAATTTGCAAGATGAGGGAACTGGGGCCAGTTATGTCTGCACTTCCATCCCCCCTCACATTTACTGCTGTTCTATGAATACCACAAAGACAGAATATCTTGGGAACAATGAGGGAATTCATTGTCAAGCTCCTCTTGCAGCAGGGCTGTCTGCAGAGACGAATTCATCTTATTGTCTGAGAAGCTTGATTCAGGCAGAAAATTGTTTTACAACTGATGCCTTTCACACCCATGGTGACCTCTGGCTAATTTCCATCCACCAGTAACTTCGAGCATAGACCTATTTCTCCTCATCTGCACAGCTGAGGAATGGGGTGGCAGCCACAGAGGCTGGGGGTTCCCTACACTGCTGGAGGGCAGGATGTGGCTAAGGAGTGGGCGGAAGGGCTGGGAATGGATGTGAACAGCCCAGAACCACATGTTTCATTGACAGCCACTTGTGCTGGTACCTTGCCAGTGGATTTTATCTTCTGAGCTGATTTCATTTACCCAGTTGTCTGGGAAACTGCTTGCTAGGCCAGCCTGCTGATGGCCTGCAAGCCAGCTCTCAGTGATTTTGGAGCTGGTGAGAGTTTGAATTATCTGTCTTTATGTTACCTGTGATTTTATTCCACCTGCCTTTGTTACTCTTGGACAAAGCTAAAACAAGTCCCTTTCCTGGCAAGGTGTTGCTCATCCACATGCACCTTCTGGCTTTCTTCCTACCTCCTGGGCCTCATGGCAGGATGATGATACATTGGAAGCATTTGGAGTCCTGTGTGCCTTTTGCCCTCATCTCCCACCGGATTTTTACCTCCATAATGTCACTCTCATATTCCCCTCTGGTGTAACCCCTCTGACTACCTGATACCTTATTTCTTCTTTGTTAGCCACTTAGAAAGCTGGGGTCTCTGGGAAATCTCTTCGTCTGGTTCATCTACGAAGAGCCTCTTTCTGGGCCTTGTTCTTTCCCCTCTCCTTCCTAGACTGCAAGTGAAATGGCTGGAGGTCCAGCAGACATGTCGTATCCTGAGGATACCAGATACAAATGGTCCCTTGAGGGTAGAAGAGCTTAGGTGCTGATCTTTGAGGGAGTGGCCATTCCCACCTTGGATTTCCACACTTCAGACATGTATGTGAGATAATAAAGCCCTATGTGTTGAAACAGTGGCCACCAACTGCTTCTGCAAAGTGCCATATAGAAAATTATTTACTTCAATGTACAGTATAGCAATAGAGAAAATATTTTAGTCTTTGTGGGCCATAGGGTCTCTGTTGTAACTGCTAAAGCAGCCACGGACAATCTGTAATCAGATGGGCATGGCAGTGTTCCAACAAAACTTTATCACCACAAGAGGCATTTCCTGGATTTGGCCTGGACCACTGTTTATCAACCCCTAGTTTAAGTCACTGTTAGTAGTTCCGTCTCTAGCAGCTGAACCCAGTTCCTAACTAAGTAGGTTGATTTGCTAAGGCTGCCATAACAAAATAATAGCCAACTAGGTGGCTTAAACAACAGAAGCTTATTTTCTCACAATTCTGGAGGTGGGAAGTCCAAGGCCAAGGTGCTTGCCGAGTTGGATTCCTCTGAGGCTTCTCTTCTTGGCTTGCAGATGGCAGCCTCCTCTCTGAATTCTCACATGGGCTTTCCACGGTTCATGCACACCCCTGGTGTCTATTTTATTTGTTTCTAAATTTTCTCTTCTTATAAGAACAATAGTCATTTTGGACTAGGGCCGGTCCTAATGGCCTCGCTCTAACTTAATCACCTATCCAAATACACATTCTGGGGGTTGGTCTTCAACACAGGAACTTGGGAAAGTCACATTTCAGTCCGTAACAATAATAATGTTAAATGACTGTGACATTAAGTAGCTGTTTTACTTTGGGAAAGTTATTAATCGTCTGTCTCAGTATTCTCATCTATAAAATGTGGATAAAGAAACATAATTTGCCGCTTCTGTAGGACTATTAGTGATAGTAGATATAACAATACTCAGCCCCTTATTAGTGGCCCAGATCACTATTTTTACCAGAGGCCAGCCCAGGGCAGAGAAGGTATAATAGGAATAATAATGCAGATAGGCACCAAAGGACAGGCTTGTTTTTAGAATTGCCTTGTTGCAACAGGAGCTCTCTGGAGGAGAACAGAGAAATACTGCCAAAGATTACCCTTATCAGAGATGCAGGAGGAACTAGAATATCTATATCTCTGAAGGAAGGCATTGTTAAGGAGAAAGAGGACCAAAGATGGAATGCCCACTTCATTTAGAGTCTAGCTGCTTCACTGGTCTTTTTCTCCAGTAACCTGGATTGCTGTTGCTTTTTGATAGAGAGAACGAATGGTTTCCTTTGAGTAAGTAACAGTTACAAGAATCGTTCACACGCCAGAGTTTGGATACCTGCACCCAATTTCCCTTGATTGTGCAAAGGAACTAGTCACACACCCTGAACATCAATGGCTTCCTTGCCCATAAGCTGAGTTTCCAGGTGCAGGACTGGCAGATTGATGGAGGTTAGAACTAGAATCAGTAACAGAGAAATGATCAATAGCCAAGTATCCACATCTATTCATGTCTAAAATCCTGCCTGGCTGAGAAACAAAATGAGGAACAGAATTTTCTAAAAGGAGATACTTGTTAATATCTTCTGCTGCAAAAGGAGTGCTGAGGACTGACTTGCAAATGAAACTTGAGAATTGGAATATGGCCGATGACGTTGGCAGGGGAGAGGTTATTTCTTCTGGCACCAGGATCTCTTTTTAAAGCATTGCATAATAGGGCTTTCTTAGTTGCAATTGAAATTCACCTCTGACCTGAATGACTAATCCCAGAAGCTGGGAGTTCGCTTCCATAGTAAACTGTGAGAAAGAATTAGCACATCCAGAATTGGCCTTTTTTTTTTTTTTTTAATCTATTGTCAAAGCTATGAATTCCCTGGGCTACACTTATTAAGCACCTAGATATTCTTTTTTCTGAAGGAAGTCAGTTTGGTGGTGCAAACAAACAAGTGAATGAGAAGCCTCCTATTGCATGATGGGTGCTGGGCCGGAGGAGGAGGGGCCTGAGGACAATGGAACAGAGTTCAGAGCTGCCAGTGAGTGACAGTGCAGAATTCTACAGGGATGGTACTGCTGGGAGCATTGATGGCAAGGGTATTGCTAGTGCCTGCCTCTGTGTGGCCATGCGCATGGCTCTATTTCAGAGCAGAAGCTTCCAGGATGCTCCCTCTCTGGTCTTAACCAGTATGAACCAGGGAGCCCATATTGGCAGCCTCTTCTCCTGTCACATTTAGCATCAGCATCAACCAAGTGATGCTGCTTAGGTGCGTCCTCTGTGAGGGCTACTTGGTTTTCAGTGCTGCATCCATGTTGATGATAATAAAAAGCAAAAAAAAAAAAAAAAAAAAAAAGGAACCAAACCAAACCAAACCTGTCCTACATGTCCATGACAGTTTTCTGCTTTTTACTTTCAGGAGTTGAGAAAGCAAGGGACTCCTGAGCCCCTGCTTTGGCCCATGCACTGGTTCAGCCCGTGCATTTCCAAGCAAGGGCTCACTGCTACCACCTCACAGGTGCACTGGGGATTTTCACTTCCTGCCACAAGACTTCCCCAGCAGTCGCCACAGGCACTCAATCACACCTGCAGTGTGGAAGTTCAGGGGAGGTAACACCCCAGGGATGATTCAGCCAACTAGAGATGGGACTCTCTGGGTAAATGCTCCTGCCTCCTCTTCTGTGGGCAGGCAGTTCTGGGAGGCATTTCTATAGACTCCTTTGCAGGCAACAGGAGCTCAGTGCCTCCTCCTAGAGGCATTGAGCTCCATTGAGCTCCTGTGGCCAGCAGCAGAAAACTTACTGAGCTCTCATATTGATTTTCCTCCTTCTCTGACTCTTTGCCTGTCCCCACTCCTCCTTGCTTACTGGTGTCACCTCTCAAACTACCTACACACAGTTTCTGAGTGTTGCAGGAACTACATTTAACCCTCATGCTCCCCAGTAATCTTATTTTCTTGACTAACGTTCTTCAATCCAGTCCCTCCTCATTTAACCTTACTGTTAGGGCTGCAAGTCAAAGATGGTTCTGTGTTCAGGGAACGAAACATGGGACACTACACCTGAAGAACGCTGCCTCGTTATATCAGCACGCCTGCAGAGTCAGTGTCATAAGCTCATACCTGTCCTTATAATCATCAAGCTGAGTTTGGTGTTGTGTGTCTAGAGTATCTCAGTGTGTCCTGGGAGCTCTCTGCATGGAAGCACCCTCCTCCTAGAGGGTTATTGCTAGGTAAATAGTTCCACTAGCTCCCCTTAGATTATAAGCTCCTTATTAGAAATCAGGCTCTTCTACTAATTTTACACATTATAAGGAATATGACAGAGTGCAAGTGGTGAATCTAGAAGCCAAAATAGTTGAGGCAAGAGTCATGAAAAAGACTCCAGGAAATAGGACTGAGCCCTAATCAAGAATGGGTTACATGGGGCTGGGCTGTGGCTCAGTGGTAGAGCACTCGCCTGGCATGTGTGAGGCACTGGGTTTGCTCCTCAGCACCACATTAATAAATAAATAAATAAATAAATAAATAAAGTAATATATCCATCTACAACTAAAAAAAATATTTTAAAAAAAGAATGGGTTACATGGGTGTCTTAGTCAGCTTTTTTATTGCCATGACAAAGACCTGACAAAAACAATCTTAGAGGAGGAGAAGTTTATTTGGGGGCTCATGGTTTCAGAGGTCTTAGTCTCCGGACAGCAGCTGGCTCGATTCCTTGGGGCCTGAGGTGAGGCAGAACAGCATCGTGGAAGGGTGTGGCCGAAGAAAGTAGCTGGAGATATGGCACCCAGAGGGGAGAGAGAGAGAGAGAGAGAGAGAGAGAGAGAGAGAGAGAGAGAGAGAGAGAGAGAGAGAGAGAGAGAGAGAGAGAGAGGTTGATTGTTCTCCTCACAAACAAAATATAAACCCCAAGTGCAACCCCCAGGACACACCTCCTCCAGGCACACCCTACCTTCTCTACAATGCTTTCTTGCGTTGTCTCACACATGAGCTTTTGGGGGACACCTAATCTAAACCATCACATTGGACCCAGATGGACTTTATTGCGGCCTAGTGACTGTCATGTGCTCCTCCTTGTTCAGCTCCTTTTTGAGTAGAAGAATCTACGGTGGTGATCTCTTGCTTGTATTTTGGATATGTGTGGGAAAAGCAATTTGTCTCAATAGCTCACAAGGCCTTGGATCAAGAAGAATGACACTTAAAATGTAGGACTAGGAAATCATCTTCTTCTGCATCTGATGATTAGATCCTGGACACCATGCCTGAGCCTATGCCATGTTGGAGGGAGATTTGGGGGAATTTTAGGATGGGGAAAGTGTATTTTTCATACTTATGAAATGTAAATTTTTCTGAATAGAGGATTGGCTGTGGCAAAGTAATCCAAACATATTCCATCCAAGATAATGTAGCCCCTTCTATT
Organism: Ictidomys tridecemlineatus; assembly: GCF_052094955.1. Taxonomy (NCBI): domain Eukaryota; kingdom Metazoa; phylum Chordata; class Mammalia; order Rodentia; family Sciuridae; genus Ictidomys; species Ictidomys tridecemlineatus. Next base: position 16,197,378 of record NC_135490.1, read on the forward strand.
GCTACATCCAAAATGAAAGCTAGTTCCTTCTCCTTGAATCCGAAAGGGCTTGTGACTTGCCTTGACTGACAGAATGTGGTAGAGGTGATGCTATATAACCCCAAACTAGGTTATAAAGGGGATTCAAATTGCCTAATGGGCAAGGGATTTTTTTTTTTTAAGAGAGAGTGAGAGAGGAGAGAGATAATTTTTTTTTAATATTTATTTTTTAGTTCTCGGCGGACATAGCATCTTTGTTGGTATGTGGTGCTGAGGATCGAACCCGGGCTGCACGCATGCCAGGCGAGCGCGCTACCGCTTGAGCCACATCCCCAGCCTCTGGGCAACGGATTTTAATTTGGGGTGATCAAAATGTTTTGAGATGATACAGAGGTAGTAATTGCATAATACTGGGATTGTTCTCAATACCAATAGATTGAGCACTTAAAATATCTAGTTTTGTGTAATGTAAATTTCATCTCAAATAAGTTGAAAACAAAAAGATGATTTGGTTTCCACCTTACAAGTGGCAGGACTCAGAAACAGAAACCCGATTCATCGTGTTAACACGGGAGCCCAGACCACAGGGAAGCAATTGTGAGTACCCCATCCTGGCCCCATTTGGGGCCCTCAGTCAGTGAAGGTGCTGCTGAATGATTCTAGCACAGAGCACCCCACCACTAGCCATGGGAGTCTCCGCTTTGCCTGGACATTATAGAACAGAAAAAAGCTCTCTTGCATTCTTTAAATTCTAGACTCAAAGAGTCTGAGCATAAAAAAAGAAAGAAAAAAAGGAAAAAAAAGAGCAGTTTTAAACTTCTAAGGTTCAAGGCAATATGTTAAGCATTAGTAGCAACTCATTAAGATTTTTAATTTTTAATTTTGTTTTGAAATGATAATATGTGTGGAGATATATATATATACATACATATGTATTTTAGTATCAGGGATTGAACCCAGGGGCACTTAACTACTGAGCCACATCCCCAACCCTTTTCAATATTTTATTTAGAGACAAAGTCTTGCTAAATTTCTTAGAGCCTCACTAAGTTGCTGAAGCTGGCTTTGAACTCCAGATCCTTCTGCTTCAGTCTCCAAACCACTGTGATTACAGATGTGCACTACCACTCCCAGCTACCCCATAAATATAGGGGGTAAGTTGTGTTGTTGCATTATATGCAGACACTGTGAAATGATAAAATTAGGCTAATTAACACATCCATCACCTCAAATAGTTATCATTTTTTGTTGGTGAGAACACTTAAAATACTCTCTTAGCTATTTAGAAATACACATTATTATTATTACCTGTAGCCATCATGCTGTGCAATAAATCTCCAGAGCTTATTTTTCTTATCTGAAACTTTGGACAATGTCTTCCCTTTCCCTGTCTATCCACACTCCTAGCCTATGGTAACCACCACCATACTCTCTATTCCGCAGTTTGACTTTTTTAGATTGCACAGGTTAAGTGAGATCATAAGATATCTGTCTCTCTGTCTAGCTTACTTCATTTAGTATAATGTCCGTCAGATTCATCTATGTTGCTGCAAATGACAGAATTTTCTGCTTTTCAAAGGATGAATAGTTTCCATTATGAATACATTCTAAATTTGAAAAATCCATTTGTACATTAATGGGAACTTTGGTTTTGTTTCCCTGTCTTGGCTTTTGTTAATAATGCTATAACAAATATTGACACACAGACATCTCTATAGCATACAAATTTCAATTTCTTTGGATATATACTCAGAAGTACGATTGCTGAATCCTGTGATAATTCAGTTTTTAGTTATTTGAGGCACTTCCATACCATTTCCCAAAGTGTCTATATTAATTTATAATACATTCAACAATATTCAACAGTTCTTTTCTTTCCATATGTGGTCAACACTTATTTTTAAAATTTTTTAAATAACAACCAACCTGACAAGTATGAAGTCATATTTCATTTTTGTTTCAATTTGCATTTCTCTGATATTAGAACTATGGAGAATTTTTAAGTGTATCTGTTGGTCATTTGCATGTCTTCTTTTGAGAAATGTCAGTTCAGGTCATTTGTCCTTGTTATATAGGAATACTGATTTTATTGCTACTGAAGAGTTTGAGTTCCTTAGGTATTTTGGATATTAGCCCCTTCTCTGATATATGATTTGTCAATATTTTCTCCCAATCTGGGTACCATCTCTTTGCACGGTTGATTGCTTCTCTTGCTGTACAGAAGCTTTTTAGTTTGATGCAATTCTATTTGTCTATTTTTGCTTGTGTTGCCTGATTTGGGGGTCCTAGTCAAGACGTGATCACCCAGGCCAATGTCACAGAGCATCCCCACCACGTCTCTTCCAGTAGACTTACAGTTTCAGGCATTATGTTTAAGTCTTTAATCTATTTGGGGTTTATTCTAAAATCAGAACGAGGTAACTGTACATTTTGTTCTCTGCATGTGGGTATCCCGTTTTTTTTTTTTTCAACAGCGTGTAGTGAAGAGACAGTCCCTATTTTAAGTTCTTGGTGATTTTTGTCAAAAACAACTAAGATAAATGCGTGCTATCCAGGGCTCTCTATCCTGGTTCTTTGGTCTAGGTGTCAGGTTTCATGTGGTAGCATGCTATCTTTATTACTTTAGTTTCATATTGTATTTCAAAATATGGAGATGCCTCCAGTGTTTTCTTTTTTTGCTGAGATGACTTTGACTGTTCAGAATCTGCGATGGTTTTAATGTGTTCTCTGAAAGTTCATGTGTTGGGAACTGAATCCCCAAATGCACATTAATGGTATTTGCAAGTGGGGTTTGGGGGAAGGTAATTAGGGTTACATGAGATCATGAGGTGAGGGCCATGAAGGTGGGGGTCATGATGGATTTTATGTCTCTGTGTCTCTTCCAGTGTATTTTGGCCTTCCCCCCTCCCTCCATGGTAGACATATTCAAGAAAGAATCAATTGCAGTGGGATGTGGTGGCACATGCTTGAAATCTCAGCAACTCAGGAGGCTGAGGCAGGAGGATTGCAAGTTCGAGACCACACTCAGCAATTTAGTGAGACCCTAAGCAACTTGGTCAGAACCTGTCCCAAAATAAAAAAATTAAACAAAAAGAGGGATGGGATATAGCTCAGTGGTAAATTGCCCCTGGGTTAAATCACTAGTACCAAAAAACAAAAATAATTGGATTTGTTCAGGATACTCACAGAAAACAACTTCCTCAACCCGTTGTTACAAACTGCATCATTGTCCAGGAGCCTCATTTGATCTGTTTGGTGAGTCTTGCCAGGGACACAGTTCTAGCCAAAGGATAAGAAAACCTTCTTTGTTTTAAGAGTACCAGAAGTGCCCTGGTGTTGCCAAAAGAGCCAAACAAGGCCAATAGGTGAAGGAAGGTAGCAAACTCACATACTGAAACAATTCTCATCCTCTGGTCCCACTCAGGCTCATATCCACTTCTCCCTGGGTGTCTGCCTCACCAGTGTCTCCCAGCTGTTACAAGGCTGCATAAAACACACATAACCGGTCCTCTTCTCCAACGCTCCAGTTCCTGCTTCCCCTTCACCTTATTATGATGATCCCAAGTTGAATAAGGAGAATAATTTAAGAACAAAGTCTGTATTTTAACCTATAGCCCTGACACAACAACCCACAAACAGAAAATCTGGGCATCTGATGTCCTGGTAATAATGTTATCAAAGATGAAACAGGCAGATGACAGTAGGACCAGGAATTCAACTGGAGGGAAACAATGAATGATAGAAGGGACGATCGATTGTGTAGTACAATAAATGAGATGGCCAAAGAACGCCCACCAAATGCTCACCTACCACCCAAAACACTAATGACCTACTGACATTATTCCAGTCATCCATATAACAAACATTTATTTAGAGATCGACCTAGATTAGACCCCGTATCATGTATGTTCAATACTTATTTTACCTCTGAGGAACCACAGCCACAGAATCACTCAGTAATTCAGTAAGTAATTTGCCCAGTGTCCATAGCCTTTGGAACTTAAATATACATAAAGTACCTCATGTGTTTTCCTTTTAAGGCAAAGTGTGGAAGGAGGTAAAAGAATATAATTAGAAAATAAGAAATAGGATGAGAGGAAGACTCTCTTGCAGAAGAACCGTGTCGCCCTCTAATATCCTAACACCTCCAAATGGAACCTTTCATTCACATTATTTTAGCCAATGATGCTTTAACATTACCTCACTAAAAAGGTTTGTCTAGAA